>NW_028289014.1:635637-953456 GCF_059628265.1 Tinamus guttatus | reverse complement strand
ACAGATGGATTATGAATATTAAATTTATTACAATAACAGTTTACAGTACAAGGCACCTACTGATGACTTACAATCAGCTTGCAACACTTGTAACTAAACAGCCACATAATTTAATACAGCTGGGTCATGTACAAGTTGGAGGGAATACTTAGTTCTGTACAGCTAAAACTCCAGTTCCATTCTTTACCCTTTGCTTGTAAGGCAAACATGTTCCCAATTTACTCATTTCCTAAGTTCCTTTTTCCCTGCAGAATAGAGGGTGGGAGTCACTCGTGTGCTAGGTTAAGTGGAAGGTGAGTTGAAGACACCCAAGAACTTGTTGGCCTCAAACACTTTTACTTGCAGTGCAGCCCATTTGGTATCAATACAACTAATATCTTTTAACAAAAGTTTATAGATGGTAGCTTGAGCTATCTGGTCTTTTGTTAGTAATTTAGACAGAACTAATCATTGCCCCTGAAAGCTCTTTCCTTATTGGAAGTTGGGATTGAGACCCACAGTTAACGAACTCGGGGGGCAGCTGAAGTGGGAGGCCTTCCTCCCTGGAGGTACCTGCAGCCCTAAGCAAAAAAGGCTGGTCAGGAGTGAGGAGAACGTCACGGTGTGTTTGCCTCCCAAAAACGGCCTTCCTCTGGTGTGGGAATTCTTTGCACCAATATAAACTTTTCAAAAGGTTTCTTAATGCCTGCTGCTATGAATGCATATATAACATCATTATTTTTAGCAGTACATCACCTAAGTAGACAGTGAAATACAAAAGAGACTTTTATGCTCTATTTGACTTTTCATAGATTGCTATAATATATGGTAGAGTAAAAATACAATGCAGGTATTTGTATAAATGATGACTGCTTAGGTTTATCTAAGCTTCCCTGTAACTGCAGCAAAACTGTGGTCCTCCAACTGACTCGGAATTGCAGCCAGTCTAAAGGGCAGTTACCTTTGGAAGGCACATGTACAACATATAAAGAGATTAGTATGTGCATGGAACTGCCTCAAAATCCTGCTGAACTCAATTTCTTATTGAAAAAAAAATCCTATTCTTCTTCAGCATGAAAACCAAATGTGTTCACTTTACAATATGCTAGTAAATCTTCAAAGCAAGTTTGGGGAGTTGAAAGTAGTTTTCTCAGCCAACCAAAAGGATTACTCTAAGCTTCAGTTCTGCACAGGGAAACAACAGAAAAAGTCACAGGCTCTAGCAAATTTTATCTCTGAAATTTAATTTAAAAGCAACAACAAACAAAACAAAACAAAAAAAAAACAGCTTTGAGAGTCTACTTTTTGGCATCTGAACTCAAAATAATTGTTTCTTTGGGAATAAATATTAAGTCTGTCAGTACAATGACATTGTGAATATCTAGCTTAGTTATGCAAACACTATAGTAATCGCTAACAATAACAAATGCTTTTCCCTGTGATAGGTTTTTGCTTGATTTGGTCTGAAGGAAAGTGAAAAGGATTTAATAGTTCAAAGCCTACAGTGCAAAAAATGGTGGGTTTTTTTTGGTAGTGTTAGATATGCAAAAACAACTAGCAGAAACTGTTATCATCTACAAAGTGCAGGAAATGAGAAGGAGGATAATGTTACCAAGTGGGTTTGCTGCTGTACAGAGATGTACATAGTGCTGTTCAGGATTGTTTCTTACAAGACACCTTCCTCTGCCCACTCCACAACAAGCCAAGGGATCAACGGACTTACTAATTTTATTTGTCATTTATAAAACCCTGCCTTACTTGGATACGTATGGCTATCAAATATTTTTGTATTTTTCCGTGTAGTTTAAGCAGTTAGAACCTCAGAAGCAAATACGACATGGCCCAGTACAGACGATCACAGTGCGGGAGATACGGGAGTGCTGCCACGGGCTGCAGCTCTAAACCTAATCCCACCTGCTGAGACTCATCCTAGAGCGCCTTATGCAGTCACACACACTTGCCAGCAGCCCTGGGGGCCATGCATGGAATCAGGGTATTCTCATGCCTACAGACATCCTCATGGTTTTGGAATAAGGAAGTTCTTCCGTGAATACAGTCTATTTAGAAGTGCGCAGCAGATTTGGTTGAATTGCTTGGATGTACGTGCTGGAGGCAACGTGTTTCCTAGTGCCTGTTGTCAGTGGCAGCCTCCATGAAAAACTCCAATTGTCTCAGCTGGAAACATAATTCTTTGGAGCAGAGAGCATGGGGAAAGGTAAATTTTATCCTCTCCCTCTCCCGCAGAAAATAGGTTAACTTAAACTGCATTCATGCGGATGTCTCCAAATGGAATTTCTGTGGCTGTTTCTGGAGTAATGCTTTTCAGAATACGCTGTCAGAAAGAGATCAACATTAGAAAATGATTAATTTTATAAGTAATATATAACATAACAGCTCGTTGATGGGATTTACGATCAAAATATGACTCTCGAGTTATACCTCTTGAACTACCACACAAAGATCTTTCAGGCTCATGTTATCTAAGTGCTATGAAAACAAAGTGCTATAGAACAGTGTTATTTCTTAATTATTTGTAACAGATACTTTGGGATCCATACTAGACAGATTTTGTATTAATATTTAGGACTTAGTAGCTTACTTGAATTCCCTAAACCACTTGAATATATTCTCTCTGAGATAGTTACATAAAACTTAGAAAAACTCCCAAAATGTCATCAAAGGCTACTATAGACTTATGACAGAGAAACTTAGTAAATGTGGAAGAGAAAAAACAAATTTGTTCTGCTAAGCACACCTGGAATATTTAGTTGATTGTTTTGTGTGTGATCTCTAAAGAAAGCTCCCAGATCTTAAAAAATCACCTGGTTTCGTATTTGGTGTGAAAACGTGAATGGCCCTGCCAAGGCCTGGCCTATTGCTGTGTTGCTCAGTGAGATGTCAACTGACCAGGAGCAAAGTGGCAATAACCTTCGGGTCCCAAGGCCTTGGGCCCTGGAAAGAGCCACAAATGATGTTTGTAGGACTCATCCTCTTCCTACCAGGCAGATAATAGAGCATATCAGGTACCTCCTTAAGTGTTCCCGGAGTGATGATCAGCCGATAAACCATGTAGATTGGAATGCAGATGACAGAGGAGGTTCCTATGCAGTAACCCACTACTGTGGTCCAATAGGGATAATTATAATCAAAAAGACGGAGCTCAGGAGGATTGGACAGAAAGCTGCAGGTGACAAACTGGGAGGGGAAAAAAATAAAACATAAATACATGTATCTTGATGGCATATACTGTTATTTTAGGGAACTCTCTGCCCCAATATAGCATTGAGCTTCAGCATATAACCCAACCAGTTACTGAAAGGAACAAAGCAAAAATTCCTGTATGGACTGTATATTCCATAAATAAATATGCTGATGGTTCTTGCCTAAGGCACATTAAAAAGAAGGAGCAGGATCAAACTCTTTTAGTTAAAGGAAAAAAAGAAGGTTAGGTGGACAAAATAAGATACAGTATGTAGAATTTTATCCAGTTGAGCCCTGTGACTTGATTCCAACTAAGGCATTTCCTCCAGAAAGGCATCATTTTCTTTAGCTGATTGTTCAGTGTTTATTAAGATGGTGAATTTCCATTTGTCTGAATTTAACTTGTAGCCACTAATCTTTGTTATTTTATTTTATTTTGATTTATGCTGTTCTTTACTGGGCTGAAGACTCTTCAAATACTGTCCAAGTATTTAACACTCGTCAATCACGTCAGCTTTCAATTTTCTTTGTGATAAGCTGCATAGATTCCACTTTTATCACTGTTACATATTTTTTCCAAACTCTCTATCATTTCTGTGCTATTTTCCTATTGTGTTTCAGTTTCTTGGAAGCCTTTGCAAATGTTAACCCTACTTTGGATACAATATTCTGGTATTGGCTAGATTAATGCTATTAGATAATTTTCTTTACTTTTGTGCAATTTCAGCTTTGTCCCGCTTGAATGAAATCGTGCTGTTTCAGGGTTCCTATAAAACATGTCTGTTTTTTCCTGGTCTTGTGTGTTCCCAAGAAAAAAAAATAATGTGGTTCAGTCTTCCTCAGAATTTGATTCATTCTCTTCATCCTGCATATCCTTTATGACTTAGAAATTCTGCATAAAGCATAACTTTTTAGTTGAATATTACACAAATAATATTTGTGACCACTCTTGGAATGAGCTCCAACTCCATTTTCCCAGGGTATCATCAAAACAGCAGATTACCAGCAAAACTCCGTAGAGAAATAACATTATTAGCTACGGGTTTTCCTTATTTTAGTTTAGTTTCCACTGAGAATACAAATAACTGTGCCTAGTAACCTCATCATTGTATTCCTCTCTGTTTTATTGTTTTAGGATCACAAAGATGACAGCAGTATAAAAATTATTTGTGGTGGCACACATCTATTTATAGCCCTTTTTTGATGGGTAATAAAATCAGTTAAACACATTAATCATTACAACAGTGTTTTGAATCCAGTCTGTAGGCGTTAGGTCTATATTCTGAGCGTTATAAACTGCATCTTGACCTGCTGTGCTCTCAATGAAGGCTGGTGACAATAAAAGATAGTAGGAGCTAATTTGGGATCAGGAAATGAACACTTTGTGTTAAAATGTTATCAATAATACTGCCAAGTCAAGCATGGGGACAGTATTTCCAATTCTCAATTAGAGATTTATAAAGGTTGCCATTACCTGCTGTAAATTTTAAGTGGGATATTCCAAAGTTGTCAGCAGTTATTGGGACAGTAAATATTTAATTATTATCTTAGTTTTCTTCCCTTGACAGTGCGTTTCATCATCATTATTGGTTCATTTTGTTCAAGTAAATATAAAGTAACAAAGTAAAGTTGCTTTGTTCACTGAGGGGGTTGCTGAGATCCTGTTCTTGTTTATCTAGTTTATCTACAAAAAAAAAAACTTAAAATCCTGCCTTAGTAACTAGACCTACCAGCATTTTATTGGATTTCTCACCAATTGACCATTTTTGGCTTAACCTCACAAACAATTTTTGTACTAAAATGTTTAGGAACTGCGTTGTCCAACAGTCCTTTTTGTTGTGCTGGGAAAAAAAAATAAAAAAGGGCAGTAGAGCAAACTCACCAAAAGGAAGATGGGGCTGATGGCTACCCAGCAAACCCGCCAGTACCAGCCAGGGGCAAAGCCCAGCATTTCCTTGACATCGCTGCAGAACTGGGTGATGCCTGTGGGCACAGCAGAGAAGATGTTCGTAAGTAGGTAAATAAGGCACAGCAAATAAATCTAGAATGCAGAGTGAACTGCTGTTTTGTTCCTATATCTCTTAATGACATTAAATCCTTAATTATTCCAAATGAGGCCTCTGGTTACTTTTGGCTGTCACTCACCGTAGAACCAGGCCACCGCCACGGCCTCCAGGAACACCACGGTGAGGACAGCGGGCCCGGTGGCGTATTCCTCAAACAGCTTCACCACGTACGCGCCTCCCTGGGAAGGAAACCAAATCTCAGCAAGGCAGAGCGCCCAGCGCTGTACAAAAAACTGGATTTTTGTACAGTTTCTGCCTGGACTTGAGAGCGCCGCTGATCCATGGGTGCTCCCTCCCTCCCTGCAAACGTATTTCTGCCACGCAGAAAGGCTGAATCCGAATCTGCTGGCAGTTCTGGTTGGGTTTTGGCGAGCGGAGGAGAGTGGTGGGATCTCTGCTTTTTGCAAGCCTTCCGCAATGGCACCTTCTCTCTCCAACCTGAGCCGTTGTGCTGAACGGAAAACCAGGAGGGTTTTACTTGGGATCTAGAATGGGCTAAGGAGAAGAGTGTTGGGTCTCAGCGAGGAACTAGGCCTCCTGTTACGATAAATGCTTTAAAAGAGAGAGTTTAAATGAGGGAGTTGTGCATAAACGAGTAATAGAATGTGAAATGTGATAGTAAAGTGATATTTTTTTCCATGTCCCTTATGATCATTCAGCGCTCAATTCCAAATTCTGTTATGAAAATGAAATCCCACAAGTGATGGAAGGGCTTATTCAGGTGTGACTGACCAATGCTTTCTGGCCCACTTTGGTGAGGAAGATGCAGGAAATTAATTGCTAGAAATTTCCAGAGAACACCCCAGCCATTTCTAGCAGATAATTTTAGCCAATTCTTTTTTTAACTTGGATTGTGTTCAAACACAGGGAAAGCGAAAATGACACATTGAAAAAATCTGAAAACCGCTTTGGAGAAAGAGACGTAAGCCCTGCCTGAAATTCAGAGGGTTGCCTGCTTAAGGGCTTAGTAGTTTGAACAGGGGTTGAGTCATTTACGATGTGCAGAGCATCAGCATTTTGCTGAATTGCAACACAGTCATTTTGCAATATGTTTCCTAGTGAGGAGTACTGCTTGCACTCATTCCAAATACAGTTTTTAATGCATAAAGAAAACAGCCTGGAGATTTAGTCTTTTTGAAATACTACTCAACAAATATATTATCCCCACTATATAATTTGCAGGAAACTGCTAGTAAGTGAAGCTGACGAGTGGGTAAAATACTTACAAATGTCAGGGTTGCTAATGACCCCAGAAAGCAAACGATGGTCAATCCAAGGACAAACAATTCTCTGCGTTTGCTCCAGACATGTGGGAATTCATCGAGTACTCCAGTAATCACTCCTTCTAGTCCTGCAAACTGAAAAGCATGGAAAAATCAATGGAAAATAGAGGAGTCTTAATAGGAGAAGGAACTTCGGAGCACTGAAAACACTGGCACTTTATTCTGCCTATGGAGCTGGGTTGGCTGTTCGTATTTCTGAGTTTTTTAGTTCTTCAAGGCACTTTTATGGGAAGTGCTTATCATTTGGGAAGTACTCTATCACAAATACTAGGATTATGATAAGCAGTAGATGACTCAGTAAAACCACGATGTGCCATCGGCTGAGTTTAGCCATCCTGCAAGGAACAGACTCCCAATGTGAGGCATGTCAGAACAGCCCCACATGGCAAAGCTTTTTAGCATATCTTTTTGGAATGCTGCTGAGAAGGCCCCCTCCAGTTTCTATCTTTTACATCTAATTACTGTGAAAAATCATTCAGAATGTAGTAATTAATTTACAAGTTCACAATGACAAGACAGAAGGAACCCGGAAGGCTGCATTCAACCAGTAGATTATGAATTGAGTGCTCTGTGCTGTGTTCCCAGGTTTGCTACAGGTTGTCACACTGTGACTGTGACAAATCACTTAATTTTATTTAGGCTTCTCCAACTTTGAAATTGGAGTAAGAGTTCCTATCTCACAAAAGGTGTACGGAGATTAATGTTCTGTTCTGCTTTAACACCCTGTAATGACAGCATGGTATTTTTTTATTCTGTTTCTTCTGATGTTTGCTGGGATACGGCCTTACACCCAGTGCTGCTCATCCAGCTCGCCCAGATACGCTGTACTCACCGTGCTGTCTAATCCCAGCGTGAGCAACATCAGGAAGAATATGATGGCAAAGAAGGTGGAAGCAGGCATGTTTGCAATGGCCTCGGCGTAAGTAATGAAGAGAAGACTGGGTCCTGATTTTGAAACGGAGAATTGGAGACAGCTATTAGCCCCGTTGTGTTGTGAACAAGACAGACTGTTTCACTGCCCGTGTTGTCCCAGTGGAAAGCTGCTTCCCCTAGGCTGCTCTACAGTGTGCAGGTACAAGCAGGTTCGCTAATTTGGATGCAGTATCCTGTCCCTATAGAATGATTTTTAGGTGTACTGTATATTTATACCAGTGGCTTTGCTGTAAAACACTGCCATATTTTGAATTATATATCAAATATTTTGCGTAATTTGGTCCACTTGCACGACCTGAGATTAGCTATCCCAGCCCTGGGTTTTTAATAACTCCATAGTTAGAAAGCAAAGGCCTCTCTCAGCCCAAAACAAAACACACAAAGATACAAGAAAGGAGCCCACCGGTGTCTTTGGCAACCTCGGATACATCCTCGTTCCTCATCTCCGCCATGTACCCGAGCACAGTGAAGATGACAAATCCAGACACAAAACTGGTCAGGCAGTTCACGGTGCTGGTAACCAGGGCATCTCTGCAACAGAAGACCTAACTCATGCCAGGGCCTCGGCACCTGCAGGAGAGGATGGCTCACGAACGGATGGATTGGGTTAGCGAGCTGAACCGACTCCTGCAGAAACCAGAGGCGTGCAGGGAAAGGAAGGAGCAGCAGGAATGAAGAAAAGAAAACTATTTTTTCTTGTTACTTAGAAGAGGATCCTTAAGAAAATGAGGAATAAGTGAAAATTATATCTCAACTCAAGACTCTAAAGTCATACCCTAACTGACTGCAGAGATGAAATAATTTGATCATTTGGCAGTGGAGTAGTCTATTTTCATAAGTTTTTGCAGTTTACTCTCATTGCTGTGGTTGGCAGAGATGATCATTCAGGGTAGACCCAACAGAGGAGAATGTTTTGGATTGCAGATTCCTTGAACAAACTTTTGTTCCGTTACACTTTGATTTATATGTATATAGATACAACAGCCTTATGTCCTTCATAAATGTCCTTTTTTCATAAATACCCACACTTACATTTTAGTAACTCAGTTTTACTTTTAGAATAAGGTAGAACTCACTGATAGCAGTTGTTATGGAATTTGTTGTAGCTGGCATAAGCCAACAGGACCCCAAAACCTGGTCCAAGGGAGAAAAAGATCTGAGCTGCTGCATCCACCCAAACCTGAAAAATAAAGATCAGAAAACAAAAATGCATTAAACAGACTGAAAGAGTTTGGCAGATTCAGAGCATCATTGGGTCTACAAAACTATTTCACTAGTCTGCCTGTATCCTAGTCTTGGTCTAAACCATTTTATTAGGAAGGTGTGTTGAAATGTGGGGTTTTTTTTTGTAGATTTGTGAGAGGTCTAAATATCCACTGTACTTGTAGGGTCTTTGCTGTGCTTTTTTCACTGCTGATGTAATTAGCCTTGGTCTCAACAGAATTTCACCATAGAGAAATGCAGTATCATTTCTTCCTATGCGGCATTGCAGATACTCAGTGACAGCGTCGCTTCCGACAGCGTCTTGCATTAATTCACAGTGATTTGCCTGTACTGAGGTTACAGCTTTTGCAATATGTAGGGAGCTTCCTGACCATGATTTTGCAATGGGTTTGTCCCATCTTTCTTCCTGCAAACTCTGTCCTGCACAATAGTCCGGTGCTCGCCCGTGTGGACGTGTTGGCCAGGCCAGGCAGTAATTGTTTGCTGCCCAGTTTTCCCTTGGACTTACAAAAATATATTTCAGAGTATGGATGGAGTTCTGAGGACTCAGTTCAACACTGGTGGAGCCTTGACAGATGCAAGTGTGATGATCTTGTTATGAAAATCCTGTTGCACTTGAAAAGTGGCCATAGCTTTAATGAGTAGTGCTTCTGAAGTACTAATATCAGTTCTTTCTGAAGGTGAAAGTCCTCATTTGTTTATCCTCCTTTGATTGAAACATGGAGTTCACTGCAGCTCGCTTCTAATATTCTCATTTGTCGTGTGAGGCCATCCTGTACCATCCACAGATAGAGCCCTGTCATCGTCCAGCACACAGATTGCAATCTGCTGTCCTCACTTCAGATACATCCAATACAATATCAATGCCCTTTATTGCTTTTTCAGAAGATGTGGTCCCTGCTGGAGATGCTGCTTTATCAGAGACTGGTGTCTTTTCATTTCCTCTTCATTCAAAACTCTCCATATCAGCTGGGCAGCAGCAGACTTGCAAACATTATAATTTTTAATCTTATTTGTAGTATTTATTGCTTTGGGCTTTTTCTGTTATCCCTCCCTCTACAGTCTTTTTTATGCAGTGAAGTAAACGCAGCCTTGAGCTTGATCCACTGCTTGTCGTCCACACTGTTCAAACCTAAAGCAGGTAGCTGAAATGTTTTGCATTTTTGGTTAGCTGAGTCTTCTCCTGACTCCTCTTTGCAGATCTCGGGGGTATATGCAAGCCTGACTCATTCATTCCTTCTGCACACACATTTGCACGTGTCCACTCATTATTTGAGTCAGGCACCGGCTGCTGCTAGAGGCTTTTTCAGGGTTTATCTGCCAGCGTTGGGCACAAGATG
This sequence comes from Tinamus guttatus, assembly GCF_059628265.1. Taxonomy (NCBI): domain Eukaryota; kingdom Metazoa; phylum Chordata; class Aves; order Tinamiformes; family Tinamidae; genus Tinamus; species Tinamus guttatus. Next base: position 943,430 of record NW_028289014.1, on the reverse strand, counting down.
GACATCTCCGTTTGGGCTCTGGTAACCTGCACTGCAGGCAAGATGTTCCCTCACTGCCTGCCCGTGGGCACCAGCGTGTGGGAGAGGCCACCGAGTGCGTGAAGATCCTCTCACAGCCAGACTGCTGCTAATGCAGTTGTTAGAGGGTCGTAAACTCAGTTTGCTCTGTGTGAGTAGCATAGATGAAAGGTTGTGTTGCAACGTGGTTTAAATGTTAAACTGTTTAAATGGGAGCATTAAGTTAGTCTTTGCTAAGATATCTGTTTATTCATGCTCTATCCTGCAAATAGATATGGAGATATATGTGCTGTTATACACATATATATATATGTGTGTGTGAAAAGTGAATCTCTTCCCTTTTGTAGTGTTTTGTGCTGTTTGTTTGCCTGTTTTTACCTCGGTGGCCAGGAGTTTTTGCCAGTCGGGTTTCAGGTAGTAGAGGACACCTCTCCAGGCACCGGGCAGGGTTGCGCCCCTCACCAGCAGGATGAAGAGGACGACATAGGGGAACGTGGCGGTCACCCACACCACCTGGGAGGGACACACCGAGTGAGATCACATTTGCTGCGGGTAGAAAACTAACAGTTAACAAGAATAATGCGTTAAACAAATCGTAATCCTTAGCATTTACAGCAGCTGTAAACGAGCAGTTGATGTGTGTATAACCAAGCTGTATCTGGGCAGGGTTGTTGCCGCTATAGAACAGTGGCATAACTTGTTGTTACATAATATTTAGATAACAATAGCAGTCACTCTGTGCTAAGTGCTTCCCAAATCCAAGAAGATGCAATCCCTGCCCTGAAGACACTCTAGGATAACTTTCTGCCGTGTTAATCGGCTCCTTCAGAACTGCTGCAAAACTGTACTATACCAAGTGATTCCTCTTGCATTCACCTTGCCAGATGTTTTGACCCCTTTCCAGATGCTGAAGTATACAACGGTGAAGATTAACAATAAACAGAGGGTCAATTGCCAGCTAATGCCCCCCAGGTCATCCAGCCCATGGGACCTGTGCACCTGTAGAACTCGGCGGCTGAAAGAGGAAAGAAAAGCACAATATAGATATTTTTGTAACAAATACTCGTGTTAAGTATTCTTTGAGCAGTCATTCCCAAACTGCGGTCTGAGCATTACTAATATACCTGAAGCCTTGTAAACAATCTTCAGAGCTATATTATTTTTGATTTTTTTTTAAATTAAAAGCTTTATATTAATGGTATACTAATAATGATAAATGGTGAGAGTTGATAATGGACAGAAAATATTGGATCCCTGATCTAAAATGGAAAATTAGAGTAACCCCCCCATACTCCTACACTTACATACAACTATTACATGTAGCTATTTGAATAGTTTTGAGCACCATTCCTAAATACCCTTCTGCCCCTCCAGAGGAAACCTCGCTACATATCCTGCCATTCTGTCTCGTGTTACTCTCTCCACTTACATGCACTTACGTATAAAATTCTTCTGCGGGAGAGATGGAGTGTGGGGCCCAGCTGACATTGTCCTTGCTCAAGTAGCTAGTGCAGTTGCCTGTATTCCAAGGATTTGTGCAGCTGGTCCAGGGCAGCTCCGACGTGAAGGAGGAGATGAGGTAGTAAAAGGCCCAAGCCATAATGGTATTGTAGTAGGAGGCTACATAAAGATCTATTATACAGATGGCAAAGCCAATTCCTAGTAAGGTAGGAAATAGTTACATGAGAGTGAGTGTAATTTTTAGGGCTAGAAAGAGAAGGAAATGGTTATTCACGTCATGCTGTCTCGGGCATCCCTGCAGAAGGTGCACATACTCTATCAAGTGTCCCCAAAGTGTCTACAACACTGGAATTTCTTGTGTCTTCAGAAAGACTCAGATTGCAGAAGAGCACCTTATTCAGGGCAGAAAATGCTTATATAGTTTTTTATCTGTTCCTAAAATGTGGAACTTAGGAATACAAATCTCCCACCTCAGTAAAAAACAAAGACAAAACCAGAGCTGTAACACTGGGAACAAGGATAACAAGCAAATAGAACAGGTCCCTGTGCTCCAAAAGACTCCCTGGTAGGATAGCAATTGAGAGAGAGATTTCCCTTCATTACCTTTGAATATAGGACAGATTTTTCTCCAAATGGAAATGCACCCATTCCTGTGGTACTGTCCTAGCGCTAGCTCCATGTAGAAGAGAGGAATACCTCCAAAGATGGCCATAATTGTGTAAGGGATGAGGAACGCTCCTGCAAGAAAGCAAGCAGATTAGAACTTTCCATAGCAGTTCTCTTCCCATGGTGTCAGCACTCCATAACCAGCAGTTCTCTCTATTCCACAGGGAAAATGCATACGCCCTCCACAGTCAGCATGCCGTGCTGAATTGCTATGGGGTTTCTCATCTGAGTATCCATTTAACTGTGTGAATAAGAAGGAAGACGTGAAATTTCTCACATTCCTGTAGCAAGCGTGCCTAAGTTTCACAAACTCGGTGCTTCTCCCTTGGATACAAATTGGAGACAGGATACATGTAAAATGATTTCCTCAGTAAAATGCCTATGTACATCATGGAGAGAAAAGTTTTCCTTTCTGAAACTCTCATTTACATTTTATAATGGCTGAAATGTAGTGAGCATTCCTACCAAGTGTTCTGACACTGGTTAATTTGATTTTAAATATTCCTTATGTCAAGGTTTCAGTCTCTCCTTGGAAGGTTATTCTGCACCTAACCAACTCTCAGTTTCTACTTGCACTAATTTTTATATCTAGCTAAATAGCTTCTAGTTATCCTGTGTCTGTATTTAGGCTTTTCAGTCTGCTTGAAAGATTAGTAATTTTCTCATAAACATCTGTCATTTATGTTACTGAAATGAGCCGCTAAGCTCATGCATTTATAACAAGAAGTTCAGTATTAAGGAACAGCATATAGAACGGGTGACTGACCTCCTCCGTTTTGATAGCATATATAAGGAAATCTCCACACATTTCCCAGATCCACTGCATACCCGATGACAGAGAGCAGAAAGTCGATTTTTTTACTCCAGGTCTCCCTGTCTTCCAGCTCCATGAGCTGCTGGGGGCCTTCTGCTCCGCACGTGGTGGACGTGGTGGTTGTGGTGGTGGTTGTGGCTGCTGGGGCCGTGCACTGGGTGTCTTCCACCTCTCCCATTCCATTGCAGGGAACGGAGCTCTGAACCCCGGAATAACCATTGGAGATCGGAGCTGCCTCCCCTTTATCCCCCTGGCTGGGGGGGACTCTGTTCCCATCCTCCGTTAGCCGCAGAGCAGGTGCAGGGTTTCTGACCGGGAGTCCGTTCTCTTTACAGTCTTCTCCTTCATTACAGTCTGAGACCTCTTTCTTGGAAGTCAGGGGCTGGGTCTCATTACTTGGTGCCTTTTTTTCCATTTTTCCAAGAGATTTATCCTTCTCGCTTGCAGACAGACAGCAACGGAGTCCCCTCGTGGCTTGTTTCCCCACACTTTATTAGCGGTGCTCTTAGATTTCCCCTTCCATATTTAAATCCACTGGATTGTAGGCACGTACACCATCTAAGAGGTCAAGAAATAGTTTTAAAATGCATCATAGGGCTTGTTGACGCTGGTGACTTTCTAGTTAAAACCACCATGGATTATGGGATTAAAACACATTTGGAAATAAGCAGCTGCTGCAACATGCAATCTGAATCATTCAGGAGACAGCTCAACACCAAGCGACCTGCGAAGAAAAGCAGCAGGGAGGGGGCAGCCTTTCCTCCCGCCGAGCAGCCGGCGCACGTGGCCGACGCGCGCGGAGCCAAATTTGCTGGACTTTGTGCACGGTTGGGCAGTGCGCAGTGCTGCGCTCGCCTCCCTCCGGACACGGCATCGCAGCCAGGGAGCTGCCGCTTCGCACAAGGGAGGGCAGAGTTTGGTTTGTGGCCTGAGTTTTCATAAGATCAGCCTGTGTCTTCTAGCCCTGGTCTCCAGATTTACCCACCTTTAAGGGAAAAGTGTTATTGAAAGGAATACTTGGGTGGCAAAAGATACCAAATTACATTTCATAATCATCTGCAGAAATCTCACAGTGCCTCCCATGTTTAGGGACACAGATACAAGGCTTAAGTGACGGTTTAGAAAGCTACTTAAGTGTCATTGCATTTGCACCAACTAACTTTGAGGCTCAGTACTAATAGCAAAAACAAACCAAGTCCTGAGACTTCAATTTGACTGTTTTTAATCTGTAAGAAATAGCTTATGGATCCATTTAGGACAGAATTAGGACAGAACCTGTTCATGGTTCCAGAATTGGGAAAGGTAGAAGGCATGAATCCTATGTTCTGTCCCCTGTAAACCGAACCAAACCAAAGCAAAAAGACACAAGACAATCCCTGGCTTTACCTTCTTTCTTCACATGTGCTGGAAGAGCAATCCAGGAGAAACAAACTGTTCAGCAATTAAAAAAAGAAAACAGGAAAACACAAAAAAGATAAAGCAATTTGTGCTTCCTTGAGAACACAACAGAGAAAGGGCTGTGATTTAGCTGGTTGCATTCTGTTTTCTGCTCCTTTGCTGAGGTAATGTAGCTGTCCGGCTGCCCTTACTGAATGAGATCTTAAAATAGGAACTGATGCTTCGTGCTGTAAAGCCCCTGGGACATTAACCTTGCTTTCCGTACAGCTTGCAAGGTGTTACGCAATCCACATGATGCCACCGAGTATTAAATGACAATAATGACATGTCATTTCTCCTCTTAAAAGCACTTTTACCACAGTAAATAGCATTACAACATCCCGACCAGAAGAACAAGCATTCTTGCAGTTTTAGCTGTTGCAAAAATGATAGCAAGAGGGGATACTATTTGTTCCCTGCTCCCAGCTTTGGGCACACAGCCCTTGTTAGACCTTTTCCTAAACATTGATCTGTGCAAGCAGAAAGAGAAGGAAAGCTGCAAAGCCCAGAGCAAACCAGTGATGTTCTCAGGCTAGCAGCCTGTGGAAGGTGTTAAAACCTCCAGAAATCTGGCAGTTCTTCAGGCTTGCATGCTGTATTTACCCACATAATATTCGTTTCATCATACCTAGCACGTGTGGCATCTATAATGCTGAATTCCTACGATAACAGTACTCTGTTCCTATCAGTTAGTCATCCACAACCACCGAAACATCTCCAGAGTTCCACAAAACAGATAATATGGCAAAGAACAATAGTTTCCATTTTACCTGCAGGAATATAAAAACCCCGTGTCTTTGGAGTCTCAAAAGAGCTTGTATAGATGAAAACCGTCCCACCGCCACTGATGGTAACGTAGAAATCCTAGGGAAGGCCACAGCCAGTCCTTCTCCCCTTGTATATTAAATATAAAATAGAAACGTGGAAAAGTAACCTGAGCCCTTCTGGACTTTACACCTCTGACTCGTAAATGAGAAAGCAGTAAAGTATGTTGATTTAACTGCATTATCTTGTGAGACTGAATTTTCCATACCTGAGACTCAAGTGTTTCATGTATTTATAAAACACTATTTCTGCACATAGCAAGTTCTTGGCATGTTCTGTGCTGAGGAGCAATTGCTTTTTGTTGCTTTCCTGCTTGTGTGTGACAATCAAGATCATTGTCTTACCCAATTCCGCGTGTGTTCTGGTCTTCTGCAGACCAGAGCAAGGAAACACCAAATCATTTAAAATATTTTTGTATGATTTTCAGTAGTTTTAAGCTCAGAGCTGTGAAATGACTTGCGAACTTCGCAGCGATCAGCTGGGCTTTGTACTACTCCTTTGGAAAGAGAATTGCAGGTGAAAGCTGGTAGGGGAAACTGCTCTGGAGGGACAGACCTTGCAGCTTGTGCACGGAGCTGGCACATGCAGACAGCACGTGAACATGGTTACAGAACCACAGGATTTCAGTGTCCTGGAAATAGCAGGTTTTAGGGTACCTCACTGGGGAACGTCCTCCTTGTCCCTTCTTGTTATACTTGAGGGGAAAAAAAACAGATACCTGAAGGAATTGTAACTGCTGTAAGTGGTGTAAACAGCTGCAGAACTGCCTAAGGCTGAGATATATGCTCAGCTCCCGAGGGAGAATTATGCAAGTGCTGGAGGATTTTGCCCACTGAAGCCTCCGCTTAATCTCAGTGTGTTCATCTCTCTGTGCTTATAGGAGCAGTATATGTCTATATAGCAATGGTTGCATTAGTGAATGAGGTAAGGAATGTTAGTTTATTGGGCTGTTGTTCTGAACTGTCGCAAAGGCTGCTGTTACATCAACACATCCTCATCAGCAATAGAATGAGCTTTCAAAGAAAAAGAAAAAAGAGAAAGTGGAAAAAAAAAAAAAAGGAAAGAAAAGAAAAAAAAAGAAAAGATAGCTGTGCCTTCCTTTACTTCTGACCTTTGCTTTGCTCCGCGAGCGCAGGGCACTGAGGGGAATTGGGTGCACGTGTCCCAGGAGCGAGGCCGACCCTCCAACGCCGCTCGCATAAGCTGGGTATGAACTAAGTGATAATTTGGGGTTACTCCCCCACAGAACCAAACAGGACCCGGTGCTCTAGATGTGGAAGCACCCGCGTGTCCCTGGACACACAAAAGCAGCCCCTTTGCGTGTAGCAAAGCGAGTCCCTTGGAGCGTTACTGTGGTGGGGTCCGTCACCGTCCCTATTTTTGGAGGCTTTTTAGTGACCTCTTGTGGCAGTGGGGGATCCCTTTCCTGTAGGGATCTACTCAACAAGCAGTCCCATGGAAATACAGTGACTCTTCTGGGAGAATAAGCAGCTACTTACCAAAGTACGGGTGGCAAGAGCAATAAACTTTCTTCAGTTAACCTCTGTATCCCTAGATAAGGCTAAATATGCGCATGATGCAAAAATAGTGCTTCTAAAACATGATTATTAGGGAGATAAAAACTTGTACTGTGAATTTTATGTCACAATCTGGTCTGTGTTTCAGCCTGAAATTACACAGTAGGCAAGAAACAGAGATTTTACCAATAAAAATTGTTGAGAAGAAGCACTGTATTGCAGTGGGTGTGCTGCCAAACTGATGACAGTCACTTTCACAACAGGGAGGGGAAAGAAAAGACATTTTATGTCCGCACAGTAGTGCAAGGAAACAGATAAGCTTAGAAGTAATGATACTCATTTTGTTTTCTTCCTCAAATTATTTATGTAAACTTGATAGAAGAGTCAAATTTGAAGGAAGGAGGAGTCATAATAGAGCAATTATCACCAAATATATAGAGCCCTGTTCCTTAATATGATTCTGCACGGGCAAATTAACATGCACAGTCTGTCAAGAGACCTGTGTGCTTAGCCAAAAGTGAAGGGCTGGCTGTATATGTGTGCCAGCATGCATGCACTTACATGTACCCTTGCAGTGTTTTTACCTAAAGACAGTAAAACGCAGTCACAGGTGTTCCCAGATGCTGTTTCTTTGAAGACAGTTGTTAACAGGAAACTCTAATTACAACCCCATTATTCAGGTTCCAAGCTCTGCTTAGGTATTTTATGAAATTTAGGTATTTTATGAAAAACTCATTGCATAGATGGTGTATTAATTGTATAAAATTCAGATTGGCAGAGCTACAGAGCTGCACAAATACATTTTTGGAAGAGTTAAAGCATTAGCCTCAGAAAAAACACTAGGGTACAGAATCAGCATTTTGCTGTTCCTAGCAAAAACTTTGCAGCTTAAACATTTCCTTATGGAAGGCAGGAAAAAAGATTAAATATGCTGCATGTTTCCATGTATGGGAATAATTTGTATTATTATTACTATTAAATTTCCAGTTTGGGGGCAGTTTTTGTTAATTGTTGAAACCTATCTGCCCCCTGTTCAAGTAGAAATTGCACCCACAACAGTCATTTGCGATGTGCCAATTTTACAAAGTACTCCCCAAGATTATGGTCAATCCATTCATCAAAGACACCCAAAGACAAAGCACACATTTATGAGACGGATTCCTGATAAAATGCTTGACAGCCAACAACCTACATTTAAAAAATTCCACAGGAATCCAAGCCCCATGAACGCCCCATCCTTTCCCCAGGCTGTCCTAACATATCAAAACTTGTTTTCCACGACTATTTATATATTCAGTTACAGTGTACTCCTCCCTTAAACTTCCATATTACTTAGCAAACTAACCCAGCAAAGCAGTAGGTTTCAGCAGTAAACATGATTGTCTATATGCATATATTCATGACACACTCTTAAGCATTATTTATAATAAATCTGTCCCATTGAGCTAGATAATTTACTGTGCTGGAACAGTCTGCCTTTTAAAACATAATTCAATGTGCTTGATAAAGTTTACTTTATCCTTTTAAAATAAGTAGCAGTTTGCATTGTTTTCCTCCTTGTGTTTTTCTTTCATTGTAGTTTATTTTTTTTTCCCCCACAATATTTTATGTTCACAATACAACTAGACAGACTGCCAAAACTCTAATTTGGGATTGTCATAACATGTTCTGTTGCAGGCATAAAACTCCTAATACCGTAAGTGCTGGAGACATGCCTGAAAAAGGCAGAAGAGTGCATATAACATCAGAAAAGCAAGCAAAAGCATATATTAAAAGAAACCAGAGCAATCTTTCACCAAAAGTCAATGCATTTTTTCCCAAAGTCATGTTAGATGTGCATTCTCAGTTTTTTAAATTACTCTAAGACTTTAAGAGTTACTTTAAAAAGCAAACAAGCAGAAGTATTATATACATTTTAGCCTGTCAGCAGCATTTTAGAGTTCCTCACCCAAGCTGTGAGGTAGCCAAGAGTGGAAGTTAATGAAGCCCTGGTGTCGGCTCGGCTCCGAAGGTGGGCTCCGGAGCCAACCCTCCGGGAGGCTGCCTGAATATCCTAAAATACTTCGTATATCTGTGTGCGAAAAACAAAATCACCCAGTACCTGTGGTGCGGGCGGCTTCGGAGCGCTGCGCCGGGAGTTATCCAAGCTCAAGGATCCCAACGCCGCGTCCCGTCTGAGCGTCGGGAGCGCAGCCTCTGGGCAACTCAGCATCTTGGTGAGCTTTTGTACACCAGTCCCTCTCACATGGTCTGATTTCAGATAATCTGCTGCCAAAGAGCTCTTTAAGAATTTTTGCGTCACTTTGGCCAAATAAACTTTATGTTTCACCAGGGCTGCAGCTCTGTTCTCCTCCTAGAGGTGGGTGGCTACATTTGTACGTGCTGATCGGTCACGAGCAGGACGCTGCAGGGAGCCTGGGGCAGCCGGGGCGCCTGTCACTACAGCTACATACAGCAGAGCCCTGGTGGAGAAAGGGACAATAAATGAGCCTGAAGTTCTGAGGGAATCACTAATTACATGTTTGCAGGTGGGTCTGTGGGTTACAGCGGGAGATGAAGGACTAGGATATTACCGCAGCAAAAGGACTGTAAAGAATAATGTTCATTACTCGACGTTTACTTTATTTTAATGGGGAAATAAAGATAAGTTCAGCTTTGAAAACGTCAAGACAGTTTCTTTAAAAGATGTTTTTCTACTTCAATAAACAAGTAACCCCCTTCTTACTGTTCCTTGAAGGACCTGACTCAACATCTGACACATGCATTCTCTGCAGTTTCTTTCACCCAGGATTTCTTCAGTCCTCAGCTTTACTGTGTGTTTATAAAAGGTGATAAACCGTAGGTCAGGTTATGTGGCAGATTTTGAAAAAGAAAGGAGAAAATCGGGGAGGGGGAAGATAAGAATAGCTAATTCTGAGGGCATCGGCAGTCTGGCTGCTCGTTGGTGCCAGTTTTCAGAGAAGTGTTTTGAACAATTACATGAAAACAAACTCTGAAAACTAAAAAGTGCAGAATTATAATTCACACTTTCTGGCTTCTGATCTGCTCCTGACCCAGCAGCGGGTCATTTGCACCATCTCAAGGATAGCTCAGGTATTGCAATTACAAACATTAGACGTGTCTTAAAACAGAATTTCTGCTTTGCCGTTAATTTTTGTGGCCAGCTCATTAAAAGTATTTTGTCACAGTAACTCAACACCTTTAAGTATTGTAAAGATTGCTTGTCCTTTTAGTCAGAATAGCAATATCTAACTTGCCTTCTCTCGGCCATGCTGCGTTCCACTCTACTCTTCTTTCCAAAATAAACAGTCGTGTTCATCTCTATTTAGCTGCAGTCAGAGAGGAAAAAAAGAAAAAGCACGTTAGTGGTTTCACATGTTATAATTGTGCATGTTCTTCCCACTGTTTTATCCTGTTCCGAAGGGTTTGTGAGGACAGAGACAGTTGTGTCTCATTCACTGAATCTTGCCTAAGATCCGAGCCCGACGCTGCAGGAGCTGCGTGCGCTGGAGGCCCCGTTCGTGGCTCTGCCTTTCCTCGGAGGAGGGGACAGGGGGCCCGTGGGGTCTCCGCTCCTCTTTCCCACACATTTCCAGCACACCAGCCCTGGGAAACTGCAGTGGATTTTCCAGGCTCCCTTGTGCCAGGCTCGTACAGGAAATAAAAATTTCTCCCCGTCTGCTTTGGGTTCCTCTGCTATTTGCATATCCACATGTGTAAAAAAATTTACATGCACCGTGACCTTTGTCTGAGGTTTTTCCTCCATCTTAGTCTCTGCTTAGAGCAGTTTTTTTAACGAGTTCTGGAACGCTGCTGAGGACCGCGCGCCGTGGTCAGCGCTTGCAGTTAAATTGCTCTCCTCTGGTCACATTGGTGACGCCCAGCATCAGTTATTTTTGTAGAGCATACATAGCTGTAATGTGAAAAACAGCAAGTTAAGAACACAAAAACACCTTTTATGACTTATTCCAGTCTTTTGCTTCAATTCCATTTTTTTCATTAATGTCTTCTGCAGCACTGTAGTTCTTATAAATCTCTTGCCAAAGGATCTGGAGCCTTTTGGGCATAATATAAAAACCAGACTTCAGCTTTCAGGCTTCCCCTCGACTCTATGACACTTACCTATCCATCATGTGAAAACCTACGGATACTGCATCAGCTCCAGGATGTAAGGGAATCTTCTGTAACACTAGTGGGCCAAATCCTGTTGCTTTTAGGGGAAATGCAGGAGAACAAAAGGAAGAAAATGGACTTGACACGGCTGCTTGTTAGAGATGTAGCTTGAGCACTTCCCTCCCTTGCAGAAGCACCAGCTCTCGCCATGAGGTAACCCGAGCACCTCTGCTTCACTGCCAAAGGAGAGGAAGAATCTTGCAAAGAACACAAAACAAGACAAATACCAGTGTGCTCATTAGTCCCCATCTTTTGCTTTGTTGTGAATAGACTACCCGTATTAACTATGGAGGTTGGCTTTGGGATAAAAGAGAGAGAATTTGTGTTTGTCCTGCCCTGCTGTTTCCTTAGCTGGCTGTGCTGGGACACACATCTGAGTGCGATGGGGTTGTGTTGTTTCCACTGGAGCCGTTTAGGGGAAATGTTCTGAGGGAGAAATGGGAGCGTGATCACTCCCAAACTGCCACCAGATGAAACCTCTCCTCCTGCCTCTTCCTTTCCTTGATTAGCAGCATTTATTATTCTCAAACTTCAGGCTGAGCTCAGGCAGTTGACCTTTACAGCATGATCTGTCAATATCTTACAGCTGCCAGAGAAACTCTTTGGATTACTGCATGAAAATGCGATGCCTTTATTGACACAAACTGGAAAAGGGAGCTCTCTGTGGGCTCGCTGGCTCCACAGTAATCCCAAGGTCTTTTTATGATCATGCAGAAGGACACAAGCTAAGGAAACGGCACTGAAACAGGGAGGGGAGGATGGGTTGGGGTTTGCCTTTCGTTCTAACCGAAGCGCCTCATTACCGGTTGCGTTTTCATTCTTTTTGCAAAGTGGCCCATCAGGCATAGAGCTTCCTATGCTTCGCTTTAGCAAGCCAGGCTTATCGCACGTTATTTCCCTTCTGGAATGGGAGTTTAGTTTTCACCATGAACCAGTTCTCATCCCTGGAGGTCCCGGCGGGCCAGGGCCACGGGCTCAGGCCGGCCCCAACCTGGGCCGTGCTCGGGGCCTCATCCCCAGCAAAGGGCTCCTGGTCACATTCCTGCTTTTCCCCTTTGGACAAGAGGGTGGCGGGAGCCAGTAAACCCTTGTGCCTTCCCTGCTCCGGGAGCTATGGGACAGCTTTTTCGTCATCTTTCCCTCATCTTTTTCCATTAGCCAAATTAAGGACACATGAAGAAATAGTTCCACGAACAAGAAAGTTGAGTTTCAGATTCTTAGCATTCGATTTCTTGGAAGAGTTTTTAAAACTAATCATGACTAACAGAGAAAGGTAGGAAGAGCACGCGGCTATCAACTCCGCTCTGACAGAATGGCCCAGGACTGGCCATCACAGACCGTTACCGTCCAGGCAGCAGAACACAAAATATCCCGGAAAATATTCTGCCAGCCTTGAATTACAGAAAAAGCCATGACATGAACCCCGGGACTGTTTGTCCAACTGCCCTGCAGTTCTCAAAGCAAAAGTCCAGCCCTGCCTTTCACATATGCATTTCCCCTCCTTTTGCCTGCTCCTTCCTAGAGAAAGATTTTAAAAAATTGCTGGGCGTAAATGCAAAACTGCTGCTGCCAGAATGGCTTCATTTCCTTCAGCATGTTCTAGCATGCAAGATTTTGTGCCTTTTTTTTTTCCTCCTTTAAAGGAAAGAAAAACATACCATTGTATAAGCTGCACTGAGAAGTACTGGGCAAGAACTGGAGAGATAAGCCACAGTGGACAATACTTATTAAAATTAACAAAAATTGGCTTAGAAACAGTTTTTAATTTGTCAAATTCAATCATCAGCAGAGCTGGCACATACAAGAAAAACATTTATCACTTTAACTCCTGGGAAAAAGTTAACTCTCTTTGACTGCGCTAACCCTCCACCAGATAGCGCAAAGAAAAGAACTGGTATAGTGCCACAAGCAGAAAGATTTTGGAAGACTAAAATACTGACCTTTTGGCAGAAAAAAAAAAGCCTCAAAAAAAAAAAAAAAAAAAAAACACACACACACATGCATTAGTCATAACCAAAATATTGTGCATAATACAGCTACCCAAGGGATTGGCTTTGTTTCAGAGCCACCAGGATTCAGTCTCAAGTACAAGGCTGTTTACTTGCCTCGATGCAAGTCACAGCACGAGGCAGGATCGCGCGTTGCAGAACCGTAAGGGCAGAAGGGCCCTGAGCAGATCATCTGCTGCAGCCCCTTGCCCCCAGCAAGGGACAGCCAGCAATACCCTTTCTGACATGTTTTTCGTAACCTTTCCTGAAGATCACCAACAACGGAGACTTCACACTTCCTCAGGCGCTTTATTCCCAAGCTTCACTATTTTTATCGCTGCACTATTTTTATCACTAGAAGGTTTTCCTAATCTCACTGAATCTTGCTGCAGTTGAAGCTCATGACTTCTTGACCTATTTATCATGAGCAGTGGGAACAAACAACTCCTTTATTTGAAGTATCAACTTATGTATTAACAGCAGATGTTTCCCCATTTCTCTAAACACCACAGCTCCTCCAGCCTTTTAGCAGCTCGGTTTAAACCTCTGACCATTCTTACCACTTTTCTCTGCATTCCTCTTGGTCCACATCCTTCTTGAGCTGTGAAGGCTCTCAAAGCACCTAATCTGGGGAGAGAAGCAGCCCTGCAGCTGTGGCACACTGCATTGGTTCCCTCCTCTAGCCACCACTCCTGCCCTCTGCAAGGAATATTAATCATAGCACATTGAGTCAGCAGGGATGTTTCCTGGCCAAGCCCAAATCTCAATCTAGTTCAGTAGGCAACATGTCCACTCATAAAAAATGCCAAGCTAAAGTATGTGTGTCACAACAATGAGGTAAATACAAATTAGTATCTAAGGGAATGATATTTAGCAACTTCCTGCTGGATACAGTACTACATGCCTTTCAAGCCCAGCCTAGAACCTTTGAATTCCAAAAAAAAGTGTTTGTGGTGTGTAAAAATGAACAAAACCAGCAGGAAGAATCAAAATATAACAACTTTCTCTCTTTAAGGGCAAAAGGAAGAAAAGTCAAACCAAGTACTACAAAACACCAAGCATCCTTGTTTTGGCTCCCACTTGACTTTAGCGATATTTACCTACTAGCCAGAGTAGCTGGCGGATTATTTAAGTGTGGTTTTTCGTCTTCACTTTCTCTGTTATTTGCCTGTGACTAACTGCAGAACAGAAAAGCCATTATGGTACACAATGTCTTGACATTTGGCACAATTTAAATCAATGGATTGGTACTGTACTCATCACCAAAGTTATTTGAGTGCCTGTAGTGCTTGAAATACAGCATTGTTTATCTTTGTTCAGGAGACGAGTGCATTTGTGACTACCACTGAGAACATAAAACAGCAGGTCTTCCTGCTCTACCCATGTCCTGCCTCACTTAGGTTTGTTGCAAGTCACTTACATCCTTACAATTCAGTAATTATGTTTGGCTCATTAAATAGAAAATAAATAAAGAGTTTACCCAATCACTTAAGAAAGTGTTTATTTAAAAGCTTCATAGCACCATCTTGTTTTTGAAAACATCCAAATAAAATGCAGCAATTAAAACTTTTTTCCTGTTGAGCATGACACTAACTCCACCTGTGAACATGTGTATGGTTGTTCTTGCTAATCTAACTGAAAAATAGCGCTCCTGAGCACACAGACATAACACTGGGTCTTGATACAGTTATCCAGTCCTAGCTCAATAATGGAAGGTTAGAAACAAGCTAAACTGGAAGCCTTCAGGAAGAAGTTGTTTCCTGCTGGAAGAGAATTTTCTAAATGCTATTTTAAGGGATGGAGCAGTTTCTACTCTATCTCCTTCCAAAATTTCTTCTCTTGGCAGCAAAACTAAAACATAAAAGTATAAAATGTTTTGGATATTCTTTTATGCTATAAGAGACCATGGATGATTAATTTATAAGTATCTTGATGTATTTCATTAACAACCAGCTAGCTGTTAACTTTAAAGAATGGCCTATTATGGCCATCTTTTCTAGGGAAAATACTAGTCAAAAGGATTCTAAGTTACTATGCTTTTTTTTTCATTAAAAGAGTAAGATAAAAATCAAACGGCCATTGAAAGCACTTCTAATGCTTTTTCATGATGAGTTTTTCCTTTGTCCCTTTTTAGTTTTGCAGAGTAGCCTGCCTGAGAGCCTTTATTGAGCCAGTCAGTAAAGCGCTATTTTCCAAAGATCCTTAACTTATATTTCAAGAATATGGACCATGCCGAGCACGTGGTCACATGAACATTTGGCTATGGCTTCCAACCACTGGGATCCTCTATTGCATCTACTTCTGGTTGATCATTAGGAGGCCAACACTGCAGTTCACTTGGCTAATGCCCCCATAGGGTCCCAGGCCGGCAGAACGATGGGCTCCTGCTGCATCACGGCCAAGATATCTTCTGGCACATGCTTCTTATCCACCACCACCTCATACACGTACTCAGAAAACCAGTCATCTGTCATGATGAGGTAACCTGGAGACAAAAACAGGTCGTTACAACAGATTAAAAACAAGTATCCTCAAGAACTTAATGCACAGGCTAAGCCGATACTGAAGAACTTCGTGTGCACGATCAGGCCAAGCGAGAGGCCTGTTAGGCCCAGAATATTCATCATTTATGTTTCATCTGTTAAGACAGGCATCTGGAATACTCAAGTGAATTCACAAGCCTTTAGAAAATAATATTTAAGTCAGAAGGTAAAGCTATCTGTGTGCCCAACTTCACAAGCTTTCAGGATTTTGATTAAAGAAGTTTTCCTGATAAATATCCCTATCATCTTCGGTTTAACAAGCCTCAAACTTTGCTGCTTCAGTTCCTGTAGTAAAAGGCGGCAGTTGTCTGCTTTCCTCAAATACAAGGCAGCTAAATCACACTGCAGCTGAACTACATCTTTATTTTCTCCCTTAATATTGTTCCTCCTGGATTTTAGTGGACTGCCTTTGAACCAGGAAAAAAGAGTTACCTGAAGTGTCTCAGCCTTGAGAACACAACTACCACTGGAAACAAGCTATTCAAGGTGAACCAAAATTATAGCATGCCAGGGAGAGAGCACATTTAGAAGACAGATGAGAAAGCTTTATGTAATAAAGTTCCTCCTGTCCTTATACAGTATCATCACACAATCAAATGAAACAAGAAAACGTCCTAAGAATATGGACAATAAATGCATCTATCTACACCATCTTGTTTCTAAAGCAAGAGATCAGATTGGATTCCCATAAATTAAAAACCCTATCAATCGTAACCCGAGCAGAGGCCATTTTGGAAGCACTGCCAGAGGGAGCTGCCTTGATTATTCTCTCCTCAGGATATGAGTTCTGTGGGACACAAAAACCTCTCACTCCCAAGAGCCAACAAGTAATTGCACCCTGAGAGGATAATGAACTCAGCCTCCGACATCCTGTATCTCGGAGCCTGACGGTGCCGATTAGGATCGCGCTGTCTGAACAAGGAGGAAACGCCAAGCAAAGCCTCAGAACATGCAAATAAGGCCGGTGCTCTCCGAGGAGGCCTGTGCCCTGTGGCACAATGAAAGCCATTACCAATTATTCTTTAAAAGGATGCACACACGTTATAGGCAGCAACATATACACCTAGGAGCCCGCCTGAGGCAACCCCGAGCTCCACAGTCCATCCGGGTAACGGAAGGAAGAGGAAAGGAAAAGTTTGCTGCATTTTCAAACAGACACAGGCATGGAGCCCTACCTCAGACCATGAATCTATTGCTTCTCCTCAACCCATTCCTATGGTAACATACAATATCACGGAGGAAAGCTTGGAAGGGGGTTGTCTATCTAACACACCCCTTGTCTACACCTCCTTGGAGGCAGGAGGCTTGTCCACTGTTTTCTATCTGAGAATGAAACATTTCAACACTGCCAACACTGCATCTGGCTGGCGAGAGGTCAGGCAGGCAGGATGGCTACGAGCTGCGGCCGCCTGCTGATGCCACCTTCACCTCCCCAAGGCCAGAAGGTAACAGAGCCTTCAGAATATCCTCCTGGCATCAGAGAGACACTAATGGCTACACTTCAACCCCTAATGTCCTGATACATACGAAGAGTAAATACATAAGGCAGAAAAAGTAGAGAGGAAAGTCAAAGGGAGCCAACTTCTAGCTGGAGATGCACTGTAAGAAACTTCTCTTCATGCCAGAAGAAAAAGAGAGATAGATATTCAAGAAAAATATCTGATATTTGGATTCAAAGTTAAATTGTTGCATTGTGCCTCCAGAACTGAGTGTAAGCAGAATAATTAAACTTGCTGGGATGCTGGACAGTGTGCCAGTAAAACACATAATGGAAAACTTTTTTACTGGGAAGCGATTTTTATTTTTGTTTTTTTACTTCAAAAGGCAATGTTTGTCAGCAGCTGTGTTCATTCCTTGCAAAAAAACCAGACTGGATTCCAAGAAGCAGTTTTACAACAGATATCCCTGTAATTACCAAATATTTAGGAGCGCCAATGCTAGCTGTTCTCAGGGCTTCCCTTTCCCTGGGGCAAGCACTGCCATAGGAATTGGGTCCTGCCTGCTGGGAGGAACGCAGGGGTACAAATAACGTCCTCCCATGACACCCAGGCCAGAGCGAGGCTGCCCCTGCTCCTGTGGCACCTCTCAGCGATGCCGGAGGGACTCATACAAGAGCATTCCCATTTCCAATCACCTCTAAGCTTTCTGGGACTCAAAAGCCCTGGTTTTGGGCACTCTGTGGCAGGCCCTTCGCCACGCTGCCCGAGAACAGCGGAGCTGGGGCTTGTGTCCCCCACGCCCAGCCAGGCCTCAGCTGGGAGATGCCAAGTTTAACATCATTCTTGGCCACGTTACTGCTGTGATACTAGTTTCCTGTGCTGGACTTATCCAAACACAGCTTCCCAATCCCTTAACAAGCAGATAAGATAAAGTTCCCTGCCAGGCTGACTCAGTGGTACAGCAAGGGAGCTGGGCCAGCCTGCAAACCCTCGCTCGCCCTGGCTATCCAGGGCTACAGCGTAACCATCATCCTATTGCTCCGGTCAAGCTCCCTCTTTTAGCACTTAGGAACGAGCTCCAAAGATCTGTCCAACTGCCCTGAGCTAAGCAGTAAGCTGGCTGCATACCCAAGAAAGTTATTCAAGGATTCACCTCCCTGGAAAAGCAAAAATAGCCTCAAATAGAAGTCAAGCTCCCTAGTTCTCATGGGATTTTCAATCACGGCACTTTTCCAGACATCTCTAACCAAAAGAAAATATAGACAGTGAGCAACCATTTCCGGGGACAGTGGTGTCCACCACCACAAAACAGATGAATGGCAGTGACTCACCAAGAAAGTTCATGTGGGTGGTATGTGCAGTACACGCACACTCTGTGGACAGGCTCTAGTCAAGCCACTCTGGAGCCCTATTCTGTTCCAGAGCTCCCACTGCTCTGGAAGAATTCAGTCCTGAGAAGTAAATGCACACTTGGGAAAAAAGACAACCCTTGAGGCACGTAAACTAATTGCAAAGCAAGTAGCCTCAGCTTAGGAGTAACAACTATTACTCAGTAACATGCATACAACTGCCTCTGTTCTGATCTCGGTTAACAGCAGCAACTTCTGCCCAGAGAGCTTCAGGGTTTACTTACTGCATCATGGTTGGGAAGTAATGGCCAATATCCTCACGTTAAGCCCTGTGTTTTATTCTAAGTTCCAATCAAGGACAACTCTGAACCTTAACCAAAGGAGTATATGCAACAAGCAAAGTGCAAGAGTTGCTGACTGACACCTATGTTTTGAGGACCAAACCAAGCCCATGCTGAGCAGCTGTAAGGCAGCTCCTTCCTGGAAACATTCCTCTCACACTGGGAGCAGCTAGCTCTGCAAACCAAGGATCTGCAGTGTCTCCAAAGGAAGCCTTCTGGCATTACGAGCACCACTAGCCATGCATTTTTTTTTATTCTCCAAAAATACATAAAGGTGCTTAACGTCTGCAAAATAGTTAGTTTGTACGTGGAGACAAAGTTTTGATGTCACTTCTTTAGTAACACTCCAAATTATATTTTAGTATTGTCACATTGATAAGCCCTGAAGTTCAGTACCAGCACAGTTTCAATATCTATTTCATCTAAAGATGATTATTGGATTGCTTTCCTGTGAACACCTACAGCAAACTCAAAACAGATGATGCTGCAGACCAAGGCCAGGCTTGAAGGAACCTGCTAAACCACCTCCCAGCTGGGACTCACCGTTCTGCCCGTGCCGCCTCTCCCCGGGCCATGCCAGGCTGCCTCTGCAGCCCGCTGGAGTTTAGAGACCAGCTTAAGGGAAGAGCAAGCCCGGGCCGAGACCACGCTCAGCGGAAAAGCAGGGAAACCTGGCTCTGAGCTGAACTTTATCTGAAGTGCGATCTTGTTGCTAGTGCTTGCCATACCAGACAAACACTCAAAGCAAGCCGCAGGTCAGGCTTCTGGCACAGCGATGGAAAGGAGATTTTTATAGATTGAGAGGTGCTGGAGCTAGAGCAGTTTGACACTGCAGCTGCTCACAGTGCTGGCTGGAACCAGCCTTACCCTGCACAGCCTCGTTTCCATAGGCAGTAAGTGCAGTGATTGACAAACAGCGCTTTAAAAGAAAACCTAAGACACATTTGGCTTTCACATATGACTCAGGAAAACTGTTTAAGTAGTATCAGCCACAGTCAGCATGAGGTGCAGCATGAAACAACTCTAGTAAACAGAGCTAAGCTTGAATCTTTGTCTTCCAAAAACAAAGTGCACATCTCAGTGATCTGCATGCTGTTTGCAGGCTCATTTCAGGCGTGTTTCTAGTGAAAGACACATTCACAGCATGTCCTTTTTCCCCTCCAGCTCCCCATTTCCAAACACTAAGCTCAACAGTATCTCCTGTGGCTAGAGATTACTTTACCTTTATTACCACGGTCTTCGCCCCAGGAGTTTTCCACTCTCCATTTTTCAAATGACCCTTCTTGCCCATCCTGTAGCAAAACAAGTACATGGTTATTGAGTAGTGAAGAGACAGGTGAGTTTACAGCAGTCAACCCAAGTCTGAATCCTGCACCAGCAACCACAAAGCTCCACTCCCCAAAAGGGAGACACACTGGTGAGTTTTGCACAATGATCTCTTGCTAACAGTTTAAAGAAAGCAATTTTCTGAAATATTGCTTACATAATGCATGAGAAGGAGTTTATAATAGGCATTTATTTTAATCTGAGAATTGAACTTAAGGCAGTTTAAACTTTCTAGCGGTTGAGTCAACTTGAATTCTGTCATGTGTCAGGGCTGTCTGCCTTGTGAAGCACAGAAGTACTTGCTTAAACTAGAAATTAGAGGAAAAGAACCCAGGCCATAAAGTAACTGTAATAATTTAGAAACACATTAGTAAGAGAAAGCACAAACAGTGGAGAAATCCAGCTGAAGGGCCGGTCTGGCTCACAGGATGCATCAGGCTTCTGGCAAACATGGAACACATTTGACTCCAGGTGTACAAACACGCCACATTCTGGGCTGTATTCTGCATAGCCAAGGAGCTAGTTCAGATGTATTGAGCACCTCAAAGCACTGAGAACAGCCCTTGGGATTGCTGCGCCACAGACCGAACTGCCGCTTCCGCTGGAAATTTAGGAGCAAGCAGCTCCCTTGAGGAACCAATGAATATTTATTCTTGGTACTGCATTTTAAAAAAAAAAAAAAAATGCAGAGAACTTTAGCCTGAAAAGTGAGCTGTGAAGCCATTTTCAGTATTCAAAGGAATAGTGCTATATTAAGAGCCTCCCCCCTACACACACACACTTAAAAAAATAAAAGGAAATCCTTAATGTGTGACACTTGGGAGCTACCAAACTAAAGATAAGTTTAGTCATTATGCTGTCTAGAATAAACACATTTACGTAAATGATATTTTCACCAAAAAAGTACAGTTAATCCACATCATTTTTCATTGTAAAATTGTAATATAATTTTCTTCTCTCCAAGCTTTTTTTTTTTTTTAAATATAAAGCAGGTAAATCCAAAGCATTGCATTTGTACGGCTATATCAAAGCTTCTTCAGATTAAGTTAAGGCTTAATTTAAAACATGTTCAGTAGAAAGAACAACTTAGTCTGGTTTGAATGTGGAAAAGCCTTCAAATTCTGGACTAGTTCCAAGATAATAAAATATTTCTTTTAAAGAATCTTTTCATTCTAAAAATATTATATTTAAAGATATATTGACATATGAATTAGTCATATACATCTTTTGCTTCTCTAAGTAATCAGATGATAACAGATTTTATGTAACTATACATTTATACATGCAAAAGTAGGAATTTATAAATATAGACTGCAGACTATATCCTCCAGTGAAATGCAGTCAGTAATTGTCATCTACAAATGGGAACATACACACTACAGTGGTAGAGAGATATAGGTTTTGACTTCTAGAAAACTTATAAATATCTAACAAAAAATATAAGATGTGCTCACAATTTAATATATTAAATACAAGTGTTAGAGTTCAAGATGCAGAACAGTATGAACGATTCTATTGAATTTTAAGTAGTAATTCAGAAAAGCTCATGACTCTCAGCAGTCCCATCTCAAGTTCTTAAACTTCAGCATTCAAGGAAACTTTAATTACATGTAAGCAGTTATTTCTCAAGCCAAGGTCATCCTGGACTGGAAAAATCACTTCAAAGAGTTTAATATTAATGACAACTTGTGGAAACAACGGAAAATACCAAAATTGCAGATAACCCAAAGGGGTAAATATTCACATAGTTCTTTTTAACTCATTATCTCTCTTTGTTATACTGCCAGAAGCAGCTGTAATGCAGGATTCATCTCAGCAAACAGCCAAACAGCTATTTTGGACAGCGTTTTCCTTCCTAATTATGAGGAGGTCAGGAAAGTCACATACCACTGTGTTGTAGAAGGTTAAGATCTTTACAGAAGTGCCTCCTACTGGCTTTTCTGGCATTTTAACCAAGTATGAGCTTCATGCTGTAAAAGCTAGATTAAACTAATCTGTGCAATGGGATAAGGTGGGAAATACCTGCAGTTATATCTTGCTAAGCAAGGAATCAGATATGTCAGAATCTGCATTTAAAATGTTTTAGGAAAGGTTTTCTTCTTTCTTAAAAATAGAACTTTTCTTGTCCATCTCCAGTAGGGGCTTGTGCATAGAAGGAAAGAAATTCTTGACTTGACTAAAATTCTTCCCTCCTTGTTAAATATTTACGGTTGATCTGAATGCTTCACATACACATAACACGGAGAAGAGGCAACCTAGGCCTTGTTGCACACATAGCATCATACAGTGTGAATAACCCCTGAGCATATAAACAAACTGCCAAAACACTCAAATACATCTGTGCAAATATCAGAACTTCAGAAGAAGGACTCTACCTTCTCAGTGACAGCTGTCAGGACCATAGCATGGGTCATCAGTGAGTCGCCAAAGATTAATCGTTCTGCTTTGTTCATGTTCTTGATGGAGACTCCAAATACCAGCTCATGATTAAATCTGCAAGAAAACCACGTAAATGTTGTCAGGAAGGATGTAGGAAAGATTCTCAAAACTAACCAGAGAATCAGCAGACTGCAGTATCCCAGGAGCCGGCGCACAGACTCAGGTAAGTTCAACAGCTTCTAGTGTCAGAGAAGACTGGTCCTTCAGAAGCATCTCCCACCAGATTAGACAATTCAGATGAGAGAACATAACAGACACTTGGCAGTGCATCTTTAAAGGAACAAAATTTTAGCTAACGAGTGCAAAGAGCATGTCTGTTGCCACTGAAATATTTAAGAGCTCATATTTGCATGTAAATCAGAGCGCATACAAATTTCAGCCAAAGAACTTTCATATCTGCTCAATTATCCAAAGATAGCAGTTCTAATCTTCTACTTACATATTCATGTCATTGATTCCCAGCTTGCCATAGAAGTGCTTTGCAACATCACAGCCAAACCACACGGCCTACAAACAGAAAGAGAAATATCACATCTGGGTTATATCCCAGAAAGTTTTATATTACAGGAGTCAGCACATCATCTGTGGAGGGAAATCAAACAAACAAACCTCGCCATCCTTAATCGAGGCTGCAGCCAGTTTTTTCAAGACATCAACGGGCTGGTTGTTATAGAGCGTTCTCCTCCCGCCCACCATGTTGCCGAGGTACTCCACCGTGTACAGCTTGTTGTACGGGTTCTGCGGCCGGGGATCGTTCACTAAACAAATCTGCCAAAATCAAGATGTCATTCGTTAAGGTGCAGCTTATTTGAAAGCTTTGAGAAGTTGATCTAGACCGATTTTGGACAAATGCTTCTGTTCTGCTAGGTGTCTATCCCATTAAAAAATGAGAAGCTTGGCTGGAATACCCGTTTTTTCCCCCTAATACATCTTATTATGTTCACCTTCAGTTGTGGCACAGGAGCACTGCTTGATAGTCTTTTTCTCTAACAGCTGGTTTTATTTATGGCTGTGACTTATCCAACCACTACATGTCATATCATTACAAGCTCAGAGTGCAACGCAAGGTCACACAGCTAATTGAGGGGCAGTGCACAAATGAAATGGGGGAGAACAAACATGGGGCCAGCTGGTGGCCACCCCATGTGGGGCAGTTACAGATGCAGACAGCACACCTGCAACAGCAGAAAGGAGTAACCAGGAGGGGTTTTACAGTAAAAAAAAAAAAAAAAAGTCTTGGACTGTCATTCTGCATGTCCAACCTTGTCCTCCATGTTGAAGTAAGGCTTCACATGCTCATTGTAGAATTGCACTGGCGTCACAGGGCCGATTTTGTTGTAGTTCTTCTCCTTGTCCCGGAACTCCCAGCAGAAGGTCTCCGGAGGGCTGCCCAAGCAGGTACTCACTATTCTGAAAACCTGCCCGGAGAAGCAGACAGCTGTGAGAACCTGCTGCAACCCCCACGTCTGCCCTCGGCCACCGCGGGGTCAGGGACCAGCAGAACCAACAGGTGATTTGCCCCATGCACAAAGGGGAGCTGAATCTCCCACCACACATACAGCAAAACATTTCACCCTGGTGCTTCCCCTGCACTAATCCCTTCTTTCCTGCAATGTTCATTTGGATTTCAAAGATGGACCTTTGTTTTTTTTTCAAAATCCTGGAATAATCTTCTCATGTGTACTTAATACATTTAACAATGCCCCAATTTAGGGTTAAGCTGGCAGGTTATGCAATTTAACTGAAGAGCTCTGCTTCCTGGGACATCCTTTGCAGCTGACATCTTTCTATTGATTTTAATCATAAAAAGTCTTCACTAGGTTTTGAGATAACAGGTTCCCTATAAATGTTTCAAATGGTGTTTAGGAATAACCCATGGTTCTTTCTCACTGGCCTTGGCATAAAATGTGCCAAGTTGTAGGTAACATAACCAGATGAATACCTTGAACACTTAGCAGGACCTATTAAAACAAGTATAGGAACAAAGAGAAAATCCAGCCATATGTGAGTAGGTTTGAATTGTTTTTACTTTAGCTGAAACCAGTCTACTTCAGTCATTTTGTATGCCTTGAGCATAAGAAGTCCTTTCCTTGCAATGAACCTCTAGTTTATTTGAAATCAAAGGGAAAAAAAAATCTAATCTAACCTGCACCTACCCCGTCTGTACTGTGACCCAACGCCTGTGGTTTGTGTTAACATTCCTGGGCTGTCTTCTCACACTCACTAAGTTTCCACAACAGAGGAGACTTAATACCCTTCCCAGAGCTGATCTGCTTCGGGTCCATATACATCCACATACATCAGTTCAACTTGTTCCACAAGAAGCTTCTTCTCTGGAGGTTCTGTAAGAACCACTAGCTTACTAGTGGGTTACTAGCCTTACTGTTTAAACACTTCACATGCAGCAAAAAAAAGAACTAAAACTTCATGCCAACTAAGGCTCAGTATTTGGCTGTGTACAGGATGCAGCTAAGGGTGTTCTTGGTCCAAGTAGTTTAAGGAAAACAAAACACGAGATTAATTATGGGTTGAAACAAGGGTGCAAGATCATATTTTTGCTGGAGGAATTTGCACTTTTTATCATTAATCAATGTTAAAGAGCAAATGTAAATTCCTAAACTGCTATCAATATTTAGCTTTGTGCAGCCTGCACAAAAGGTAACATTTGCTGTGGACACAGCCCCAATTACCTCAGATAGCCTCATCTCTCGCCCCTTGGGGTAATGGAAAAAACATGCCAGAAAAATGCCTAAAAGAAGAGCAGCAAGCAGAGGGGCTGCTGCCAGAGGAAGGAAAGCCATGGAGACACCAGTGTCTCCCTTAGCAGAGGACATGGTCACGCCTGGGAATGGCTCCACCAGTTGTTTTTCCACCACACCCATCCCAGGCCATCCCTTGATATCTAAAAAGCCTCCTCTATCAATGCCCTTTAGAGACAGACTTAAGCTAAAAGGTGACTTGTATCACTCTAGTGACAGCTAGAGCCAAGATAAGGCAAAGATAAAGTGGCTTTTGTTAAAAAACAAAAGGAGCGAGGAGGGGAAAAGGGGACACTCCTGATAAGGAGGAGTCCACAGAGGAAAACAGTGAGGGAAGAAAGATTAAATCACATGCGTGGCACTGATCTCAGCTTCTGACCTCTGTGCACTAGTTTGATAAGGAGAATGTTTATACAGTTCTGGATTGAATATTTAATCCCATGTTCCAGTGCAGCTGCCCCATTTTAGCTGGAGCACTGCCTCCCTGCATAAGGGAACTAAGATATGCTACACAAATAAAACACAACAAAGCCCAAGTTCTGTTTCAACATCCACAAAAATGGATGTAGAGCCACTTATACACATGCACACAGTGGTCTCAACCCCTGAAGTGTTTGTAAAGTACACAAAACAAGTGCAGATGGATATGCCAGCCAGGATCTTTATAGGAAGGAAATCCACTTAGGTTACAAACCACTATTACTACTCCAAGAGGAAATGCTGTACTAACCGCAGAGAATTAAGAGCTGTCGTCTTACAGAATACAAAAATTGCAATCAGTTAATGATTCCTTAAGACTACTTCAGGATCTCTTTTCTGAGCTCATTTTGCAGTGAGCTGTATGTCACTGCCAAAGTGAACATCCAACTTGGGAAGCTTGGAATTCTGCTGCAAAACTGTGCAATTCGAACAGTTTTCAGGATTCAGAGGACAAAATTAAAAAAAAAAAGGCAAACATTAAATCAAGCTTCTGCTTAAAAGTTGATAGGACTATTCCAATGTAACTTTTGCTTAGATCTTAACCAGATATTACAGTAAACATCTTTTGATGTTTATTGGATTGCAGAAAAAAATAAGACTCGTTAGAAAAGGTTGGGTTCTTCTATCTGAAGATAGACATTAAAGTTACTTCAGCACTTTGCATTATACACTTGAGATGCCCACACATGATTTTTCCCTTTTTCTTTATTTTTTGGAAGGTATACATTTGGTCAAACATCAGACTAGCACAACACTTCAAAAACAGCTTTTGCTATTTGGAAGAACCACCACCAGGAGCCTGGGATAACCAAAACAGAACATGGCACTGTCACACTGCAACCAGTGACCTCCAGCTGTGGGGGACCAGCCACCAACCTGCCCACTAGCTAGAAACAGATGTTGTGGCTCCTTCCTCTGCTGCACCCCCCACTACCAGCTCAAAGCTAGAATTCAAATCTCTTACACCCCAGAGTTCTTTTTTTGTTGTTCTTTCCTGCTCTCTTGTGGGGAATTTCTGCAACGACACTTTTACTATAGGACTTGGCACTTAAAATGATCAGAATGAAGTTTCAGCTTGTATATGGAAGCCTGATAGACCACTATTCTGACCTGTTAAGATACAAAATGCTGCTTTCTTACAGAAAATGGGAGATCTTTTCTGGTGGTGAACTACTGTAATTCTGGAATTCTTAAAATTTGGGATATTTATCTGGAAGTAAAAAGCTCAGAATGCACCAAGTGATCAAATATGCTCTTTCAAGAAAACTATTTTTTTAATACTTCGGAGTGGACTGCCATACCAAACCTTTCTAGCTAGGCAAGTCCCTTGTTTTGTCTGCTCCCCACAACTGCAAAACAAGAGCCAGGAGGAAATGCACTCGAGCTCCCCAGCTCCAAGCAGCCACACAAATAATTTACCTCTTCAATCATCGTGTCCATTTCAGCAGTAAGTTCACAATTAGTTATCCCACATGTCACCATATTTCTTAGCCGCAAACAGTATTCTCTCATCTGTTTAACGAAAAAGCCATTTTAAAATTAAGAAAGGTGAGACTACCACTTTTCAGAACTTCCTATGTGGTTGCTTTGGGCCCTTGTATCACCCTTTACAAAATGTGTTCAAAAAATAAAGTCTTTGTTAGATGTTCATTCTTTGAGAGCACCATAATTAAGTCTTTAAATTAAACTTAAAACATCACAAAAATAAAAAATTAATAGTTGCAATTCAATTACTATTTTCCAACTACCAGTTTGAAGTTTATAGCCATCAGCATTTCTTAAGGCTTGATTTCTCCCAGTTCTGCAACATAACTGACGCCACAACATCCATATGCATTACTGCCTCCGTGACTCACAGGGAACAAACTGTCTTCATACTGTAAAATCTATTTTGCAATTCTAATGCATAATTCATCTCTCGGTTGATAAAGAGGATGGAGTGTTTCCCCCCTACATGCAGAGCTGCAGTAAGAACAGCCCATGCTTCCTATTACCATCACCACCCGCAAGGCCAAGCAGCGGTGAGTGGGGGCCCCTCAAGACCAGCTGGTTTGTGCTGTTCAAGACAGAAACACACCAACACCACCGGAATGTCTAAGCTCATTGCAGCACATGTTTTCCATTTTTAATATGGATTTCAGATAGCAATATTCCCACGTGAACTAGAAAGAAAAAACCACTAAAAAAAAAGCCTTTAATGGCCTTTTTATCTAGCCAAGACTAGGCTAGCTTCTTCCCAGATGAATTCACTTCTGTAATGCAGTGAACAAGCTTATACCTTCCTTCAGACAGAGCCACACCCTTGTGCATTGCAAGCTGATTTTTAACATTCAGGGTTTTAAAAAGACTTATTTTTTGATCTTAGCCATTAAATTTGGCAGTAATCTCTAGAAACCTTGCCACACTGGTAGATGAAATATTGCGAAACAGTTCTCCAGATGCTAGTTTTATGGATATGTATTTTATCAGCCGCACTTCAGAGAACTGACTTTTTGCAGATTTGAGAATTAGGAACAATTGCTACTAAAATCATATGGAATATTTCCAAGCTACTGAAGCCTCTCAGCAGCTGTCTTCTACATGCACGTTCTCCTACTTGGCGTTTCAAGATAATTCTCACTCCTTTGCTAAGGCTTCAAACAACTTTAAATAAAAGCAACTCAATTGGTGAGATTGCTGAGATGTACTTGATACTTTAGTCAATGAAGAGACATGAAGATGGCTATGAACACCTGAAGCAGAATCATTCTCATCCCTTCCCCTTCTTTAATCATAGCACCTAAATCTGTTCTACCTTATGATTCAAGATCTCATTCATCCTTCTTGTAGCCTCTGTGGTATGAGATTCCGGGAAGTATTTCTTGGGGACAACACCATACTTTTCTAAAAGAAAAAAGCAAAGCTATGAGTTAACAATAATCTCTTCCACAGGTATAAGGAAAAGTTTCTCATCTCCCTGATCTGCATTTTGCAATGGTCCCAAAGGATGGGATCCTTATGACTTGCTATTATTTAATCTGACACTTTAGGAGTTTTAATCTTATTAGTGTTTGTTAAGAAGCTCTTTTGACCAGGACAATCTGATTAGTTTAAAATTAAACTAATGAAATATGTTCTAAAGAAAAAAACAAAACAAGCAAACAACAACAGAAATAACATGCCTCATGAATTATTCCACGTATCTAATCTGTGGTTAGTTGAGTAATTTCCTAGTCTTCCTTTCGTCATAGAAAGAGGAAAAAGCCCTCAGGGCTACATCTCTCCTCAAAGCTTACGAAATGTAAAGCAACAGCTCAGCCACTTCTTACACTATGCTGCTAAGCAAAGATCACACCACACAAAGCTCTGGACATAACAGCAGCAACTAAAGTCTTCTCTGGCCTGATTAAATATTTATAACAACTGGATGTGGAGAAAAGCGACCCCCAGGCTTCAAATGAGCAAGTTCCTTTTGTGATTCCAAGCTTACATTAGTAGCTTGCTACTCTTCAAAGGTGTCATTGTTTTGCCACACAAATTAAAGCAAGTGCAGTTATAATTCAGACACTGAAGTAGCTCCTCAAGCGGTGCTAAACATGATCCTAAATTGTATTTTAAGGGCAGCATAGCCACATTCCACATCATTTTCTTCTTTCTGATCTTTTTATCATCTTTTTTTTCCAAGACTGCAACTCTGAATTGCTTCTGCCTCTTAAGAGGCACCCTATTCCAAATATGTTTTTTTCCTACCACGTGTACTAAAAATTGTATACGTTGATATAAGCCACAGCATTGAGACAATTGCAAAAAAATAAGACTGAATGGTCAGGCACATCCCATTACTTGCCTTTCCGAACCTGTCATTAGCAGCAGTATACAAAATGAGACCCCTCAGAAAGCTGAGTTTAATGAGAATAACATAATATATATTTTAAGGGAACTGCATAGTCAAGGGTATCATTACAGGTAAAAAGGCATTTTATCATCACAGTGATTCCACAGGTTCTGAACAGCAGCACAGTGGAAGCCTACACAACCCTCTATTTAGAGTTTTCGGTAGGGCCTGGCACTCTAGAAGATCCTATACTGCATATCTAGTAGAGCAGCAGCTATTGTAAAAGCAAATCAAAATTGTATTATCTGTTTCAGTCCTCATCCTCATCACTCAAGCCAGTGTACAAGGTCAGGAAGCACTTCCAGCAACAGATTCTCTTACCAATAAGATTGACCAACATATCCCACTGCCCGCCATCATTTGTGGGGTTGGAAAGCAGGAATTGTATCAGTCTTCCTTCCACAGGTTCTTTTTTCTGCGCTGTTTCCACAAAGGCATTTAAAAAGTAGTAGCAACGTTCAACCTGGAATCAAAAGACAGGTAAAAATCTCTAAGTGTGACATTACGCATTACTTCAGTCCTGCATATTCATTCCTTTCATAGTCCTAACTAGATTAAACTATATTCCAGCCATGCACTGAAACTCTTATTTTCCCTAGAGTTTTTTGGGGGATTATCCTTACATACAAAATATTCACCAGTGAATTGCTATATAGAGCTTGGACAGGGCAGGAAATGGGAAGCAGAAGTTACATAATGAAACCCAGCTCAAACTTCGCTCAGCTGCAAGTACTAAGTCTTCTTGATTTCCCTATGAGGGGCAAACCAGCACATAGCTCCCAGATCTGTAGGTCACAAGTACAGCTGAAAGACAGCCCAATTAAAAAGTTACAGTGATGTTTCCCACTGGACCTCCTACAAGTATCATCTGAAATATTCCAAACTCTTAAGAAAAATCATATTCTAAAACATTAACCCCTTTACAATTTTCTTCTCAAGCCAAAAATTGCCCTTTGCTCTTCCTTCATTTGCAATAGACACAAAGAACTTTCTGAAATTTTCCACCTGGGTTCTTAAGGGAGTCAACAGCCTAAAGGAAATTACCAGTTACTCAAGAGCAATACCCACTGCCTGACCAGTCCTAGCACAAGTTACGACCTTAGCTACTGTACCTTATCCCAGAAAAAGAGGTATGACTGGCTGAATTCAAACTCTTCGATATTGTACTTTTTCATGAAGGGAAGACGCATTGCATTGAGACAAGAGAAGATCCAACATCTCCCTGAGGGACCAGAGGAAAAAGAATTAACTCAAACACAGGCACCATAGATGCTCAGAGTTTTTAAACACCTGATTTATAATATTCTTCTGTCTCAAGCCTTTAGCCTGCTGTTCTGGTTGGCATTACACATATCAAAACAAGAACTTCAGCAAACTTGGACTGCATGTGCAGTTCGCAGCTACTCCTATCTTATTCTTTAAGAAAAGGAAAACAGGCAAACATTGCAATGCTAGAGACAGTTATTAATTTATAAGAACATTATAAAGATTCATTTTCAGTTCTCATAAAGCATTCTGGAAAGGTCTGTCAGGACTCAGCTGCAACAAAACCTAAAATAAAGCTGGAAACCCACTGAAATGGTGCTGTGGGTCACCCCACACTTTACTACAAACTATGAGGAATCACTCCTAGCAGAAAATGCTTGGCTGTGATTTTTCACCAGAGGTTGAACATTACTTTCTGGTTGGGATGCAGTAGCACACCCAGGGTTCTCAGAACCAGGTATTTTTGAAACAACCCTTGGACAAATAACGCTTTGCTTGGGGGCACCAGGGAGAGGCTTCAGAGGGGGTCCCTGCTCGCCCCAGCCGCGAGCGCCCTTACCGGAGTTCTTCTGGTTGGTGACGGGCTTGCCCTCGGCGGGCACGGCGTGCTGGAACACCTGCACCGTGTCCTGCACCACCTGCCGCTGCAGACACACCTCGAGCGGGTCGTTGCACGTGGCCACGTTCTGCGCCAGCAGGAACTGCGGCTCGGCCCGCAGGCGCCGCGCGAAGGCGGCCGCCTTCTCCGCGCTCAGTCCTGGGGGACGGGGCCGCCGTCACCCCAACGCACCGGGGGGCGGAAACACCCCCCTCCCGGGGAGAACCTCCCCCCCAAGCCCCCACGGAGGGACGGGATCCCATTGACTCCCACTGCCCGCGGCCTCCTGCCCCTGTAACCGCCACCCCTCGCCGCTACCCCCGCCCCGTTACCCCGGTAACCGCGTCCCCAGGACCCCCCCCCCCCAGTTTCCCACCCCGCTTTGGGAACGCAGCCTCCTCCCCGGTACCCCATCCCCAACCCCCCGGTTGCCCCAGTAACGGGCCCGCCCCGCCCCTCACCGCGCGCGTTCATGGCCACAGCGGCGCGAGCTCCCGACACCGGAACGGAGGGCGCCCCGGCGGAAGCGCCTCTTATAGCCCCGGCACCGGAAGCAGGAAGCGGGGCCCACGCAGGCGGCCGGGATGCCCCGCCGGGGAGGGGGCGGGGGGAGCCGCGCGACGGCGCGCGCGCTGGGACAAATTGCCGCGCTGGCGCGCGCGCTCCCGGCGAACACCGCGCGGGGCTGGGGGCGCCGGGCGCTTTCTGGAACCTTCTGCGGAGGCGCCTGAGGCGGCCCCGGCCTCGTCCGGGCCCCTCCGCGTTTCCACAGGTTCATCCCTGCGCCTCAGCACCCTCCTGGCACCTGCCCCATCCCATGGTGCCGTTGGAGCTATTGGGTGCTTTGCCATCCTTGTAGGAAAGCCTTGTGCTAGAACATAAAAGGGAATTCCCAAAGGGATCCCTTCACCAGAATGATACCCAGGCAGGGTGCGTGGTGGCACTAGTGGACACTGGCCGTCAGGCCCACTGTGGTTCCAGCAGTCAAGGATGCTGCAGTGCTTTCCTCGAGTCGGAGCCTGCTCCTTCTTCACAAGAGGAGCTCGTAGTTGTGCTTTGGAGACTCAATTTACAGCACTCAGCCTTTGTTGGCAATATTAGTAACACCCAATTTCAAGAAGTGGTGAGTCCTTAAAAGCTTGCCAGGGCCTTGAGGAAAATGCATGAGTAGCTTGTTCTGGGGAGGGATGCAGAGGCTATCCTGCCATTTATGCACTGAATATTCTCCCCGAAACCGTCACTGCACGTTATTGAGTGCTTGGGCTTGCCCTGAGGTGCCAAGGAGCGCAGCACATAGAGCAGCGGTGCCAAGTGCCAGGGAGCCTTGGCCCTGGCCATCAGAAGCCGAGGAGCACTGTGACTAACAACAAGGTGCAGCAAGTTGATTGCAAAGTTGTCCTGGGCTCTCAAGGCCACAGAGAGCTTCGCTATGGACTACAACCAAGAAGGCAGCTGCCAGGAGGGCATCTCACTTCATTCATTCCCAAACGTGGCTTTCTGTGGTGACATGTTAAGGATTTAAGGATTTCTCTGTGGAGTAATCAACCAGCTGCCCTGGGTGCCCACATGCTGCCTTTAGCGACGGGGTCTTTACCCATACAAGACAGGCCAGCAGCAGAGGCATCCTGCCCTGCCATGGCTGAGCTCTAGGCGCCCTGTTAGAACCCAAAGACATAAAGAATCATTTTTATTTTGAAAACTGAACTTCAGCCCCAAACGTTTCAGTGCCCAATCTCGATGTCTCACGCAAGGGGTCGTGTTGTGCTGCTTGAAGTGGTGTTGCTCAGTTTGCTTTCTCCTGCGTACAGGAACTTTCTTCACCTGCAGCAGAATGAAAAGAAGAACAGAAAATCACTGGGGAGAAAAATAGGTGAGTTGAATTCACTCATCCAGCTCAGGGAATACTGCAGCAAGGTGGGAATACTGCAGTGTGAGGTATTTTTCTCTGTCTCCACACAAGTGTTGGGACCTTAAGATAGCCAGGGAAGCAGCTGCAGCAGCATCTGGGCTGAAAGCTGCGTTTATGGGCTCATTCCCTTGCTCTTCTACCTGGTACGGTCCCTCCCCTGGAGAAGAGGTGCAGGCCTCTCTTGGCCATCCAGAACAATGTGCTTGCTAACTCAGCACGGCTTTTTTTAGAGTGTTAAGGTGTTTTTTTGTTGTTTCCCGGGGTCAGACAAGGCTTAGAAATGAGATTTCATTCTGAAACTGATTCTGGGCAGCTATGTGAGTAAGTAGTTGAGTACTTACAGAGCTGTTTCACTCGATCCTTTGCAGCACTGCCAAATAAAGAGAGAGGCCTGTTATCTTTTGCATTTCCTGGGCATAGAAGTATTTTTACTAATATTTTACATGTATTTAGTACCTTCCTTCTCAGCTGGCCCTATAATAATATTTAATATTTGATTTATCTGCTGAAAACTCTCTAAGCAAGAGGTTATGTAGCAATTCTATGGCTCTATGGCTATGTAAAGCAACATTACAAAGTCTCATAGGGTAGAAAACTACAGGACATTGCAAACAAAACAACACTAAACTTTTCATAAGAAATTGGAGCTTTCCATACCTTAAAAATTTTTTTTCTTCGAGCCACAATTCCAAACAGTATAGTGAGTGCAACCACGACGGCAGCAGCAATAACGGCCTCCGTGGGAAAAACAGGCTTTTTATCTGTTAAAAAGGAGAGGAAGTTGAGTACTCAGTAGATTGGTGCAATTTTGTAGAATGAGTAATTTCACAGATTTGTAGGGAAAAACTTATTCTCCTCTCAGAGCTGTCAGTGCTGAGATGCTTCTGCTCACAGACTGTGCGTGTGGATGGCCTGGAAAGATGGGAGCCAGGGATGTATTCTAGTGAACTTAAAGAGCTGAAATGTCAGCCCCTGAAGAAGACCCCGACTAATCTATTTTGTTTGGAACCATAGCACAAACTGAGCTAATGCTGCTTGTCCAGCTGCTCTTGTGCACTCAAGAGTGTGCAAAGGAGAAGGGCTCAGCCCTTGGGTGGGAATCAAATATCTGGTGGAGTCACTACCCATCTGAGACCTAGACCTGCAGGCTCTCACTACAGTCCACCAAAGTACAATCATTTCTAGAGAACAGTCTCTCCTGCCTGAAGCATCTCTCTCGGCCTGGCGGGAGACTATGGTCAGGATGATAAGCTTCAAGAAAGACCTTGGGTGCCTTAAAACACCCTTGAATGTGCCCTGGCAGCCTGGGAAGTGAGAAGGTGGAATGAGTCCACTTCAGGTCACGTTTGCGAAATATGTTTAGATAACAGGTAGAGCAGGAAAGACGTTTGCTGCTGCTGCTGCAGTAGCAGCCAGGCGCAGGTGTGAGGATATCTGTCTATCTCCTGGTGTGGCCTGCACTGTCAGGGGTTAACAGAGGGAGCTGAATCACTGCTTTCAACTTGCACTTCTTTAGACCGTAACTCGTATCTTCATATAACTAGATTACTACTGTTATAAAAGAGAATAGAATTATCTGTAAAACCTACTATTCATCCAAGTTACCTTCAACTGTCAGGTGGAAATCCTTACTCCTTTCTCCGAAATCAGATTTCACCAGACAAGTGTAGGTCCCGTTGTCAGACTTAACAAGATTTTTGATAGACAGCTGAAGGACATCACTAGTCTGGTACACCTCGTAGCGATCTTCCTCTAGGGTTAAGGTGTTGTTGTTTTTATACCAGATTGCTTGGCCTTGAGGGTTGGATTTGGAATTACACTTCATGGTAACATGTTTTTCTTCTTCGACCAGGAGGGACTCTTCTCCAGAAAGGTCAGGAAGAACTGTTAACAGTAAAAAAAGTTAAAAATGTGATTATATCACCCTTTAGCAGCAAACGAGTTCACTTTGTATGTCAGTTGTGCACCTTCTTCAGATGGTGCAACACATGAGAGTTCTGCAGCCTTTCCCGATCCCCTAGGACGGGCAGGGAGCAGGGCAGTCCTTGGCACAGACAGAGACGTCCCTCCCGTGACTCCTGTGCCCTGACTTGCTTCCTTGAGAAAGAATCTAGGTGGAGGCAGAAGATCTTACTTAATGACCCACTCATTACTCCCTATAAAAGAGGCATTAGATCAGTCTTTATGTATCACTGTGGAAAGGGAGTGTCTTACCATGTGGGTTATCTCCTCCTAAATGCGTTTTTTTTTCTAGTGAGCACAATGTCCAAGGTGTAAAACACCTTCTCTTTACCTCATGCCCTGTCACCAAGCTTCTCAGCCCATGTCTTTTTCCACCCCAGCCACTCTTGAAGAGGTCCCCACTTCACAACTCACACTGGACATCCAGGATCACAGAGACCTGCACAGATTCGTCCCGCTTCAGCGTGCAGGTGAAGGCAACTCCATTGTCATCCGCACTGACAGGGGATATGCAGATGTTACTGACGTTCTCATTATTTCCAGCCTTGAGATCCACGGTCCCATCTCCTCGGTACCAGAGAAGCTCCTCAGCCTGGCTGTTGTTCTGTACTAGGCAGGAGAGGGAGAGTAGAGAACCAGATACTGTAGACAGGGTGAAGTCGGAAGCGTAATTATTCACTGACAGATCCACACCTGCAAAAGAAGGGGAGTGGGGACATTTAGGCATCCTGTGTTGTACCCTTGCCACAACATCCCTGCTGCCTTCTCCAGGCTGGGAGCTCCCCAGCTTAACCTTGGGGGAGGAACTAAGAGGGTAGTTTCAAGCTTCAGTCAACCTCACAGGTGTGTTTCGGGTGATAGTTTTGTTGTTCTGACAAGAATGTCTCTATTTGCATCACAAAGTTCTCTTCCCAATTACTTAAAACCAATGTGAGGCTTCTGCGACTGACTGCATGAATGCCAAAGCCTGACCTATGCAAACAAAATGTCTAAAAAAACACATTACATCAGTGACAGTGTATCCCACATAGGAAAAGAAGGTCATGGAAGTATTTCCTATCCTCCTTATACTCACTGTCACAACCTACGTGTGCCCTCTTTTTTTTTTTTTTAATTTGCTGCTTTACGGTTTCATCTAATTGCACTGGTTAATCAGGTCCTCAGGCACACCCAGACCAGCTTGTGAGTCCAGCTGTTGGAGGGCTTCAGTCAGTCTAACCCACAAACCCCAGGACATTTTAAAATTAAAAGATACTATAGGAAATAGATATCATATCAGACTGAAGTTCGCTACTGGAATTGTGCCATACATAATGAACTAAAAATATAGTTCAGAATATAAAAGCACTGTGGTGGATTCTGTAAATATTACCAAAAAAAAAAAAATCTAAAGCTCCCCTTCTTAAGCTTGGTGTTCCCAAGTGCCCAGACCTGTCACACTCTTTAAATTCTCAGAGCATGTTTGAAAACAGTGGCCTCATCATTGCTGTGCAGTAGTAGCACTTGAAATGCTGAGACTTCTCTATGCCTTTCTCTCTTGCTCTCCAAATCATGCCTAGAGGCCAGGTTTTAGACAATCTCCAGTTTAGGAATGATCACCCAGAGCTTAGGAAAACTGGGATGCTGTTGTGGCATATCGCCCCGCACACTGCCCGGCCC
The DNA here is from genome assembly GCF_059628265.1 of Tinamus guttatus. NCBI lineage: Eukaryota > Metazoa > Chordata > Aves > Tinamiformes > Tinamidae > Tinamus > Tinamus guttatus. Next base: position 906,587 of record NW_028289014.1, on the reverse strand, counting down.
CGGGACAGCACCGCGTGGCGACATTATGGAGCTCGCACAGCGCCGTGATGGATTTTTGACGTTGCTTACCTGCGGCTACATGTGCCAGGAAGCAAACTGCAAAGACAGGCGCTGCGTAGGGGACCGTGGGGCTGCTTTTCTGGGCCATCTCAGAGGAGCCCAGGTGATACCTGCTGAAGAGAGAGTGTTGCTGCTCACAGCTCGCACAGGCATCAATCTCTCGTTGCCATCAGACACCCTGGCGAGGGCTCTCACAGGTGGTGGGATAGGATCACCAGGGAATAAACCCGGCCAGACCTGTTTCAGACCTTCTCCAGTTCAGAGGTGAATCAAGGGGATTTTACCTGGGCGATCTCTGCTGCGTGAGTTCGTAGTCTCTGACTGACTTTCTTCAGGGAACCTGGAGGAGTGGAGCGCTGGACTTACCGTGGGAAGAATCCCTGGAGAAGTGTCTTTGGCCAAGGAATGTACAGCTCTTCCCCTCCTTGTTTATAAGGTCTGAATTTTAATGTTTTATGGTTGGGTAGTGAGGAGTGGGTCCATAAAATGGGTTCAAGGCCTCGTTCAATTCCTGGCTTTCTGAGCTCCCAGAACACCGAAGAAAGGGATTTGCTGGGTTCTCTGCTCTCTGTTTTATGAGGCTTGCTGGGGCAATGAGTAACTAATAAGAAAGATCCTGCATCAGCCATGGAAGCCTTCAACAAAAAAATAACACATTTTCAGTTTCAGCTTTCTGGGTATTCATGGCTCTGTTTCAAATTGTAAGAAGTACATCTTAGATTAACCTTGGAGCAGGAACAGACCCTGATTTGCTCCTTCCTGCAGCTTTGTCACTGGGTCGTCCTTTGAACTGCAAGTGGAATGAGGAGAAAATGTCCTGGTTGAGACTTTGAACTGGCTATGGCAGAGGGGAGAGCAGAGACACCGTCCTGCTAAACAGTAAGTACCCTGTGTGCTGGAGATGTCCTTCCAGCCTGTGTTGCTCTGCATCCTTCCACTCCTGTCCCAAGACAGGGAAAACTGATACTTGACCAGGACTGCGATTGTGTGACCACAAACCATGCGGTCCTTATGGCCTCCCAGAAGTGTTCCCGCTGCTCTTGGTGTTCCCACAAACACGGGGCAACTCCCTGGCCAGGAGCTGACTCAGCACAACCATAAACCACATTTCACAAGCAGAAAGGAAACCTGGGACGTGTCCCCGGCATTTTCTTTGCTCGTGCACATGGTGGCCCAGCTCACCAGAGCAGAGATGGGAAGTCAGCTCTTGTTCTGTGGCTGTCTGTATGCAGGGGGCACAGGAGCACACAGCACCATTTGTTTGCAGGGTTATAGCAAATACAGGTTATCTTTGAGTGTTTCTTAGTATAATGTTTCTGTGTTAATTGGTTTGCCTTCTAAACAAACAAGGGAGTTGTTTGTACACATGTGTAGAAAAGTCTCTCAAAGAGACAGCCTGGATTATGCCTTCTAGAAAATTGTTTTTTCAGAAATTAGTCTCCAGCCTTTAACACACTTTTCACTTTCAAAATCAATTTAATATAGAAAGAAACTTAGCTTCTTCCATGCTCTTTCCATGTAACATTCAGCTAAGTACTTGCTTATAGTCCAGCACAGTTTTTGGTCAAAATGCGTTTACTAACAGTAGAGTGATCTTTGTGGTTTGATATTAACCTAAGATAAAGTGGAGAGAGGTGGTCAGGGATGGACAAGGAAATATCTCACAAACTCCTGCCAAGTCAGGGTCAAAGTCATGAGAGTCCTGGTAGGTTTTTGTTCATTCTGGTGTTGCAACAATGCCATAGGAGAAGGAGGTGCTTAGACTAAGTGAGGTTGGAAGTAAAGAATGAAAGAATGGATTTTTTTTTTTTACTTTAGAAATGAGACTGAGAAGGATGTCAGATAACAGCTGTTCTGCAGTAAGTTTGTTGTGATATAAGTCAGAGCAACAAATGGGACCTGAGAAAATTCTGCCCCAGATTTGCTGCAGGTCTGTGTTGCTGGCAGCAGAGCGATCGCAGGTTCTTCTGTTCTGCTTTTATTGAGTGGAGACAGTGGCAGTGCCCTGCTTTTTCAAAGGGCTGTGAGAGCTACCAAAGGAAAGAGAGTAGAAAAGCAAGTTACTGCTTGGCTAGAGGCACTGAAGGGCAGAAATTTTAAACTGATAAGAATTACTTTTGCAATGACTTTTACACATTTATTTTTGTATAAGGTATAATTATCTTGAGGGAGTCTTAATTACTACTGAGGCCCTAGAGTTTTGTGGGTTGCATTATCCTCTTTTGCATTACGTTTATCAGCCTCATGTTCCAATACATAAGTCAGCCACTGATGAGTCAAACCAGGAGAAACTTCTTGTGTGAGGCATCTGCTCCATGACTCTCCACTGCAGAGGTTCCAGCACTCTCCTTGAGGCGTTTGGATCAGGCACTATCAAGGCTGTCTTAGACCATGGATTTAATCCAGAATAATCTAACAGACTGGTTCCTTCTTGTGCTCCTTAAGGCATGAATGGACCAGCACACTCCAGAGACTGTTCTTAAATATGACTCCGAACAACCCTGAAAGGAAAAAATAAATACCAGTCTATTCCTGGATGTAATACAAGCTTTCGAAACCTGAGAAGAAAAGATTTAGAACATGATAGAGATTGGGTAAAAGTTTATTTTCCACTTGGTCTCTTAATCTCCTTCTTCACAGTGGTTTGGGTTGCACTTGATTATTCTCAGAGCTTCAAGAGCAAGAGGCCACAACTCACAATGCTGTGGATTTTCACTGACAACACTGCACTTAAGTTGAGAGACATTGCGAGGGCTGAAGGCTGCTCTTGGAGGCAGAAGTTGAACAGGATCACAGAATAGTTGAGTTTGGAAGGGACTTCTCGAGATCATCTAGTCCAACCCCCCTGCTCCAGCAGGGACACTCAGAGCACGTGGCACAGGGTGGCATCCAGGCAGGTTTGGGGAAGGAGAGAAGACTCCACAGTCTCTCTGGGCAACCTGTTCCAGTGCTCTGTCACCCTCACAGTTAAGAATTCTTCCAAGGATCCGCATGGACATGTGGAAGCTGTGGATTGTGCTCTGGGTTGGTTTATTTGTCAAGCAAACAATGTGTGTAGTGTAGCTGTAATCTCACACCGAAAAACATATTTCTGCAATAGCGCCTCAGGCCCCGCTCTGGGACTGCTCCTGTCTTCCCACTCCGTGTGGTTCTTCTCTCTTTATCTTTGTTAATGAGCAGTGCTGTGTATTTTGCAACACTTCAATTGTTGAGGATGGCTGTAACACCCAAACTCACTGTCTCCACTTGCCAGATAGCTGGGCTGGAAAGTGAAGCTGTCAGGGGATGGATCTGAATGAACTCATGCCCCTGCTCCCTCCCACAAACCTGATTTTCCTCATGTATAAAGATTATGGAAATGAGATATGCCCTGATTTCTCAAGCAAACTCAGAGCCCAAAACCCCATGTGCCTTCTCCTGTTGAGATGGACAGGCCTCAGATTTTTTTTTCAACTTTTTGTTAATGATTCCTCTTTTTTTTCTCATTTTTATATAAAAGGCCGCAGGCTATGGTTTTAAATTTAGAGGAGAGATAAATGATTTATATTTGCTTAGGAAGGAACGAGAATAGCAAAAAGAGTATTAAACACACAGGCATATTTTGAAATATTAAAAGAAATGGCTTGGAGGGCAAGAAGCATTCCAATTCATCATCATCATTAATGAAGGAACAGGCCCTGAGATAACTAAAACCCCAGAAGCTTGCCAGAGAGCAAAGCCGAAGGATGAGTGTTGGGCACGGATGCCATCTACTGGATACCCACTAAGTGACCGGTGGATGTGACAGTCCTGCAGGCAGGTGTCCAAGAGAAAGAAGGTGGCACCTTCTGGGAACCCTGAAGAGAGAATATCCGATGAGATCAGCACTGCGAAATCTCAGAGACAGGGAGCTCTGCAGAAGCCTGAAGTGCTGCCAGGCATGTGCAGAGCTGTGCCACAGCCTTTCGGTGTCCAGGGCGAGGAAGGAGGAGGAAGATGCGCTTCTGAGGTGAGATTTCTCCCTAGGTTTTTCATCTACATTGGTGTAAATGTGGAGGCTGCACTTCCAGTGGTGTCACAGGGAACCATATCCTGGGCTCTCACTGATATCGTTACACTCAAGTAGATTGGAGAAACTCTGAGGACGGTGAATGAAAGTACTACCAAATTGTTCAGGCAGTTCCCACTGCTGTCTGTTACCAGCATTCAGCACGATCCTCTTATTTTCCAACCCCTCTAGGTCATGTTCTATGTTGGTTACATGCCTGGGATCCCAAGACAAGCCAGTTTAGAAAACTAAGGGTAATACATCAGTGTGGTACCTGCTTTCCTTATCTGAGAAATACGGTACAAAGTAAAAGTAAATGTGAAAGGAACTTGGCATTAAATTAGTAGTGTAGGTCCCCTGCAGGTGCTAAAAGTGAATTATCTTCATTAAATTCCACTTAAATGCTGGCCCTCATTCTCACCTGGGAGACCTGTTTACAGCTGTCAGCTTTTACACTTATCAGTGCTCAGGTAAATTAATAATACTGGTTATGGATTTGCCTCCTCTAGCACGAAACTCCATTTTCCATCCAATTAAACCAATTACGAGGAAGTCCCTGCCTCTGCCATGGGTTTAGCCAGTATCACAGCGGAGCACATCTGTTTCCTTGGGACTTTGTGCTTTTTCTGGCCAGGAAACATGCCTCTACCACTAATGAACTGGACTTCAAGGTTGTTTATTTCTCCTGGAAAACAAAAATGCTTGAGGATCGTGCTGAGCAGGGTGCTTGTCCCTTGTGCTGAGCAGGGTGCTTGTCCCTTACATGATTTAGGTGATCTCCACTGTCCCTTAAGGAAAATCCCAAGCGTTATTCTCAGACCTGCTTCTCTTTCAGGGCTGTGTTCTGTGGCTCCCCTCCAGCCTGGACCTAGGATATTTTTGTCTACCTAGGAACTTTCATCACCAGTGGGATTTCTTGGAAGTGCTCTGCTGGAAAACCAAGTGATGATTTGATCTTGTGAAGAGCTGCCAAACATTATTAGCAGTTTTAACTTCCCTGCTGTGGAGTCATTCCTCATTCCCTCCGGGAGGAATCTGCAGGAGGATGGAGTTGCTCCGTCTTTGCAGTGCACGGAGACCCATTTGCTGCCAATCTTAGGAGGAAACCGCACTCATCTCGGGCTGGAGCCACCACAGGGAGTGTCACGAGGCAAAAGCCACAGCCCCCAAATAACCCGCTTGCCCGTGTGCCGGCGCTGTGACTCCGTATGAGCACAGAGGCTGCCTGAGGGTCAGTCCCTGATCCACAACCTTCCTTACGCAGGGATCCAGAAGCCTGAGCTCTTAGGCTGGCCCAAGTAGATGTGAAGGTTTTGTTGCTGATGATGGGATGACTCTGCCCTCTGCCACGTGCTGCTTTTAGAATAGGTTTGTTGAAACTCCAGATAACTTGGCTTTTATCAGCTGAAAAGGGAAATTAGCTCAGTTATGCTGTGTAAGTCCTCAGCAATTTATTTGAAGACGGTAGCTTTAAACCTGTGTAACTATGATCACTTGTGAGACTGCTAAATTCCCCTTTGATTCTCCTTCTCTCTTTACATTTTAAAATTGTCCCGATGGCCACAGTCTTTCAGCTTCTTCAGTTTCATTAGATCAGGGGCATCTTTTTAATGCACCACCCCTGTTTTGTGCGAGTGTCTCTCATAAATGACTGTGCAGTGTAGATGACCCCCAAGAAAGAGAAGACGATTTACTTTGCTTCTCCCCAGGGCCCTTTTGATGCTCTGACACACTTGGCTTGCACAAAAGTTTGCATCATCAGATCTATCATGTAAAGGATCCCAGGATGCAATGAAATCAAAGGCTCAGCCGGTTCCTTTGAAAATTTCACTGTCATCTGCTAGACTCGGAGCTTGTATCTACAACCGGAAATGCCAGAGCTGGGAAGCAGATGTGTGTATAAGATAACTCGGAAAAGTTAAACAGGAGTTGACATGATTTGCTGTCTGAGAAGGCCACTTTGAAATTTTTAGAGATTACAGTGCACTTTTTATAGGATAAGTTACTGTGCTTGTTATTCATTATCGTCTCACCTGCCTGAGGAATTAGCAAAGGTCTGAGATGAGGAAAAACAAAAGTCTGTATAAATTCTGTATCTGTGCAGACAAAGAGTTCTGTGGTAGCGCACAAAACGCGGGCATGTTGTACAAAACATCAAGTGTTGCTGGAATGCCTGTAATCCCCTGGAGGCCGGGTCCGAGCAGGGAGTAAGGCCAGGAGGGCGGCCCAGCCGTGCCAGCCTGCAGGACACCCAGCGCGAGGAGCAGCCGCTCCTGCGCATGTGGAAGCAAGAGCCCCCCTGTCCCTTCCTTCCATATCCACGTTTGTTTCCCCTCTTTTGCAGGCTCTGCTCTATATTTTGGAGAACCTCCGCGGCAGCTCCGTGCCGTGCCTCCCCTCCCGGTGGTGCGGACATCGCCGGTGGCACAGGGTGCCGTGACGGGCTGCCCCGCGGCCGCTCTTGCCTCGCGGCACAGCCAGCTGCACAGGGTTCATTACTCAGCTAGGGGCTCTCGGGAGGGGAAGGTGCTGCCTGCCTAGACCGGGGCGCCTTCTCCGAGAGGAAGAAGGGACCGTGTCCTCGGGGAGCGGCAGCGCCCGGGGCACCGGCCCCGCCGCGGCCGGAGGAGTCGGCGCCTCGGCGCGGCCTGCAGGGGGCGCCGCAGCTCCGGGCCGCGCCACGCCCCCTCGTGACGCCGCGCCGCCTCTGCCTCCCATTGGCCGCTCACCGCCTCTCCCCAGCGGCTCCTCCCCCGCGGCCGCCTCTCATTGGTGGGGGGGCGGGCACCGCCCCTCCCTGCGGGGCCCGGCGGGGCGCCGCGGTGCGGCGGAGGCCGGGCGCGCGGCGGGGCCATGGCGAGCGCGGCGCGGCGGCCGCTGCCGGCCCTCGTGCTGCTGTGCGCGCTGCTGCTGGGCCCGGCGCGCGCCGTCCACATCAAGAAGGCGGAGGCGGCGGCGGCGCCCGCCGAGGCGCTGCGCTACCTGCACTCGGCCGAGCTGGGCGAGGCGCTGCGCGCCGTGGCGGCCGCGGCGCCGCCGGGCCTGGCGCGGCTCTTCAGCATCGGCGACTCGGTGGAGGGGCGGCCGCTGTGGGTGCTGCGCCTCACGGCCGGGCTGCCGCCGGAGCGGGAGGGCGAGGAGGCCGGCGGCGCCCCGCTGCCGGGCCGCCCGCAGGTGAAGCTCGTGGGCAACATGCACGGCGACGAGCCGCTGGCGCGGCCGCTGCTGCTGCGCCTCGCGCAGGAGCTGGTGCGCGGCTGGGCCGGCGGCGACGCGCGCCTCGGCCGCCTGCTCAACAGCACCGACCTCTACCTGCTGCCCAGCCTCAACCCCGACGGCTTCGAGCGCGCCCGCGAGGGCGACTGCGGCGGCGGCGCGACGGGCGGCCGCGAGAACAGCCGCGGCCGCGACCTCAACCGCAGCTTCCCGGACCAGTTCGGCGCGGCGCAGCCCGACCTGGGCGCCGTGCCCGAGGTGCGCGCGCTCATCGCCTGGATGCAGCGCAACAAGTGAGTGCGGCCCCCTCGCCGCCCCGCAGGCCTCGCCTGCCCTTTTCCCAGCGCTTCCTGGCCGGCCTGGTGTGGGAAGAGCCCCTTTCTCCCATCTTCTTCATCCCTGCTCTGCTCGGGTCCCTCTGGGCCGCTCTTTGCGGTGGTTGGTGTGACGTGGATGAGCAGCACCTCCCTGCACGGGCCTGGGTGCTCCTTGTCTCCCGAGCTGCTTTTGGGCCTCCCTTCCCTGGGAGTCTCTGGCTGCAGACTTGGGGCCCTCCCTTGTCTGCTTCATGTGTGGACCTCTTAGGACCCGTAGCGCTTTCACCATGAGCTGTCAGGTGGTTAAAATGGGAGTTTAGCCTCTGACCCACGTGTCAGCAGAGGCCTGTCAAGAGTCGCACAGAGCAGGGCTTTTTCCCCCTCCCCATCTTTGTGTTGCATGTCAAATTCCCTGGATTTAGCAACACTGCTCTCAGCAGCAGCATTTCCAAATCATGGAATCTATGGAAAAAACCTTTGAGATCATTGAGTCCAACTGTGAGACTGGCAAGGGGCTGAAGGCAAGTCCTGCTCCTGCAGCCCCCCGGCCTGCTGTGTGAGCGTGTCCAGGCTGAGCCTGCAGAGCCCATTTTTGTCTTCGGCTAACCAGGGAAGGGGGGAAATGGTGGCAGTCCATGATGGAGCAGAATAGCCCAGGAGGGGAGACAGTTGCCCACAAAGTGCAGTTCTGGCTTGCAGCCCTGCAGTGCAACCAGAGCAAATCCAGAAGAGACCGTTTCTGTATCTGCCTTCTTCCTTAGAGAAAACATAGAACATCCAAAGCACAAAGGCAGGTGTAAAACAGGCAGAATGCAGGCTCTGCTCAGGTGTGAGCAGTGCACTGAAACAGAATGTCCCCAAAACAGGGGAGAAAGAAACTGCTGGGATGACTGACCCAGGTGGACTGTGGGGCTCTGGGCTGAATCTAAGCAATACACAAGCTCACAGCATGTAATGTCTGCTCTGTCTGAGCGGACAAAGTTTGAGGAATTACCTGTATTAAAACTTCGTGGGTCGAGCTGCCCAGAGGGCTGATTGCTCTAGAAGACCTGCACAGGCTGCACCAGTGGTTTGTGTCTTCTAAAAACTCCTCTAGAGCAACCCGGAGACAGCAGTTTGTGGTATGGATCCCATAGATTTGGTCAAACTCAAAATGGGTTAAGGAAAATTACGCATGTTCTTAATGTTATTTTGAAAGCACATTGCTCTTTTTTAGCAAACGTTTGAGGTGGGATTTCTTTTTGTGAGCCAGGCTGAAGCAGGAAGAATATGGTGCTTTGTGCATCCCTCTGCCTGGCAGCACCAGTTAATGCTGTTATAATTGTTGTACTAATGTAATCACTGGTACAAAAATGAATGGGTAAACAGAGCTGTTTGCTCTCAGAATTGCTAGTGGGCATAACACACCTCCTGTGCTGTATTTCAGATAAGGCAAAGGTATCAGTCACGTTAGGTCTGCCTAGGATCTAAATCACATTTGTCTGAAGGAGAAGTAATTAAGTTAGTATTTTTTCCTAGTGCTGTATTTGGTGAGAAGAGGAAAAGTAGAGACATTAGTCTTTAAAGATTTATTGGGAAGCTTGTGGCTGCCTGTGATGAAAATCAAGTGTGATAGAGGCATGCTGGGCTGTTGCGTGCTCAAGCTTGGAATTTTAACAGCTCTTTCACTCGTTCAGGTCTTATTTATGCCAGTCAGTCATGCAGTGCAGCTCAAGCATCGCCCAAAGCCTGACCAAGAACTGCGTATGTTGTTTATGTGCAGGGCACTATTTGTCTGTGATAGAGTTGAAGGGTTCTGTCTTAAACTGAAGCAAGAAACTTGTTTCATGTCCAGTAATGGCAGATGTCAAATTCGGAAGTGAATAAACCAGTCTTGAGAATGGATTTGTTGGAAAAAAAAAAAAAAGCTTACTTCCACTTGTCCCATTTGGATGCTGTTCTGATCGTCTCACAGTCCCGTTTGCTGTGTTAAGGGCTGGTTTTAATTAGAGGGGATATGTCTCAAAAGGGCGTTTATCCTTTTGTCAAATAGAAGCCTGCCCAGTGCAGGATGACGGCCTCTCTGCTCGTGTAACCTCGCTGGAGTTATGACCTGACAGTAGCTCTGCCCACATGGTGCTGTCAGGGAATGTCTGATCACTTCCTCTTTTAAAATAATTGTATTGCTGAACAGAATACTATCCTGAGCGGCCACGTTCTGCCTGGCTGATCCCAAATAGACTTTGGAGGCTGCTGGGAATGCTTTGGGTAGGGAAGTGGTGGAGTAACTGGTTGGGTGGCTGTAACTGGCTGCCTCATGATGTTCTCCTGCTCCAATACGGCTCTTTTCTTTCCCCCTTCCCACTCCAGGTTTCTGCTCTCTGGCAATCTTCATGGTGGCTCAGTGGTTGCAAGCTATCCCTACGATGACTCTCCCACACATAAGCCCACAGGAGTCTACAGTAAATCGGCGGATGATGAAGTTTTCAGATACTTGGCCAAAGCTTATGCATCAAATCATCCTATAATGAAAACTGGCACCCCAAATTGCCCAGGCGAGGAAGGAGAGACTTTCCAAGATGGCATCACAAATGGTGCCCAGTGGTACGATGTGGAAGGTAAGATACACTGCTGAATTTCTCAAGCTCTGTTAGTGTCATGTGCCTTACAGAAATATTTGCTGCTTCCCCCTGAGAAATGACATCTAAAACAGCGGTGATAATCACCGTGAAAAAGAGGTGGTAGGTAAAGTTACATTTTTAGCTTTGAATATGTTCTGAGAGCATATGTTTGGGTCTGTAGGGAGCAAATAGATTCCAGCAAACTTGGAGAGTTATCCTGTGTGCAATAGGCTTTATTTGCCAAATGCATTGCTGTAGGTCTCAAGACAGTTACTAAATTTTAATGAAGACACAGGAGGAGGAACTATTGTTAAAGTGTTGGAAATCCAAATGTTATTTTGAAGCATTATTCTGTACTTTCATTTAAAAAAAAAAAAAAAAAAACTTGTAGTTTTGCTAAAGGGTTTTAAAATAGCCCCCTCTACAACTATGTAAAATGGTTTAAATTCATGGTCGGAACTAACCTAGCTGATCCTTATGGAAGTAGATAGGGAGATTCCTATGAACTAGTGTCCTACTAGCCCTGTACAGAGGATGATAACCAAGCAGGATCTGTTCCTATCCACCAGTGCAGCTGGATGTAGAAGGGGTCCAAAAATGCAGCTGCCAAGGCCTCTAGGAAATCTCCAATCTTCTCCAGTAGGAAGCTGCATTACAGAGGTGATCTGAATATAAGCAAATGATCTCCTGGTGCTGTTCTGCTGACATGGATAGTCTGGCTCAACCACAGTAGAGGACGCTTTCTCTGTCTGTTTTGCTTAAAATGGGATTTAAATAACAGTTTTGGTGATGAGTTTTTGTGATGTTGTGTTGGATGCTCATAGAGAGGATTTTATAGGCTAGCAGAAAGCAATCTCAGCTTTCTCATTAGAATAAATTACACCATTTGCAAGTCCCCCCAGTGGGTGTTGTACAACCGGGAACTCACCAGACAGTATAGTAACTTCTGCCATGAGCCCAAGACGAGAATCTTGCATAATTGATCCCAGGAAGTTGCGTGTCTGGACTGCTTTGCTCTGCCAGAGCTGAAGAGCAGTGGCAGAAGTGCTGAGCAAACAGTGACATCCAGCATGGTTTATGCTTAATAGCTTAGAGCTCAACAAATCCCCAAAAGATGGTGTCTCCAGAACATGGGATTCAGTGTTGAGTCATATATTAACCCTGATTCCACGTATCTCGGAGAGGAGAGTGACCTGCTACTGGAACTGAATACGTCACCCCTGTGCCGGAGGAGGAAGTCTTTATTTTAGTGGTAGCTGAATCATTCCTGCGGATTTCTCTGTTCAAACAAGATGTGGTTTTTGCCTTCTTCTGTAGCAGCTGTCCCCTTCCCTCCACCCTCTCGAGCTCACGCATGCTGGGCTCTACCAGCTCAAGGTTCGCTGTTGCTGGGAAAGCCCAGCGCGAGGGAGGTCTCTGTAATCTTGCGAACGTGCTTACGGCTGAACAGGATATCCTGGATGGGCTGTGCTGCCCTGGTGGCAGCTGCTGCTCGCAGTCGTCTGATCAATGGGTTTGTTCCCTGGAGCGCTCAGGTTTTCTGCCCTTTTAGTGAACTGGGGAGGTTGTGCTTGAGCTTTTGGCTTGTGTCCTCCTGGCATTGCAGCGAGCAGCGTTTTCACTAGGACTTAACATCTTTGACCTCCTGCTGTGCTGTGAAGCACTTAGGCAGCCGGAGCCCTGGATGGGGCAGCTTGCTGGTGACACCTGCACTGACCCCCTTTGGGGCTGCCTTTGTTTTGTGAAGCAGCAGAGCAGAGGTTTGGCTGCTCCTCCTGGCACGGGAGGTGACAAGGTGTGAGCTGAGGAGCGTCCTGCTCTGCACTGCCCTTGGCGTGCTTTAAAATCTGCCCATTAGAGACACTGACTCTCGGGCCCCATGGAAACAACCCCCTTGGCTGTGCCAAGTCACAGGGCCTGGCTCACTGCTGGTGGCTGTGGGGAACTCAGAGGGATTGCAGGGACCTGAAGAAAGAGAATTTGCAGCCTGGCCCTAGATGCCCTGACGGCAGCAGCAGATTGAACCAGCTCTCAAATGAAGTGCTGCTACAGCTTGGCAGATGGAAGCCATGAGTACCTGAACTGTTTGTCCTCTAAGTTGTAACTCACATAGAGTTGCTGCATAAGACATTTCTATGAAGTTACTCTGTCACCCTGGGGTTTTAGGTGTTCATGTTTATTAGGGGATGAAGAGCAGAGGAAGGAGAGCCAGTTGTATGCAGTGTGTGACAAAGTGGCAGAAACGCAGCAGGGCTATATTGAGTCATTTGCTCTGTTCAGCCTGGTGCCAAGGACTGCTCAGAGCAGTCCAGCGTGTGCTCCAACCAGCAGCCTCTGCTCAGCGGCTCCAGGATTTAAGTGTGTGGTGGAATGAGGATGGGGAAGTACGAGCACCGCCGGAGGAGCAATCTGGGGGTACCGAGCCCTTGTCCAGAGCACAAGGATCTGTGAAAAGTGCAGGGCATGTGTTTGCAGCCTGCATAGCAAGCCGTGCCAGGAAAGACTGCAGGCTCCCAGGCGCTTAAAGCCAGGAAAAACAAAGAAATGAGAACATAATGTCTCAACAGGTGGGAATTTTCCTGCCACATTTTATCGTGTGAAATCAGACATACTGGAAAGTTAAATGCTGCGGGATTCACTGACCTGGAGTTGCCGGTTTGGGTTTATGGTGGTGCCAGTTCTCATTAGCTTTTTCATTTGCGTTTGCAAACAACCTTTTGCATGTGTCCAACTGAGGTGGCAAGTACAAACCATTGGAGTAATTTTGAAGGTCAAGTGTGTACAGAAATATATGGCGCTCTGCCATGCTGCTGAATTTGGCTTCTGCATTCCAACCACTATAGATAAGCGTGTCTATGGCTGCGGACACGTTTTGAAGCTATCTCTGTGATACACACGCTTACTTTTCCTTCCTTTTTAATCTCTGGGGCTTTTAACTATTGAACGACTGGTTTAGATCAAGAAAATAGCTGGAGGTTTGGGCTGATGCAAGATCCAGCTAATGCTTAAAGCAGTGTGACTCAAGGCAGGCTGAAGAGTCCATGAGATTTAAAGGCAAATTGCCTGGTTCTTATCTCTGGGGTGGTCATGCTTGTCTTCATTCCATAAAGACCCCAATTCAGGAACTGGGGTCAGTATAATATTCAAGAGAGCATTTCATGTCTACAGTCCCTTCCAAAAAGGTATTTTTCTCACCAAATTAAACCTCACACCCGCGTTCTCGAGGCGTTTCTGCAGGCCCTTCCGGATGGGATGCGGGCGTGCGGAGCCTGTGCGTGTGCTGCTGGGCTGTGGCTCAGCTGCTGGAGCTGGAGGCTCAGGCCTCATTGCCACTAACGGGCTGCAACTTCTGCTGCCAGTGTCTCGGAGCATGAGAGCAGTGTGAGCAATCAGTTCTGTCCACAGAATAAGTGACTCCTACTGTCTGCCTAATCCCATCCTAGCTTGTTTTTGCCACCTGCTCTTTGCAGAGCGGACAGGACCATTTCCGTGCTGCGACTTTGCTGCGGGAGGTCCCTTATCTCCTAATGTCTGCTCCGGTGAGGTTTGCACTTAGAGAGGCTCCTGCATAATACAGTTTGAAATGAAGATCTTCCAGCCTGGCCTGAAAGGCTGCTTCTGACCTGCAGCGTGTTTAAGGCATGCAGGTCTCTGGGCCTGGGTTTAGGGGGCTGTGTGCTCCCGTATGCGGCAGGGAGCCGGGCAGCAGCAGCCCCACAGCCCTGGTGCTGCGAGAGGCCTGGGCTGATGCCTGGGAGCAGGACAGAGCCAGGGAGGCCCCTTCTGCCCAGGAGGAGCGAGCGTGGAGAAGTGAGGGGGTGGCTGCTGCCCAGGCTCCTGCACCGGTAACTGGAATGTGGATATTATATCCGCCTCTCGCGTAGGGACTGACCTCATAGCTAGAGGGAAAGAGAGCACTTTTGTGACCGGCTGCCAGCTGGTCGGGACTCGCTCGCTGTGCCTGTAAGCTGTTTGTGTTGCTTTGCTTTCCTCACTGGTGAAGTGGGCTTGACGATTCCAGCTTTGCAAAGTGTGGGCTCAGAGACCTTTCCTGATAAAAAGGGTTGTGATGAATGCAGCAGAACACCCCAAATAGCAGCCGGGCAGGTTAGCAGGTTATAGGCACTCTCCAGGTGTGCTTTTCCCTCTCTGCTAAAGTGAGGTCGTGCACAGGTCTCTGCCTACCTCCTTTGTCTACGTAGCTGAGAGAGGCATTTGGGAAAACACAGATGGCATTTGGGAAAACATGCCATTCCATGTGCTATAAAAATAACTGTCCTGCTCTGCAGTGGGGCCATGTGAAGGCTGAATATGTGCAGCACATACAATGCAAAATTTCCATCATGCACTGAATTACTTTCTTGAAGAGGCAGTTTTACCAAAATTGATGTAGCAAGCTCTAATTTAGTCTGTTGCTGCTCTATTATGGGTAAGCATCTGTCCTAAATTTACTCGAATGGCAGATGAAGCACTAAATATGCTTCATAATGGCTCTGGTTTGCGTATGGATGTTTTCAAATGCTTCAGCTTCCTGCTATGAACAGATGGTTACAGGCTGGCAAACTGCTTCCCTCTGCATGGTGTTTGCTGGAGAGAGCAGCCTGCCATGGGCTACTCTTGAGTCTGGGAGCAGGAGCCAAATAATGCTGAGGATGTAGTGGATTCACAGGCCTTGTCCCTCCAACCTTTTGGACTGAGTCCTCAGACACGTTTTTTTCTGTTGCTTGTCGTCCACAGGGAGGTTCCTTTTCTCCTTTGGTCCCTATTCTTATCCCTCAGTGCAGGCTGTAGTGTTCTTGGTAAAAGTGACATCTGATTTATTACAATAAAAGCTTCGTGTTTGCTCAGCAGCAGGTTCCCAAAAGTACTGAGAAGACCTGGGACATGTTTGCTCTAATACCATCCCTCATGTCTTTCCAGGGATCTGTTCTTCTCTACCCTAGCTGATGCTGTAACCAATTTTTGTTTTACCTGAGTGGGATTTTTTTTTTGATCCTTTTAGGACCCGTGACAGCCACCACACTTATAGGAAGACTCCACTGCTTGGTGAAGTGCTGCTACCTTTTCCTGGCTGTGCATTGAAACAGCCTTTGCAAATGCAGGTAGTGCATTTGCCTCTGTCTGGCTCTTGATCTGTTAATCAGCCAGTGCCCTCTCTTTTGTGAAGCAGATTGTGAATGATTAGGAGGCTGCTCAGACAAAGCAAAGGAAGTTTATTAGCATAGCACTAATTTAGCACTTTGGCAGGCAAAACGAAGCATGAGTACAAGGTGTGGGTGTCTTAGACTCGCCTGGCGGGATCCTGCAGGCTGGTGGCAGGACACTTTGCAAGTCTGTCTTCTGCTTCCTTCTGAAGTTTGGTTGTGGCACCTGGTTTCAGCAGGGAGCTGTAGCTAGGGCAAATACGTAGCCATTTCCTCACTGATGGGCCCCTGAGAGCTACTTTGACTTCCCCAGCTGACCCTGGAGGGACCTGGAGAGCTGCTCTCCAGCAGAGATCCTGGGGCTGCCCATTGCCTGAGCCTCCTCTGTGCTGTGGTCCCCGTGGCTGCTATGTAGGTTGGGCTGGAGCCATCTGGGAAGTGACGGCCAAGGTCTTGGCATGCCTGTCTGCTTGGACTGTAACTGTCTATGGCTGAATAAACCAGCAGATGCTGTCAGTGTGCATGAAACTTAGTGTGACCTGTGTTTTCTATATGATCTGGTAGTGGTAGAAAAAACTCTCTCGTACGGCTGTGACATCTGGCCGTGGTGATGTGGTGTGATTTGTCAGGATGACTCTGAAACCTGTTGCATAGACTCGTGCTGTTTCGGAATGTGGGTTTTCTTCACACTTGAAAGCTCCCACCTGTTTAGAGGGATGAATATTTGCATCTTCAGCAGCTTGCTCAAATCTGAGCCCCAGATTGTAAGTGCTGATACCTGGGGGAGTATTCAGGCCCTGCATGGCTCATACCCTCTAGAGAAACATACACTTGCATAAACTTAAGCAAATGGGTCGGGACACTTGCTGGAACAAGGTGACCTTCCTGATTTGTCCCTTCCTGTGGGTTCTCTGAAGGGCAGGGATAACCAGATAAGCTTAATACTGGGTAACAGCTCGGCAGACCTTGTGTTCTCTGGTGCTTAGGGAGGTCTGGCTGGTTTAACATGAAGCCAACAAACTGTCCCCAGATGCTGCAGGGACCTGATTCACTGAGCCTGCTGCCTTAAAGAGGAAACGGAGTCTAGGTGGAAGGCTGTTGGTGCAGCTGCAGGAGGTGGCACTCTACGTTGGAGTGGGTGGATAAGCCTGCGTCCTGCCCTCGTGCAGGGGCTGGCTGTCGGAGGGTCACAGGAGTGCTAAGAGGTGAGGGAGGTGTCACGGCCCTCCCAAATCAGGAGGAAACATTTCTGAGGCCTCTTGCAGCAGTTCTGCGTGCAAGGTCTTCTCACAGAGCCTTTGCTAGGGCTGCTCTAAAAATCAGCAAATGAATGCCCTCTGATAAGGTGTTGGTGGAAACAGAACAGGCTGAAGGAATGTAAAAGGGGAAGCTTATCTCTCATGTGGTCTTACAGGCTTTGAACTTTGCCTAAGACTTTCTGGTATCACAGTTTTGTGGACCTGGAATGTGATTCCAGCATGTAGATTTAAGGTGCAAACTACCAAATCGATAGTCTGCTTTGCTGCAGGGGGCAAAAGCTTGTTTTGGGAGAGTAACTTTTCCTGCAGGAGAAACTAAAGGAGATCTGCAGGAGGCTTTGAACACATAGTAGAAGACTTTGTTGCAATCATGCTCAAACTCTGGTGTGCTTGCCCTGACATCCTGATTTCGTAGTGTCTTAAAAATGTCTTCACAGTGAAATGAAGCAGTGTGCATTCCAAGCGCTGCGTAGCTGCGTTGAGCTGACAGGGCTGAAGGAACTGTTCTTTTCCATCTGAATGGCCCAGTATGTTGGTTACCAGGAGAAACAGAGCTCAGGGTCTCTCCAGCTCTCACAGTGATCTGATCTAATCTTTTCTCCCTGTTCACACTGGAGCTAAGGCAGCATCTTCGTGAGATGCTGAAGGGAATGGAGAACATGCCCCCTTTGGAAGGATGTCTTCGCACTGATTTTTCTGCCTCGTTTTCTCAGGTGGGATGCAGGATTACAACTACGTGTGGGCCGACTGCTTCGAGATCACCTTGGAGCTGTCCTGCTGCAAATATCCACCAACCTCCGAGCTTGAGCAGGAGTGGGAGAACAACCGGGACTCTCTCCTTGCCTTCATTGAGAAGGTAGTGTGGGCTGGAGTGTGTAGGTGGGCAGGAGCTGTGAAACATGCGTGTCCACGGCGGGCTCAGAGCACTGTATTCAGCTGCTCCTGTGGCTGTACGTCTCTGGTTCTGCCACAGTTGCTACATTCTCCAGAATAGCAGAGCTCAGCTCTTATGAGAGGGTCATTTTAGGGTGCAGTGTTGCCCAGAGGCACCGAGAAGTACAGATCTCACTGAGGAATTCAGAGTACCTCTATGGCCTCGGTGCAGATGCTCTCCAGCAGTGTGCGAAAGCACCAAGCACCACTGCTGAAATCTTGGCTTGCAGATTGCTGCTGCCATGTGCGTGCTGAGTGGGTGGCAGTTTAGGCTGGGAACAGAAGCAGCTCTCCCTGCATTTTCTCCCTGCTGTGGCATGTAACTCCTGGTTGGTTGTACTTGTATGTGACCAGCACAGCTTCTCTGTGCTCTGCTCTCCCGCACCTGGCAGCACAGGTGAGCCACCTTGGGAGCCCGTGTCAACAAATGAAAGGTTTGTAGGGAAAGATCCGTTCTGAGAACTTGCCTGGCGGGTGTGTGCTCAAGTACCTGTGCTTGCAGTTTGGCCAAGTGCTGCCTGAATCACGGGCTGCCTTTCCCTGGCAGCCGCCCCGCTCTGCTGCGTTTTGGCATGCGGCTGGGGAAGGACACAGTTCCCCTGAAGTTACATCAGCCAGGCCCTTGTGCTGTTTTCCTCAGGTCCACATTGGTGTGAAAGGCTTCGTCAGGGATGCAGTCACCGGCTCTGGCTTGGAGAACGCAACTATCGTTGTTGCAGGCATCGCTCATAACATCACGGCGGGCAGATACGGCGACTACCACCGACTGCTTGTGCCTGGGACCTACAATGTGACCGCAGTTGTGATGGGGTAATGTCTCACGTAGCCTGGGTCCCTGCTGCTTGCTTTTTGTTATTTTACTTGCTTTCTTCCCCAAAAGTATTTAGGGGGTTTGGCTGGAAGCTGCAGCAGTAAATGACTGCATTAGGAATTCAGAGCTGTAGCCATGTGGGCTCACACCCCGTGCTGCTGTGGCATGGGGGTGCTGGATGAACAGTGTTGCTGTTGCTTTAATTTGTTTCCTTGTACCAACCTGCAGCTCCCTTTCCTGGCAGAAGGGGAAAGGGAAGTAGTGTCCCCTTGTAAAACATGGAGGTGTCTCCTGTCCAGCTGTATACGCCGTAACGTGCTGCTAGGCCAGTCCTGTGCTGCTCCCATAAGCAGGAAGTTGTCCCACGGTAACAGCAAGGACAACAGTGCAGCTGGGTCCAGGGGAGTGGGATGGTCCTGACAGTTTGTTTGCTGGTGAATTTTCCATGTGGCCATCTGGACTGGGAGGAGCCTGGAGTGGTGGAGAGGCTGCAGGGGGGTCCGGCCCTTTAGTCTGTGGAGTCTGCTGCTGAAACCAGCTCTTTTTGCACAGTTACACCCCAGTGACCATGGAGAACGTTGAGGTGAAGGAGGGAGAGGCAACAATAGTGGATTTCTCCTTGCAACCAACTGTGATGGCACCAGCTCCCAACCTCACGCAGTTCACAGCAACGCCTGTTCCTGTCTCTACCATCACCTCTGCTCCTGTGCAGGCAGAGTCACCCAGACCCACCTCTGTCCACCAGTCGATCCAGCCTGTGGACTTCCGTCACCATCACTTCCCAGACATGGAGATCTTCCTACGGCGCTATGCGAGCGAGTACCCCAACATAACCCACCTCTACTCTGTGGGCAAATCGGTGGAGCAGCGGGAGCTCTACGTGATGGAGATATCGGACAACCCTGGCATCCATGAAGCAGGTAACCTGGGGATTCCTGCATGTGAGGTTCAAATGCAAGCAGAAGAACCTTTGCTTTGGGAGACTGAGCGGCGGAGCAGAAAGGCCTCTCTGAAGAGATACTGCCTGCTGCTTTCCTGCCAAAAGACTCAGCTGCAGTGGTGGTACTCGGGTGAATTTTAGAGTATTGCTAGAGACACCCAGCTCTGTGTTCACATTCAGGGAAGAACCAAAGGACTTCCCCGTGGTGGTTTTCTGCCTTTTTTGGTGCTGTGGGAGTGGAAGGGTCCCTGCCTGCAGGGAGCAGACCAAGAGGTCTGCTGGTGTCATTCCCTACTGCTAACAGATCAGACTTTGCTGGTCACTAGGATGTCCTGTTCAGAGTCCCTGGAGCTGCACCTGCCAAGGTGCCTCAGATTGACCCACTTTGTAGAGTTCGGTTCTCACCTCTGCCCAAATTATTGTCCTTCCCTTTCTTAAGGGAAGAAGAGTAGCTCATCTGTGATGTGGCAGAGCTGCCCCAAAGCTTCCAGAGGTGTATTCTGTCTCCATGTAGCTCTGGAGAAAGGCCTGAGAGCTACAGACTCAGGGTAGTGAGATGTCTCCAAGCTTTAACGCAGTGGTTATAACTGGCTCCTTGGTGTGGCCCTGTGTCTGCAGGTGAGCCCGAGTTCAAGTACATTGGTAACATGCATGGGAATGAAGTTGTGGGGCGAGAGCTGCTCCTGAACCTCATTGAGTACCTCTGCAAGAACTTTGGCACCGATCCTGAAGTGACCGAGTTGGTCCAGAGCACACGCATCCACATCATGCCGTCCATGAATCCTGATGGCTATGAGAAATCCCAGGAAGGTATGTTGTCTATCCTGAAACGCCTGTGGGGTTTCTAGCACTGAGAACAGTGCTATGAGAGCTCTGTTTTTGAGGCAAGCTGCAATTCCTGCTCAAGCAGGAGCGCTGTCTGCACAAGGATGCTTGGAAGGGACTGGTTGGGCGCTCTGGGATAAGCAGGTGGATCCTGCGCTCTGGAAAGTGGAAGGTTGAGTGATGCCCAAGGCAGCTGCAGAGAGCTTTTGGGCTTCAGCAGTTCTGTCTGCTGCCCCTCTTTGGGTCCCCTCATGGTCTGTGGCTTTCCCAAGCTTATTGAAAAAAAAATGGCATTCCTCTGACATAGCTCATACTTGCTCTGCTTTAGTCTGCGTTCTTCATAACACGTGGTGTGGGAGCCAGGCTGTCTGCAGGGTGCTTGTCCAAGGATAATACTGACTTTTATTGTGGTGTTGACATTGGCAAAAAAAAAAAAAAAATCCTTCAAGGAAGTCCTTAAAACTGCGTGGCTATCGCAGATTGGCAGAGCGAAGCTGCTTGGGTTTAACAAAGAACTTGTCCAGCTGGTTTGAAAAGGTGAACTCTGAGGTTTCTGTGGTCGTGACACTTGGCTGCTCGGGTTGTTCCACAGTTCATTGCCTTTCTGCTAGCAGCACCTTGGCCGACCCCACCAGCCTGTCTGAGCACCTGCTCAAGGGGCTCCCAGAGAGCTCTAGCCCAGAGCCAACCTTGCCAAAGGATGGGGGCTTGTCCCTGGGCATACAAAGCCAATCCCATTATGCTCTCTGCAGTTTTCCTTTGCCAAAGGTCCCTGGGTTTTGTGCAGTAAGAGGTCACAATCTCCACACTAAAGTGTGAACTTGCATAGGGCACTAGCCTTAACATGTGCTTAACTTTCAGGAGACAGAGGAGGCACCGTTGGCAGGAACAACAGCAACAACTACGATTTGAACCGGAACTTCCCAGATCAGTTCGTACAGGTGACAGATCCTCCACAGCCAGAAACTCTTGCTGTCATGAGCTGGTTAAGGACTTACCCGTTTGTCCTCTCGGCAAACCTGCATGGAGGTATGGCAGTCGAAGCAGGCTCCTTCCTTTGGGCTGAGATTTGAGGGATGGGGCTTGCAGGGATATTTCCACTTTGTTTCTGGGAGTGAACAGAGAGCTCTGTGTACTTGTCACTGCTGTGAAATGACAGGAGCAAATCCAGCCAGGGTCTTGCCCCAGGCTGAGACCATTTCTGAAAGGCCTATACACACAAAAGAGTGAAATATATGTATTATCAGTAGGTTGGGGTTTATGCTGCTGGAAGAAAGATCAGAAGGATGAAAACAGTGTCCCTAAACACATTTCATATAGTGTTGAACAGGCTGCTGGAATAATCTTGGCCATTTCTCTGAAGGGGCCACGTGCCCTGGGGGTGCCTAGGGCCTTGTCAGCTGAGACATGGGGCAGTGGAGCTGTTCAGCAGCTGGTTCTGTGTATGCGATAGTGCTGTGGCTGTTGGAGGCTCCTAATATTTATAAAGTGAAGGGAATGAGATGTAATCCTGAGGGTTTCCTGCCATGAATTGCCTGGTGGAACTACGAAATTTGCTGTAATTTAATTACCTTTTTAGCATGATCTAAATTAAGTTTCTGTATTGCATCTTATTCCCTAGGTGGTTTGTCTGCTGGCTTGTAGCTGTAGTAACTTGCAGGTGGTTGCTTTGTACCAGCACATAAAATTTTGTAGTACAGAAATACCTTGTGTGGGTAAGAGGGGCTGGCAGCTCTCCAGCAGCAGAGCTCCTACTAGTAGAGCTTGCTGAGGGAACACCTGAATAAGCTAAAGATGTTATAACCTACCAGGGCTTATAATAAACTCCAGAAGGCTAAATGGATGCAGCAGTTGGGCCAAGAGCTCCTTGGGTGTTCTGGGAAATTCCTTCCTTTTTTCCTCCAAGAAAGTAATAGTCATGAGCTTGTCCTCATCTCTCCTGCATGTAAAAGCCCAACCTTTCATGTGTTGTGACTTGGGTTTACTTTCCCAAATGGGTGCGGTCTTATCTCTTCCTATACTTCCATTGTCTCTTCTGTCTTTTGGATTCAGTGCTGTATCTAATGCCAAGTGTTAAGGAACACAAGATCTGGTTCCTAGCACTCTTTTGCGGGGGTGAAGGAAGAAAAACTTCCCCTCTTAGGCTGAGGGAACACTAGAGAAGTGTGTGGGTACGAGTCAAATCTTGTTCCCCCTGCAGGTTCTCTGGTGGTTAACTACCCCTTTGATGATGATGAACAAGGAATAGCCATATACAGTAAATCCCCAGATGATGCTGTGTTTCAGCAGCTGGCACTGTCCTACTCCAAGGTAACTCTAATGCAAAAACAAGTCCATCCTGCTGGCTAAACTCCTGATTCTGTCAGAACCTGTCTGAGCTGCTAGTAGTAGAGGTGCAGGTGCTGCTCCCATGTGGGTCCCCAGTGTTGGAGGCTTCTTGGGTTACAGCAGAGAAGTCCTGCTCTTGTCCCATGAGCAGAGGCTGGTGTGCTGTGTTTGCAGGCACTGCAGGAGGAGCACTCTATGCTGCCCTAGCAGGGCGTTACTACCACTGAAGAGCAGCAGAAAAGGCTGTGCACAGGCCAGGAGTAAAGCAAACATGTCAGTGCCTTGTGTTTGGGTGTGGGTGCGTCTGCTTGTGCTGCAGCTGTACAAATGTGATTTTCTGTGTTTGATAACCCCAGTATGTGACTAGAGTTAGAGCAGAAGTGCTGGTTGTGGTGGAGTGCAGACACTCAGCTTCAGGTGTTGCATCTTCGTTTTCAGGAAAATACACAGATGTATCAAGGAAGCCCTTGCAAGGACATGTACCCCACTGAGTACTTCCCACATGGCATCACTAACGGCGCGCAGTGGTACAACGTTCCAGGTAAAGGGCATGTGCAGTGTTTACGGCTACAGCTTTCATAGTGATGGGCCTCAAATGTCAGGTTGTTAACCTCCAAGCTAAACCTGTGCAGTTTAAAGCCCAGATTATGGGAACTTGGGTTTCTTTTATAAGTTCTTAAATAACATACCCAGATTAAGTTATTCCTGAGGGAAAGGTTATATTCTAGTTTATGGTTACCAGAAAAGTGGTTTCATAAAACTTTTCAGCAATATATTAGCATGAGAGGCATTTACAAGAAGGATGGTTATTTGTCTGCTATTTGGGCATCCCTTTGAAGCCTGAAGCTGGCCTTATGTAAAAGCCTTCTCTCTATGGCTATAAAAGGCATGCTGTCGTCAGTATTTCTTCTATCTCTACTATCTGATTTTTTGAGCTATGTACTATTGCCTTCAGGAGACCTTATCGAATTTTTTTCTACATTCCTGTTGTAGGTGGGATGCAAGACTGGAATTACTTAAACACAAACTGCTTTGAAGTGACCATTGAGTTGGGCTGTGTGAAATATCCAAAAGCAGAGGAGTTGCCAAAATACTGGGAGCAGAACCGCAGGTCTCTTCTCCAGTTCATGAAACAGGTGAGATGTGTGACCCCGAGCAGTTGTGTTGGCTGCCCCTTGGGATCAGCACTGATGGGCCAGAATGAACAAGCTGATCTGCAGGCTGAAGTGAGTGCTGGAGATTCCTGGCCAGAGTGAGTACTTGCAGAACAGAAATCAGAATGTGTCTTGACTTACCCCATCCCATCCTTCTCAGCATACCAAAAACGCATATGGAAACAGCAGCCAGGAGGTACAGGAATTGGCTTTTTATTTGCAGGTCTTGTGGCCTTCCCAAGATTGGAACGGCCTTTATGTGCAGTTCCCTGGGGCTCTGAGATGGGCCTGGCAGTAGTGCTGTGCACCTGGGCCATGCAAACAAAGGTGTGGAGCAGAGTGCTGTGGTGGCCCTGCGAGGCAAACAATTGCTCATTGTGCTCATCAAGTGACCTCTGGCCATGCCAGCTGCCAGCAGGTTTCACCTGAACTCTTTGGGAACACGCTGCTCCGCTGGGATCGCCGGGCCTTGCAGGCTGGGAGCTGGCGGTGTCTCGGTGCCAGCGCCCTCGCTCAGTGGTGCCCATGGTGGGACCGTCCCAGGCTGGCACTGAGCAGCTCTGGGGGTCTGTGCTCAGGTTCACCGCGGCATCCACGGATTCGTGCTGGACGCCACGGACGGACGGGGCGTTCTCAACGCCACCATCAGCGTCGCTGACATCAACCACCCGGTCACCACCTATAAGGACGGAGACTATTGGCGCCTCTTGGTCCAGGGGACGTACACAGTCACAGCATCTGCTCGAGGGTGAGATAGCCGTGGCACAAGGAATGAGCTGTTGCAATGCTGAACTTTCCCTGTTAGGAAGAGGCCCGTTCCTTCTGTTGACAGCAAATACAGGCACAGAGGTTTCCCCTGCCCTCTGGACTATGCAGAGGTAGCAGAGGGATGCTACCCTCATAGCAAAGGCTGCTTGTCTGGCACACTGCAGAATACAAACCTTGCTATATTTGGAGGGGGTCTTTCCATGGGGAAGGAGTTATTAATTAGTATCCTCGGTGGAAGTGCTCTTGCAGGCAGTCACTGCTAAACTGGCAGGACCTTGTTGCCTTTTGAAGCCAAATGATTCAGCTGTCTGATTTGTTCCCCTCTCTGCCATGTAACTCCACAAAGCCAGAGCCAAAAGCAGCCCAGCATCATTCTGAGCTCTGATCTGCCTCCTGTCCTCCTGGTAGCCCCATGTCCCTTTGGAATGTCCTTGTTTACTCTCATGCTTCTTGCTCTTTTGGCTGGGGAGCAGCAACAGTTCCATATGGGTGTTTAGTTGGGAAGAGGGATGGCTTGGTGTGAAGGGCCTGGAACCTGTGACATTTCCTTCTACCCTCTTTTCCCTGGACAGGTATGATCCAGTAACTAAGGTGGTGGAGGTTGGCAGCAAAGGTGGGGTACAGGTCAACTTCACCCTTCCACGGACAGACTCCAAAGCGGAGGAGGGGAAAGTGCCAGTTCTGAACACTCCAGACACCAGCGACCCCAATGAGAAGGAGTTTGAGACACTCATCAAAGATCTCTCTGCTGAGAACGGCCTGGAGCGCCTGCTGCTAACCCCGTCGGGGGACGTGTCTCCTTATCGATACCGCCCTTACAAGGACCTCTCCGAGTTCCTCCGCGGCCTCAATCTGAACTACCCCCACATCACAAATCTCACCAGGTGGGAACTCGGAACAGCAGCTCTTGGCTCCCACCTGAGCAGCAGCCTGTAGCAGGGCAGCAGGGGAATGAGCTGAGCCCCCTCCACATGGCATGGAGATGGGCAGCTTGTCCCCTTCCTTACCTGTGATGCCCGAGTAGCCCCAGTGTAAGGATTTGACTGCATAGACTTAGGGAACCATCCACATTGTTTTCCCTGAGTCATCATACACTGCCCTAAGTCTGGGCACCATCAGCTCTCCAGAGGCGCTTGGAGCTGGTGGCATTCCCAATGTTGATGTCTGAGTTCCGTCAAGCATCTCAGTACATGCTCTCTGTCTCCATTTACTCTTTGCCAAGTCCTTTCTGATACCTACCCTGCTAACCAGTCTCCAGTAAAAACAGTTAAGTTTGGATTATCTCAAATGACCTTCTGTTTTATCTGCCTTCAAATTTTAAATTCATAGTGTTTGAGTTAAGTTTTCTTGGGTCAGGTTCCCTGGCCTCCTGCAGGAGACCAGCGGTCTTTAGTCCTCTGCTCTCCTTGGTGACCTGCAGCACTCGGTTTCAGAAGGCACAAATGTAGCCTCTGTGTCCTTGTTTGCTTGTAGTTACCAGGCACAATGTGCTCGTGTGCAGTCCCTGCTGGTGCCAAGGCTCCCGTTCTGAACTGTAGCCTCTATTGTCTCTGCAGTTGCATTAGCCCTGATTCTGTTCCTGCTTTCCTTGCATTCACAACTCTGCTCTTGTCCTCTAAACTGGGTGCTTTTATGAAATTGTTTGATATTTGCATATACTGCACCCTGAAATAAGAAAAAGATGGTAGCGCAACGCCCTTTGGCCCCCACGTAGGCAGTAACATGACTGGCTATACACAGATGTGCAGCGCATCAGGTGCCCTCTGCATCTGGGCCTGGATATATTCTCATGCAGATGCTTCTGTTCAAACTGACATTCACAGTGAATGTGTTTTGGTACTACTGCTAATCTTCATTTAAGATGCAGCTGACTGTTGGGTGTCACTTGCCTCTGCTGCCTGCTCAGAGGTGAGGAGCAGTTCTTCACTGTACTAGGATTTCTCCCTAGGGGACAGACCAGGGCTCAGCTCTGTTCCTGAGCTCCAGTTTCTGCTCTCTTGGCAGTTTGGGTCAGAGTGTGGAGTTCCGGCAGCTGTGGTCCCTCGAAATCTCCAACAAGCCCAACCAGTCTGAGCCCGAGGAGCCAAAGATCCGCTTTGTTGCTGGAATCCATGGAAATGCTCCTGTTGGTACAGAGCTGCTCCTGGCATTGGCAGAATTTCTCTGCATGAACTACAAGAAGAACGCTGCGGTTACAAAGGTGAGGCGCCAAGGCAGGGAGCCATACGGGAGCCCCGCAGTTATATCCTGAGGATACTTTCTGGGAGAGATCTGCCTCGTTAACACTGGATTGTGGGTTGCAGCAATTCCATGAGTAACAGGAAGGTGCTGTGAAATCCATGGGGGCCGTTGGGAACCCCCTCAAAACCTCTCTGTCCTGGGTACCGGAAAGGAGTCCTTGGGGGATGCATTTGGTGGCTAGTGTCCCTCTGTTTCTCCCTTGCTGACTGAGGAACACTGTTCTTTCTGAAAACAACACTTGACTGGTGAAATCAGTGTACGCAATGGTTGTTAGGAATGAGATCTAGGTAAATGAGATCCTAATTGTACTTTATTTACTTCTGCATAGCTAATTGACCGCACCCGGATTGTGATTGTACCTTCCCTGAATCCAGATGGACGTGAGATCGCACAGGAGAGGGACTGCACGTCAAAGATAGGCCAGACCAATGCTCACGGCAGAGATCTGGACACAGACTTCACAAGTAAAGTGAACTGATGTGTAGTGTCCCTACAGAAATGTCAGTTGCTGTAGATGTCTTCTGCTTCCTGCTGTGGGCTTAGGCATAGTCACATTCATTTGGTTGCAGGATTTAGCTGTAAGGAGAGCTGGTAACTTGCTAGCCCTTATTTGCAAAGGAGAAGAGGAAGGAGACTTCTTTAGGGATAGTCCTGCAATCAGACAACATTTAATGTGTTTTCTGTTAATTGATTTCTCCCAACACCCAATTGCTCTATTCATGCTGCCTGGAAACGGTCTCTCTTTCCATGCCTTCTGGTTCCTGCATAAGTGCCTTGTGTATCCAGAGCTCTGTATCAGAGTACTGTGTCCACCCCTCCTGGGCTGGAGGTTCATTTGGGATAATCCCCAGTGCTTTCTTTGGAAAATGTGTGTTTGTCCTCCTCAGTGTCACTAAACTCGCATGAGGCACACTTTGCATTGTCACAGTAAATAGCTTAGTAAATAGAAGCTGCCACTACGTAATGTGGACTAGGTATTTTACTTGCTAAGTGCAGTTTGCTGAGATATAACAAAAACCTTCTAATACAGTAGACTTAATTTCAGGTATTAACTTTTGCTGTCTTCTCAAATAGCTGAAGAAGCTCTTTACAACTCCCTCTTCTATATCTTGTTCTTGTTTACAGGCAATTATTCCCGATACTCAGGGACACGAGAGCCTGAGACAAAAGCCATCATAGAGAATTTGATACTGAAGCAGGATTTCAGCCTGTCTGTTGCACTGGATGGTGGCTCTCTGCTTGTCACTTACCCATCTGATGAGCCAGCGCAGACAGGTATGATGAGCTCTGTCAAGGTCTTGCATGCACAGCATGCTCTGTAACCTCCTTTCCTTTTCAGCCCTTTGTATTGAGGCAACGGATGCCAGTCTGTTCTGGGAGGGATTTCAGGTTTTCCAGATTACTGAGGGGATGTATCAAAAGCAAAGTGTGTACTGGCTTTGGCAGGGGAAAAGCAGAAATGCTGTAGAAATGGAAATGGAAAACATTGTTTCCTAGCTGTATCCTGTGAGCTTTCTCAGTGTAACTAAACAATGTTCAACTGTTCAATATGGGATCGTGGGGGATGAGGGTCTGTTTTATTGGTGAGTGACAGCTATGTGCTCAGTGTCACACCCTCTCTTTATAGTGGAGAACAAAGAAACACTGAAACATTTGGCATCCGTGTATGCAAACAACCACCCATTGATGCATTTAGGCCAGCCAGGCTGCCCAAATAAGTCAGGTATGTTTAGTACAAGCCTCTAACTGCTGGCTGCTTGTGGTGGACTCTGCTAGGAGCAGATCTGTCTGATAACTGCGTTCTTGCCTTCACAGATGAAAATATTCCTGGAGGCGCTGAATGGCACAGTCACCAGGGCAGTATGAAGGTACTTCATGACAACACAAGGCTTTCCAACTCAGCAGGCTTGGCTTTAAATGAGCATTAAGATAATATTTTTCTGTTATCTGAGCAAAACTCTGCCCCTTCTCCAGTTGCATCTTTGCAAAGTTTAGTAGGTGCTTCCTCTTTTGTCATAAGTATGGCTTTGTTTTTTGCAGGATTTCAGCGTTACGTTTGGTCACTGTCCCGAGATCACAGTTTACACCAGCTGCTGTTATTTCCCAAGCGCAGGACAGCTCCCCAGCCTGTGGGCAGAGCACAGGAAGTCTCTGCTCAGCATGCTCGTGGAGGTGAGGCACAGTCTGCACTGAGAAATTCTGGCCAGGAGTGAAGCTGGTGGGATAGAGGGGAGGAGGGAGGTGGGTACTCTTCCTACAGGAGGCCTGCAGTGGAGGATGGGTTGTATTTCGGGGTATAGGGATTAGATCCTGTTTTACTTACAAAAATGTCATACTGCTCCATTTGAACTGCTTGCTTTCAGGTTCATAAAGGAGTCCATGGATTTGTGCAGGACAAGAGTGGCAAGCCAATTGCTAAAGCCACTGTTGTTTTTAATGAGGGCTTGAAGGTCTCTACTAAAGAGGGAGGCTATTTCCATGTGCTCCTGGCTCCTGGTTTGCATAACATCGATGCTGTAGCTGATGGGTACCAGCAGAAGCATGTCACGGTACGTGAATGTCTCTGTCAGCTTTTCTTTCCCCTGTTATGCAGACGTATCCTTAGATGCTCACGCTTCAGCTCGCCTTTCTTGGCCAAGTTTGTGCTGGCTGCACGCCCAGAGTATCTGTCTTCTGCCCTGATATAATGGACAGAAGAGAATTTCCCAGCACAGGATGGTTGTTCTGAGCAATAACTCTTCTCTGCATTGTACTCGTTTTTGGCATCTGTCTGGTCCTATTCTGGTTAACAAATGCCTCTTTTCTCTGGACACCTAACAGAGCTGTAAGCCTCGAGATAGTCTGAGCTCTCGTGTGTGTCTTAGCAGGTTTGGGTACGCCACGACGCACCTAGCTCCGTATTCATCGTGTTTGACATGGATAACAAGATATTTGGCCTGCGAAGGGAGCTGGTTGTAACCGTTGCAGGTAGTGTGAGACTTCCTTCATCAAATCTTTGAGCCTTGCCTCCTCAACCCATTCATCCTAACAGTGATCCTTGCCTGGTCTCAGACATGGAGAAGTAGCCCAGCATATCCTGCTTTTGCTTCTGGCCTTGTGTTTGTTCTTGCAAACAGGTCCAACAGTCCTTGGATCTGGTGCTGCTGGGGTGGCAGGTGGGGAGGAAGAAGGGAGGAAACAGAGACCGCTGCAGTGATCTAAATGAACCAGAATGGACTTTGAGGTAGTCAGAATGGGGAGAGCCTGTTTGTGTGGACCTGGGAGTTACAGATCTTGCACCTTGACCAAGGGTTTCTGAGTGGTGTGGTATTGGTTGAGCATAAAGAGATTTTCTGTCAAGGTGGCAGTTGCTGAGGTGACCAGAGTTGAAACCGAGTTGTCTGCAGAGGCACTCAGTGATGCTGCGCTGGGATGTGATCCCAGAAGGTAGAGAGAGTGCAGTCCTGCTCTGAAAGCACCTCTCACATGGTGTGTGTCCTGTCCTCTAAGAGGAAGGAGCAGGGTTACAATGAAGCAAGGAGAAGTGGCTGCAGCTGTGGAAGGGGAGAAATAGAGTGGGAAATACAGGAGCTTCCATAGTGGAGGAACACAGCATTAATTTCAATGTCTTCTCCATGGCAGGTGCCAGTATGTCTGCTCTGGTCCTCACCGCCTGCATCATCTGGTGTGTCTGCTCGATTAAGTCCAACAGGCACAAGGACGGCTTCCACCGCCTCCGCCAGCACCACGACGACTACGAGGATGAGATCCGCATGATGTCCACGGGCTCCAAGAAATCCCTCCTGAGCCACGAATTCCAGGATGAAACAGACACTGAAGAAGAAACATTGTACTCCAGCAAGCACTGACACCTCCGAGAGAGAAAAGGAGGTTCCCCATGGACCAGCCCGGGTGGGAGGGAGGATTCCTGTGGTTCAATTTTGGAACGTTAGCTTACAGGACGTGTCCTCCGGAGGTGTGGGTGGTAGCTCCTGACTTCCCTCTGTTCTTTGCTGTGTTCCTACTTCAGTGCAAGTCAGGCAGTGTTGGAGGCTGTGTCCAGGCTAAGGGCACAGCTTGTTACATTTTTAGGTCAAGATCTGGCGATAACGTGTAACACTCTTTGAAAGGTAACGTAATGGGATGGCCGGCAGAGTTCCTAGCACTTCCCCACCATCTGATCGCTGCCTTGAGATGCTGGGGAAGTGTCCCCAGACCTGCGTAGAGTCACAGTTGCAAAACTCCAAAGCTACCTGTTTCAAATTCTCTTTTTTCACTCTACCTGATGAAGCCTCATCCTCTATGGACTCCACATTCTGCAGAACAGCCCTAGGAAACTGCCTGCACTTGGTTCTCAGCTGCTCCCTCACAGCTTTTTTCCACTTTGAAATGCAGTGTGGCCTAGGTGCTCTGCGGTGGGTGCTGAGCACCTCTCATGTGTTGCTAGTTCTCCTGCAGTGACCTGGCACCCAAAAGCTGGGGGAAATCACATGTATTGATGTGAGCTGGAGAAAGAAGCCTAGGTCAGAGCTGCAGTGAACTCTGACAAAGCCCTGCAGCACTGCAGTTCCTTACTTCTGGGGAAGAAAGAAATGCTCTCCCCATCCCTTCTGGTGGTTCTCATTTGTGTAGACCTGGCCTGGGTGGCCTTGTGTTAGTGTTAGAGCAGCACAGTGTCTGAAAGAGCCACTGGAGGTTGTTCCAAGCAGAGGAATAGAGCTGATTATGGTGAATTCTGTAGAAAGAACTAGTTACTGACTCCACCTGGTGAGTTTGCTCAAGTCTGCCACAGATCATGGAGAAACTCACTGAAATCCAGCTGCTGCTTACTAAATTTTATTGGAGTAGTGGAGAGAGGTTGTAGAGCCTCCCCAGCCCACCATCAGTTGTAAATTTTGAGGAAAAGCTGCATCTCTTGTCCCTGCCAGGCTAATACTGTTCAGTGGTCAGGGCACATTGAAACTCAGCCGTGTTCCAGCCCAGCTGGTGGTGGCTCTGCCCAGCTGCCACCATCCTGTACTGACACATGTGGCAAGAGCTCCACCTGCTTGTGCTGCTGCATCTCTGCTGCCCGGGGCCTGAGAGCAGCAGGGAAGTGCTGAGGAGGCCACAGTGGGTGTGGAGCACAGGGCAGGAATTTGGAAAGAGCTGCAGCACCCATCCCCACCATCCATTAGCACCCAGACTCCAGAAACCCAGAGCTCCTCCACCAGTTGATTCCCAAGCCTTTATCACTGGAGCTGCTGGGCTTTTGGGGCAGAAGGCCAGCATGGGAGCCCAGCTGTTTTTGTTTTGTTTTTCTGCTGCTCCTTCTGTCTTCTAATACCTGCCCCCCTGCCCCAGGCTCCTGGGGGCAAGAGGCGGGTGCCTCATCCTTGTTGGCACCCTGTTTGCAGCGAGTCCCTCGGGTCTGTGCCAGCCCTCAGTGGCACCAGCCCCGGGGCCGTGGCTGTGGGATGGAGCTGGGCTCTTCAAGGGCTGCGTGGGTGGCAGAGGCACCTCCCAGCCCCTGCCTGCGGGCTCGGGCTGACAGTTTCACCAGCCGCTTTTGTGCTGGTCTGCAGAGACAGCCCTTGGGCTCCCTGTTTAACAGGGCCTGTAGTGCAAGAAGCACCTGATAAAAGCCGGGAAGGGGGAGAGGTGGCCGAGCTGTCCCCTGCCCCGGTCCCAGCCCCCCTGCCCCGGGGGCGCCGGGGCTGCAGCAGGCCGTGCTCAGCCCGCCTGCGGAGCGGGGTTTTCTAATAAAGCTGGTTTTGCAAAGCGCTCTGAGCTCTCCGGTCTTCTTGCGGCAGCAGCAGCGGCTGCGGAGCCGCGTTAGGCAGCGGGCGGGCCGGAGCGCTGCCCAGGCCCCGTCCCCGGGCCGCGCTCAGTGCGTGCGGAGGCGGCGAGCGGCGCGAGGCTGCTCTGCGTCCCCGCGCCGGCCACCGCCGGGGCTCGGAGGAGCCGGGCTCGCCTCACCGTCTCCCCCAGCCCTAGCGCTCTCCAAAGCCGCGGCCGTGTCCGCCTGGCCCCGCATGGCGCCTGCAGCTCCCCCTTCCCCTCGGGGTCTGAACGCAGGAGCCCCCCGGGCCCGGCCGGCGCTCGGGCCCGCCCCGCCGCGTCCCGCCGTTCCCCGCGCCGGAAGCGAGGCCGCTCCGCGCCGCCCCTCCCGGTGGCGCCGCCCGCCCCGGTGGCGCCGCGGCTGACGTTGGACAACAAAGATGGCGGCGGCGAGCAGCAACTACTGGGAAGGCGAGTGGGGCCCAGGGCGACGGCGGCCGCGGGGCCTCCCCCCTTCCCTCCATCCCCTCCCTCCCTCCGCGGCGGCGGGGCCCGGCCCGCCGCTCCCCTCCGGCTGCCGGCCGGGATCCCGCGGGCCCCTCCCGGGCGGGCCGCGCTGCCCCGTGAGCGGCCTCCCCCCCGCGGCCTCCTCTGACACCCCCTTCTTGGGCTCCCTCCCTCCGACACCCCCCGGGCTCCCCCGTCCTCCCTTCCTTCCTCGTCCCCTCCGCTCACGCCGCCCGCTCTGCCCCCGCTCAGACCTCCGCAAGCAGGCGAGGCAGCTGGAGAACGAGCTGGACCTCAAGCTGGTCTCCTTCAGCAAGCTCTGCACCAGCTACAGCGGCGCCCGCGACGGGAGGCGCGACAGGTATAGGTACTAACCGCTTCCTTACGTTCCACCGCGCCGCCTTCCTCGCAGAGCCTCCCTCGGGGCTGCCTCCCCACTGCCACCCGTGGCTGTTAACGCTGCGCTTCTCGGGAAGGTCATTTCAGCGCGTGTTAGCTGTGGTGTCCGGGTCCGTGGGGTGGCACGTGAGCGAGGAGGAGGTACAGGCTGCAGGAGTGGCCTGGCAAAGCTGTAGCGTTGGGGGTAGCGTGTGAATGGACACGGCACACCTCGTTTTCTGCTTTCTCCTGTATTAACACGGCAGAGGTTTTCACAGCGTTTCCCGAAGTTCCTGTATTCCACAAACATTGCCTTAGACCTCGCAGGTGGAAGGGGATGGGATCCATAATCACCGTTTAACGATGAGGGGCCCAGACCTGTGCCCGGCACAGGGAAGGGGGCAGCTCTGTTGTTTTCCCTGCTGGAGCGGTAGCTGTTCTGGTTTTCTTACAAGATAAGCAGTGAGAGCTCCCCATATGTACGTTTGTGTGTGTATTATACATGTGTATGTGTGTCCACTCGCTGTCGACACATTAATTATTGACTGGAGAATTATAATAAAACTGAGTTTTTCCAGCCTGTGGGCCAGAATTGGGATCTTTCTGCCGTTCCACAGAGCTGATAATCAACTTCACTTGAGTACAACCTTTAAAAGCAACACTTTGAGTACTGACTACGAGTCCTAGTATTGCATATTAGTAGCAAGTAAGACACTATGTGCGTATTTGTGTTGATTTTTGATTTCAAACTTATTTTTACTTTCTGTCCCTCTAAATCCTGCAAGATGTGCCTTGATAGACACAAAACTGCATACACTCTAACCCCACATTCTTGCCCTTTTGGGTAAACATCCCTGTCATTACTTTCATCAGGGAAAATGGTCCTGCTCCTTTGAATCATCCGAGCATTTCTTGTTTTCCAGGATACCTTAGTGGATTGGATATTCTAGAGGGCTGAATCATTTCTTAAGTCAAAGTGTGTGTCTTGCATTTCTAGTTCTTTGCTGTCTGTCGCTTATTGTGTAGTCTAATTGTTTTACTTTTGCTTTCCCATGCAAAACTTCCTTAATTGTGCTAGACTACCAAAGCAGAGAGTTGCCTTTTGAAAAGGTTCTGCAGGTTGTTCTATTGAGTAGATAGTTTCTTAAATTTTAAATTTATCTTTAAAAGCATAGGGAAGGTGAACTGTATGAAACAGAAATTGTAATAAGCTGTATGGTTTGTGTTGCTTCATGTCTGCATAAAATGTCAGTGGGAAGTCCTAGCACCCTGTTAATAATGTATAATCAAGAAACTGTTACAACATGTTAATACTGCAGTGGTCCTTCCTACTTAAAAAAGCCAATCTCAGAGCTTGGGGACAGAGGGACATTGGTGCTAGACGAGTAGAGCTGTGTGCTGCTGCTGGACAAATGTCTAAACCTGGGCACGTCTTCCAAGCAGAGGCTCTGCTTTCCCCAGGTGATATATTCTTTTAACTCTTACCTGGACTAACAACACACTGTAAGAGGAAAATGCCGCTATCTGAACTTAACTATTTTCCTAGAAAACTGAGGTAATGCAGCCTGCTAACACCTAACACCAGCATTTGTCTGTTTTTTTTTTTTGCATTGGTAAAAAGATGTGCTTTTCAGTTACTACTCCTCTTTTTCCTTAGCTCTGACACGACTCCTCTCTTAAATGGATCGAGCCAGGACAGGATGTTTGAGACGATGGCTGTGGAGATCGAGCAACTGCTGGGAAAGGTAAAGCAAGTTACTGTATTTTGACTTCAGCCTCTAGTAGATATCCCAGCACAGGATCCTGTGACAAAATGCCTGGGTCGTGCTAGTATGGACAGTAAGTATTTCTGGAGGTGTCTCTCTTTAGAGCTAGCTCCCTCAACTTACTTATGTTATAACTTTACAAGTAATTTAATAGCTTTATATCAACTTATACTTTACAAGAATGATTTCCTTCATGTTTTTCTCTTTCAGCTTACTGGAATAAATGACAAAATGGCTGAATATACAAATAGTGCAGGAGTCCCATCCCTGAATGCTGCACTAATGCACACGTTACAGCGTCACAGGGATATATTACAGGTAACAAACGTATCCTTGTTTTTGTTCTGTTGCTGTGTTGGAATAAATGTTGGTGATATTATAACATACTTGTTCATTTTGTGTATGTAGTCACATTCACATGTCTATACATACACAGATACACTCATGGGTACAGACATACCTGTATATGCAAAAAATATATATATATCCATATGCCAGTTTTCCAGGAGGTGTCTCAGGGATGCTCTGTAACTGAAAAATTCAATCTGTAATGAGTGTGATTAAAGAGCAACAAGAAAAGAGTCCAACTAACTGAAAAATATGTTTTTTACATGTATTGTGAGTTCAGGATCTGAAAACATTCTTGTAACTACATATTTATTTTACTTGGAGAAGTTTGTTTTTAGGTATTTAAGTAACTTTGTTCTGTATATTACTGATCATTTACCAAAAGAGAAAGTATCAACTTCTGCCAGGTTTTATTTGTTCCTTCTCTTCCCCACCCCCCTCTTTCTTTCAGCTAAATTATGTTCTACTCTCTTTAATATTTAGTTACCTAAAATTAATTGCCACTGGAGATGTCTGATAAAGGAAAAACTACCCTTAGGAGTCTGCCTGCAAAAAAAAATCAATTGAAAGTCTTGCCTATGGAAGTGAATCTCATTTGGAAGTTTTTAATGAAATGTAGGGCTGGGCTGTTCCCAGGGCCTGTGCAGGTTCCTGCTTTAGCTGCTGCCTCGTTTTTGTGCAAGAGTGTTTGGAAGGTTTTGCAGTCTGTGCTGGTGAGTGCAGCTCGCTCCCAAAACACGTCACGAGGGAGGTTCTGCACAACTCGGCCTTCGGGTTCCTTTCCAGAAAGTCTTCCCCTGAAATGTGTGTCTTGTGCTGTAATACTGAGTGTCTCTCATCTGAGTAGAAAAGCTAAAACTAGACCCAACAATTTGAGCAGGAGCTGGGTTAAAAAAATAGCATTTTTAAACATCATCTTATCAAATTGTTGAGATTTTTATACTTTTTGAGTTGTAGGAAGCCATCATTAAAGGGCAGTGTCTAGCTAAGAAAGAGCACTATAATGTGCCGTCATCTCAGTGCCTTTATGTAGCAACAGGGAGAAAGAGCAGTGGTGAATTCATCCTGTGGTTTATGTGGTCTGTCGCATAGCAATATTAGAGGGAGATTAACATTTAAAATAGGAAAATGTGATTGGCAAACCCTCTTAAAGGATAAAGGGACATGAACAGAATAAACTATGTTTCAAATCTCTTACATTTTCACAGCAGTGACATTAAAAATATAGGTTTTATTAGGCTAGATACGTGGAGTGTATTTTCTTTGGTCTCTGTACAGTGCACAATATAAAAGGTGTAGCATTTTATTATATGAAAAACAGTGCTATTTATTTACAATGGTTTTGGTGTTGCACTGAACACCAAACACCAGTTGCCAGTTAGATTGTCTATCAAGAAGTATTAGCTGCCCAAAGGGTTGTAAATGTAAGATTGCAACTTGAAAAATCTTTGAAGTATAACTGTCTAAAACTGTTCAGACTTTTTTTTTTTTTTCCATCCAGTATAACTTAATGAAATAAACCCAAGGATGCCTTCACCACACCAAATAATTTTTTCTAGTGTTTCAAGTTCAATGATGAATGGGAAATTCCAGCACTGAATGATCCTTCCTCAGAAAGTTGTAGATACATGAAAAAGGGAGAAGGACCTAGAAAATCCTCCCCAAGACCTTAGCTGTAGCTAATGAAAGTTGGCAAATACCGTGAAAGCAGTGAGATTTAAATATACTTGTTATTACCTTCCTACTTAATATGCTTTCTTTGCACTCTTTATTGAAGGATGGCTGATATTTTAAAAGACAATCAGATTTTACATGAGTATATTGTTTTGTTAAAGTGAACTAAGTTTGTAGTACTTGTTTTATTACAGGATTATACTCACGAGTTCCACAAAACCAAAGCAAACTTTCTGGCAATAAGAGAAAGGGAGAATCTGTTGGGATCAGTACGAAAAGATATAGAGTAAGTCATGTTGTATATTGTAAATTGTGCAGTGTGTTATAGCAGCAACATGGGACTTTCCTTGGAGGAGAAGACACAACCCTCCTGTAGGAGGAGGGTAATTGGCATTGCTGATTCATCTGTCTCTTAACAAAGCAAGAAAAGTTATTTGAATTCATGGCTCCTAGTACAGCTATAATGAGCTATAATGCAATTTTGTCTTATTTTATTTTACTCTAATAAAGAACTTGTATTTTTGAAGTAAAACTATTAAGTTATGTCAAATCAGTTTAAAAATATCTTAACATGACTGGAGCTTTTTTCTTTAGTCATTTAGGAATAATAAAGCATGTAAATACTGTCTACCAAAAAGCTTTGGGGAAAAGATTATTTTATTTTATTTTTATTTTATTTATTTTTTAGATCATATAAAAGTGGATCTGGTGTGAACAACAGAAGAACAGAGTTATTCCTGAAGGAACACGAACACCTTCGAAAGTAAGTACTTATGTTGGGGGTATCTAATGTTTTATTTTATTTTATTTTTAATTTCAAGTATGGAAACCTATCTACCTTGGTAGATAATATCAATGTTGAATGATTCACAGTTTGCATTCTGTGAGAGCACTGGTTGCAAAACATCTGTGGCTCTTGCTGTGAAATGCACGTGGTAGGTAGCAGTCACACTAGTTTTCAGCAAGTTCTGCTTTAGAAGCTTGTCAGCACTGACATTTTTATGCTGTTTTCCTTTTGCAAGTCACTCATGACCCAGACTTCATGCTTGACCTCTTCTGATCTTAAGAAATTCTATCCCTTCCCAGTATAATAACTAGGATAAGGGTTAAAAAACAAAATAGAAAGTCCCCCTTTCCTCTCCTTTGTTCATCAGTGTTATGCAGGGAAGATCATTCTTTCTTTTATTTTTTTTCCCCTCTTCACCACTGAAGGTGTACAAAAGGAGTGTGAAAAGACTAAATTCTAAAACAATTGTGCATTTAAATCTTTTCAGATTGGCTGTTAACTTATTAGCCAAGGTAACAAGCAAAGGAAAAAACACTTTTATTCTTGCTGCAGAGGGCTTTAGGGTATGATTAGCTTAGTTGTGTGTTCCCTGCTCATCAGTTATTTTACTCTGGATATTTTGCTTTGGAGGCCAAATAGCGCTTTAAGTTTGTGGGAATTTTTGGTGTAATGTATTTATTAGAGGAATTTGGAATAAGTCTGTCAGTTTGCTCTTTTGGCAGAACTCTAGTCTGCGAGCGTGGTCTATTTATTATATGTGTGCAGTGACTACTCGTGTATACAGGGTGGTAGTTTTCTCCTGTTGGCAATAAGCAGAACACATTTAAGGAAGAAAAACAGCACATTGCAGTGGATAAGCACTGGAAAGCTGCATGGTAGCACCAATCCTTGTGCCTCTGAATCCTCTACACCCTAATCACGTTAAGCTCCAGTCTTACACAAGAGGGCAGACTTTCATTTAAAGGAAAAACCTTTGCCTGTGGCAGTCTCAAATGTGCTTTCTTAACAGTAACTTAATCATCTGGTCAGAACTGCACAAAAAGCTTTTATGGGAAATTAAAAGAAAGTTCCTTACTATCTTTATAACTCAGAAATCAATCAATTTAGAGCTTTAGTTATGAATTTTGTTAGGTTGTGTTATTAATAGATACAGAAATCAGGAAATATAAAGTTTCCAGGAAAAAATAAGCTTAATATTTGGGAGGAGAATGTTAACTGAAATACTGTATGTTGAAGCATGAATATCTTTATCTAACTCAACTTTCTTTTCTTTGTAAATGTTATGATTTCTTTTTCTTGATGAGCAATAAATATGTGTTTATTTAGCAATAAATGCTGAAGAAAGATACCAGTGAGTTATTTCAGGAGTTGCTGTAAAATACCCTTGTAAGAACTGACTTTCCTCTGGATGTGCTGTTTTGAAAAGTTAAAGTGATGATGAGAGGAAGCCTTGAAATATTTTGTAAGCAGTGTCTGGCAGATGCTTTCAGAAATTGAGTCTAGCACTCTTTGAAGTATTGATTGCTTTGATCTCTTTACACTTACCAAAATCTCCAGCATAAAATACAGAATGAAAACGCAGTTTCAGAAGATGGTAGATTATTCTAGGTGATTTTAGGTGATGGCTTGAAAATATCAAGATTTTAAAAAATCATAACATTAAGAAGAACAAACTAACAAATCAATGCAAGTTGGGAATCCTTAAGAAACAGGCCAGAGCTAAGCATGGAAAGCGCTGCAAGGTGGCGATATCTTTAAAGTATGTGAAAGAATCTGCTGTAGAAAAAGAAGAAAACCTTGGCAAGAAATCAGAAGCTTGCAAGATACTGAAAACTTCTGAATTGAGGATCAGTAAGCTCAAAACCAGATACTGGCTAGGAAAGTTATCAAAGGGTTCCAGCACATTTGTCGTCAGAAAAAGCAATTAATGAGCTGTTACTGCCAAGAAGCTGTAAAAGCTAGTGAAAGGTCTCAAGAAATCAACAGGGTCTCGCAAATTATATACATCAAATATGCTCCTACAATAAGCTGATAAGCCTTGAATGAATTCTGGGATGCTGAGTATTAGCAGTGCGGGAAGTTACGATACTGGATTACTCTGTAGAACTGGGTGATGTTACTTAAATTGGTCGCAAAGGTACAGCTGGATTTCAGATACGTTTTTACTGACATGACCTATGAGAAGAGCTTGAAGACCGGAGGTAGAATTATAGGCTTTTCATCCTGATTATTTGTCATCCTGACAAATAATGAAATAATGCACTAGCAATCGCATATTAGCATGGAGTATCAAAGCATTCACTTTGTTGTGACCCTGCTTAATTAATCTATTAAGTACTTTAGCCTTTTCCACACTTACTTCATAACTTGCTAACAGAGGGCTAGGAGGGAGTGTTAGGAATCCGTGACATGGCAAAAAACTGTTAAAATGGGACAGAAACAGTCGTGCCAGTGTCTCTGTGAACCAAACCTCGAAGACCCACAGGTGTTGGAGCCCATGCAGGGACCCTGTGCAGAGCTCCAGCACCCTCAGCCCTTCTGCACAGCCACACGAGATGGGACAAAAGGGCGAACGAAAAATGAAGAACTAATTTTGCTTAATTTTTACATATGGATGCAATTCTAAAAAGTAGGGAAATAAGTTCACTGAGCCTGATTGGTAGCTAGGGCCCAACGTATATTAAGCACCGAGGGAATTTCGGCAGCCTTTAAAGCCATTGCATGCCTGGAATCCATAAAGCTGCTGGCCATTAAGCCGTGGGGCCGGTGCATCCGTTTGGATTTGCTGTCCTGGGTGGGGCTGGTGCTGCGTCAGCGCCGCTGGCACCGGCACCGCAGCCACAAAGTCCTTTTGCCATTTAATTCTGCACAAATAAGTCAAAACTAGTCTCCTGCACCTCTGAAGAGGAAAACACTATCCCTTCGGTCTTACATTTATAATTTTTAGCACCTGCCAATTAAAATGAGTATGGAAGATGGGAAATTAAATGGCGCAATAATGCTCCCTTAATATTTTTACCTAAAACCATTACATTTTTGGCATGGCGGTTGCTAAAGCAAATATCATCAAAGGTGCTGCAGAAATATTTCCAGGAGATTTCTTTAATGTTTGCTTCCTTGGGTCTTTGTGATTCAGTAAATGTCTCTTTTTTGTTCGCGTGCTTTTTGCCAGGAACGTAAACAAGTCATCCTTTTTCTTGTAATGCTGCTTTCCATCTAAATAAACCAAATTTTAATGAATAGATCTGGCTTAGCAGT
This sequence comes from Tinamus guttatus, assembly GCF_059628265.1. Taxonomy (NCBI): domain Eukaryota; kingdom Metazoa; phylum Chordata; class Aves; order Tinamiformes; family Tinamidae; genus Tinamus; species Tinamus guttatus. The sequence continues at coordinate 865,507 of NW_028289014.1, read as the reverse complement.
TTAGAAACTGCCCAGAAAATGCTGCCTCGGAGGAAAGAGTCCTGTCAGTTTAGTGTTTGAGAAGTTCTGCAGTTACTGAGGAATCGTGTCCTAAGTCAGCAAAAAAAGGAACTAAAGTGGTGGGTACATAAGCACGCACAACATCACAAATGTATTGTGAGTGAAAATGTTTCCCCACGTTACTACTGGGATTGCATGTGAATGATGGCAGTCATTTCATGTAATTTTGATAAATTGGTGTGAAAATTGATGTGTAAGAGACTACAGGCTTGTTACATATCAGATTCCTCAAAAATCTAAATGAAACTTTATGGTCATAAGCATTAGCTGTAGCATAAGCACATTTGTTCAGTCATTTTGGAGCTATATCATGATGCTGCTGAGCTCCAGTTCACAAAAATGAGATTTCTCTGCTTTGCAAGAGAGGTGGCTGGTGGTGCAGCAGGTGCCTGTGCCACTGCAGCTCTCTCTAATTCCACTGCTTAAATCCCCTGGAATAGCTAAGGAGAGGATGCCCTCAGTGCTTCCTATAACCTGTAGCTTTGGGAACGGAGAGGGTAGGGCTGCATGAGGAGGTGGATGAGAAGCTCAGAAGGAAAACAGGAGAGAGAGCAGAGTGAGGAGGAATGTGTTCTGCATGCGAAAGAAGGGAGGAATGAGCGAGGCGAGCGAAAGAAGTGCAGGAATCTGCAGCAGTTGCATAATGGTGGTATAAATGAGACATAGCTGATTCATGGAAATGTGTAGGAAAAATTAACGTTTGGGCAGCGCTTCATATATTTAAAGCACTCTGAAGTGCTTATTGTCATTATTACTATTATTATTGCATTTCATTTTTTCTTCCAGAGGACTATTTCAAATTTCCTGTTGTTTGGGCAGAAATGGCCATGTTTACTAAAGAAATAATCTCCGGGAAAATGTTTTCAGTTGTAATGCAGTCCAAATCTTAATAGAGGGAGTGTCTTGCTGACCATTTTTCCTCTAAATATTGATGTTGCTAGCAAATGTTAACTTCAGTAATGGAGAAGTCGGCTCAATGAAATGCTGAGGCACCTTATAGGGTTTTTGATTATAGGTGTGTTGTCATTTTGGGGAAAAAGCTACCTTTCCTGCTCTAATTTAATTCAGTTTTCTGCTGCTTTCTCCCCCACGTGATTCCCATTCCGTGTGCTCAGCCTCCTTTACCATCCTTTAGGCTCCCGTGGCCCTTTGGTGTTGGATTAAAACCTCACAGCTACCGGTGCCTTCCCTTCCACAGCCTTGATTGCTTGATTACCTGGACCATATCTTGTTCAGCTGATGGATAACACAATAACATAGTGCCTTGCCTTCACCTTTGCTTGGAAAGAGGCAATAGGAAAACGAGCAGCTTCACCGATTCCTTTGTTTTTTACCCAAGATGGTTAGGGCAGCAGCAGGGAGGAGGAGTGTGATGAGCCTCTTCCCTGGGTGCCTCCCTGCTCTGCAGCCTCAGCACTGCTGAGCTCTGCTCCACTTACACCCCGTGCTGCTTTGTTCTTTAATTATTTTTTATTGCTAAGGTTGTCTCCAAATGAAACTAATTTTTTGTTCTTGTCACTCTATTGTATTAATTTTAATACCGAATTTAATGAAGGAAAGCTTGGTACTGAATCATTTGCTTTGTAGCAGTTATAAAGAAATCAAAATAGATCTGCTCTAAAAGGACAGTCCACACTAACCATGGCCTTTTCTCAGGGTGGTTGCAAAGCAGCACTGAATATCCTGGAATTTGGCTGCAGACAGGCTGTACAATAGAGCCCTGCGATATTTTGTTGACCTGGAGGATGCAATGGGAGAAGAGACTGGGGAATTTCTTGGTTAAATGTTTCTTTGCTGACCATTTGCAGCAAGAGCTCTAGCAACGTTGTCAGTTTTCCCAGTTAAACAGTGTTAACTTGTTTTCTTTGTGCTCCTGAATCAAAGAGTGTGTCCAGGTGCTGCACGTAGCCGGTGTGGATGGTTACAGTGGTTACTTTAGCTTATTTGGTGTCTTGCCTGACTGCAGCTTGGAATAGCCATAACTAGTTCCTCTTGGATAGGTGATGCAAACAGAAGGGTTTTCAGGGGAGGAATTGGAACAAAGACACCTTTTTATTATTGCAAAACCTTTTTTAAAAGTGCATACAACTCGTATTCCTGTTTCTAAATACGATTCTGTTGTGTCGTTTTCCTGCCCCCTCTTCCTACAGAGCTTTCTTAATGGTAGTTATCCATCCATGGTGCCTTCTTTAGCCTGACTCCTGCATGGGGCTGACTGAGCCCTATTTCCAGGGCTACCGGCAGCTCCCATCTGTCTCTTGAAGATTCAGGGCAGAAGGACACAAAGTGCTTTAAAATGTCAGGGGAGGTTTCCCCTGTAACAGCCCCACACTGAAAACCAGGTCTGGGCATAGCGTGATACGTACCCACAAAACCAGACCGAGCACAACTGAGCTATTTTTTGTTTTAATAGTAAATATTGTGCAGTGGGGGAGACAGTTCATGTCTTGGGGAGAAAAGCAACTTCATTACTTGTTATGGGAGTGCAATTATGTAACTTTATGAGCAAGTTGTTAAAGTAGCCTAATGAGAATTTGGGGAGGTTCAAAGCTTGCAGGCAGTGAAGAAAGATGCTCTCCTGGGCATCGTTATTATTTATAAATAACTTAAAGCACATGAGCATCAGCCAAAGGCTTCAGCATTTAAAAAAGGTTTTCTCTTCAAAAATAGTGTGAGCTTCATTAGAATAAAACCAACTTGTGCTTTTCATCTCCATGTGTAATATTTAGGACTCGTAAAAAGAAAACCCAAAGACACTGTAAAAATACTATATTAGTCTCACAAGGTTTATTTGTATACTTTCCTAATGGCTTGGTTGCTTTTTTAAAAAAAGGTATTTTAATCAGTAGATTTCCTGACATTTGTGACTGTTGTGATATCTTTATACCTCAGTATGTCTAAAATGAATTGGATCTGATTACAAAAAACACACACAAGACCTGGCTTGGGGACTTGGTTTACAGCCATTATGGGCTTAAATGAGCTGTAAAGCTGAACTATGGGGTTAAAATGCAATGCAGACAGACAGTGCTGAAGGCTTAGCCTTAAGAACCTCAAAAGTCCACGTTAACTTTCCTATTTTACACAAATGAAAAGTATTTGCATGAACTTCTATAACCCAACAGGAAAAAAAAAATCATGTGTAAGAATGGCTGCAGAGACTGAAGGGTTGCAACAGGGTTGCGGGAGATTCCCTGACTACATCACCAAGCAGCAAACCAGCGGGGATTAAAGCACTGCTCCAGTTCTGGGTTCTTGGCGTTGCCTCAGAAATGTGCCCTTGATTTGGGGAGAGAGAAGAAAAATACACTTCAAATGTGAGCTCGGTGTTTGCTACTGAAGCTAGTTCCTCTTTTCAGACATAAACAAGTCATTGATGCATGATTTATTTGCTTTTAGCTTTCCTTTAAACACTGATCCTTAACTAGGACAGCTTCTCCCTCCGAGGTCTGTATTGAAATTAGGATTTTGACAAGTGCTAAAATACATTTTGCATGGGTTGATTGTGATAAAGTACATGCATCTTTTAAACAGAACATGCAATTGTTGAGTTTTATTGAATTTCTCTTGCACGGGTTTTTAAAAATTAGGAAACAGGTTCACATTTCAGAGGAGCTAATGCCAGTGTTTGTAGTGTTCTTTATTTATCTTCAGTAGATGCTGTATGGTTTTCACACGTTGTCACAATAATGCATGCAGTATAAATAATTTTTCAGATAAAGAATGTGCTAATAATATCCACAGCTATGAGTTGAGAAGCTTTTTTAAGAGAAGTATCAGCCATCTAGATGCGTACAGAAATATAGAAAACTTTTATAATGCAGAAATTCCCCGTAGAAAACTGGTGGCTTCCAAATGAACATCTCTTCATGACACTGTGATTATGGTATGCTGATTTTTCTCCTCAGAATTGCTTATGTTAGACAATGAGAGAGAAAAAAAAAAAAAGGTGCTTTGGATATAATGAAATATTGGTCAAATGTTCCTAGATTTGTTCGTATGACAGGGATCTTCTGCAGGATGAGTATTCCGTTTTCTCAGGTACGTGTGAATGTGTGAGACTAGTGCAATGATTTCTCAACTTTGCACACCGGGTCAAAAGCAGCTGATCTGGGAAGTTGTTCCATATTTTTCCTTACAGTGCAGATCCCAAGTGCCTTGTGCTGCTGGTAGTTGTGCATCTATCGTGTTCGGGTGTGTGCACAGCAGCGCGGTACTGACAGGTTGTCTTGACAGAGCTCCTCTCCTGTCAAGGGCTGTTGGATTTTGAAGGCTGTTCCTGCATCTCTGTACTTAGGAGTGTTGTTTATTATGTTTTGGTTTTTTCCTTGGTCAAAGGTGTATTCTAAATTATTTCTTCTAGTATAAAACATACAGCGAAATCATAATTCCTACTGAATATTAGCTCCACGTACAGTATGTAAAATTTAAGGAAATGCCGATGTCTCCATTAGTCGGTTACTGGAATTGTTCTGACAGTTGTGGTTACTTGATAATGACTTACAGTAAAGCCTCCCTTTTCAGCTCGTTTAACTTTGTTCCTATGGGTAATATGGAGCAATTATATGGGAGGGTCAATCTATCCAGGAACTTCCACATCCACGAATCAAGAGCCTCTAGAAACTTCATTATGTGGCCACTGGTGCCATCCCCTCCTTGGGTTTATGCCCTGCCTAATAGGCAACCAGCTGCTGCACTTCATTACATGCGAGGAGCTGTTTTCATTTGAAGTTTTTAAGTGTGTTCTTGGGGTAAACTGTGCACTGCAGATTATCAACAACCCTCTTACTTCCCTATAGATTCACTTGAAAGGAGAAAGTAAGGCTGTTACGTGCTCTCATGGGGCTCTCGAGCATCAGACATCCCCCCTGCAGACTTTGTGTGTGCCAAAGAGCTTTCTTGGCAAACACTTCCTTTTGCAGAAACATTTATTTGACTCCGTTGCTAACTCCCTGTCAAGTTTGTGCATTTCAGAAGTGCAGAAGAGCGTGCCTCTGTATTATCTTGCTTTTTTCTTCTAATACAATACGTATTTTGCCCCAACTGCAAAGAAATTCAACCCCCAACAATGGTGTTACTAAGTGCCTTTAAATTTTAAAAACTGCTTGTTGCTGGTTAAAACTGAGGTGATTTAGTGCTACTGTGCTGTTTTTTCTTTAGTGGTTTTGCAGCTACTCCTTATTCTTCTCAAAAGTGATTGCTGAGTGTCGGACACATTTTACATCCCATATTTGTGTTTCACCAGCTCTTCACAGGTCTTGCAAGAGGTTTAAGACACTGGAAGCTTAAGATGCATTCTCTGTAGTTCGATATATTTGTTTTCGGACTATTATAAATTTTCTCTCTCTAGATGACATAACCTAGGTGTATGTGTCACACCAGGCTCTTATGCTGGGTTCCAGTCCGTGCTCAGGCTTCTGCGCCAGTTTTGTCCTTGTTAGCAGCTATGGGAGAGTGTCCAAACCAGCTGAGCAGCTCAGTGACACTGGAGTCCATCAACCATGGGACAAATCTTGTAAAATCTGGAAAAATATCTTGCTTTTTGTCACAGAAGAATGTGTTCTGCTTTATATTTTTCCAGTTAAGTTTTAAAGAATTTAATTATATATATATACATATATATATATATATATTTTATAAGGAGACTTGATGGTAAGAGAAAATATCAATTGGAGCTGGGTTTTTGTGTGTACGTGCCCAGTATTTCACTTGTGATTTAGGAATGATTATGAAGATGGAAATAATTAACTGTATTAGTCTGATTTGCTTTGTCATAGTCTGTGTGTTTGTATTTCCGTATGAAATATGTTTTGTAATGTTGGCATTCCTCAAGGCTCTACATTGCCTGGTGATTCAGGGCTGTGAAAAGAAAAAAGTGATCTAATGTGGGCCGTTTAGAAAGAGCTGAAATGCATTTAATTTTGCAATCAGCGAAAGAACAAAGTAAAATAATCACGTTCGTATTTGTCCTTTAGGATAGGAGAGAAGCCCAGTCTTGGCCTAAGTAACGATCAATATTTCTGAATTTAAATTACTGACGTAGAGATTTGCTTTAAAAAACCAAGAAAATGGAATGCTTGCTTTCATTTTAAAAGCTTGATGTGAAGGGCAGGATTCTTTGCTGTTTCACTGAGTTTTTCCTTTGGATTGACTAGCCTGTCTGCATGTTTAAATGACAAACTGCCCAATCTTTTCTGAGGTTCCAGTAGTTGCACAGGGGCTTGATTATTTCGTACACAAGTGCTGCTGCTGGACGTGTCCCATTCATTATAGCAGGTGATTGCCTCAGCATCTTCCAGCTTCCTTTCATGTCGTATTTTTAACTGATTTTGTCTAGGTACCATCTGTCTCGACAGGTGAAACTACATAAGTTATTGAAACAGATGGCAAAGAGATTAATAGTGCCCAGAGTAATTGTTTGCTTGCTTAGATGTTCACCAGGTAATCTCCGTTGGATCTGTTCTTCTTGCTTGGGAAGTAGAAGGACCAAGTTTACAGCATTTCATAAAGATCTACCTCTTTAGTTGTGGATGTATCACTGGAGCAAGAGGTCTGCCAGCCTCATCCTGGAAAAACTTGGAGTCTTTGGGTGCTCTTGTGCTTTGTGTTCTCGGCCGGCCGTAAATCCGGCTGTTATTTCCCATAGTTACGAATGGTAAAATGATGAAGCAAGTGCCTGCTTCTCTCTGGTGGATACCACTGTAAATGAATGTTGCAGACTGCATTTGCCAACCACTTTGAGAGACCTGAATAAGAGATGCTTTGTGAATGCACATGCTGCTTTTACAAGAGCATCTAGTGTCTGTTTAAGATCAACTTTTGCAAGAAGTACTGAACTCGACAAAACTCCAAGGAATTGTGATGCACAGATTTTTACCAGAAAACGTTCTTGCTTATAGTGCCAAGGAGAAGTTTTCAGTAAACAAAATGCCTCTAAGTCACTCGGCAGCCGAGGAGCAGGGAAATGCAGAGTTCCGTGTCCTAGTCCTTTTCCTCTGGGGTTTGTGCACCTGCTGGAGACTTGCAAGGAAGAGCCTTTTTGGGAAGTACAGTCAGGGCAAGATGAGGATCCTTGGGGTAGGAAAAATATTCTGAAAGTTGTACACAGCGAGTGTGTGATTCCTAGCTTTGTGGATATTTACTTAATGGGATTATAACAGTTCCTTCTGCCCTTACTTTTGCATCGCTCATCTGAAGAAAAGTTGTGTTCATCTCATTCTTTTAAATAGTTGGTGTTTAAGTTGAGAAACATCAGTCTTGTGACTTCAGATGTGCTGAGTGTTCTGTGCTTATTAGTACTGAAAACTCTGCATTACTCCATGTGAACATAGTATTAACTTCTGCCTGTCATTATTTCACAGGTAACTCTATTTCAAGAGCTTTTAGAGATGCACACATACACAAATGCTGTATAATAGAATTGAGACTGAACCTTTTAAACTTGATACTGCCTATATTTACTCATCTGATTAAGTAATAAAACTGCCCAACTGCTGCTTTCTCCAACATACAGCGTAGTTGGGCTCATTGCTCACCAGTGGAGACTCTAACCCCACTGAAAACCTGAGAGAACAGATTGGTTCACTTAAGGTCTCTGAATTTATTCAACTTTCCTGGCTCCTTCAGTAAAATAGGACTATTCTAGGAGTGTTTTGTTCCGCGGAATTTTAATAAGTGTCACTTATTTCCAGCTAGGCATGTGATATCTATTTTTCTTATTAATGTGTAAAAATCTTTTCTTAATTGGATCCCACTTACACTTTCCAGTCTGTTGTTTTCTGATGTTTTTGCAGTTTATTCTTACTACTTACTGGCCCCACAATACACGTGGGCGTTAGAGGTGTGTGAAAGGCACGCTCCTCGTTGAATTTTGTACTTGTGAGAACTGACAATTCTGGAAATCCTTAATGCATCACTTTCCTTTTCCACTTTGCTTGAGGACATTATCGATGCTATTAGACTCGAGACTGATTACACTCATTTTGGGCACATAACTATGGCATTTTGTAGCTCTCTGTGCCCGTGGTAATAAATACCACAGAGTGAGTATAAACGTTTTTATTTCATTAAACCAATTTACTCGTAACTGATTTGTGCCTTTATCTTGGCCGTGGAAAGAAATGTTCCAGTTTTACTAACGTTTTCACAGTCTTCACTGCCCCAGTTGAGTCCCTCTCAACTTAAAGATAGGCAAAATATTTTTAGTGCTCTCTGTGCTTCATATTTCAAGCCATGGACTGCACTGAAATAGCAATTTTTATGCTTCCCCTCCTCTTCACAGACAAATAGGGGCATCTTGTCAGCATCTTCTCCTGGAGCAGTTATATATACGTACATAGATAAAACATACACACACACTGCACAACGTGCCACTTGGCTGGGCCTCCAGCTGGAGGTGTGGGGGGACCTCCAGAATTTATGTGGGCAGAAGAGATATTCCAAATTGGGCAGCGCCTTCGGAGTCGGACAGACTCCGGCTCTGCACTGGGGCTGCTGCTTCCCACGAGGTGCTGAACCACTTGGAGCAAAGAGCAGCAAGATAGAGGTGGCCCCGCTCTTCTAATGTCTTTTAATCCTTTGCTCTGACAGCAGTAAATGGCAGCACCCAGAACTGCACGAGATTTAGTCCTGTCACATCGATTTGTGTGTTAAAACTGGCAAAGTCCCGTGTTGCTCTGCAAGAGTTCGGAGTTTTGGGGATGAATGACCTGGAAATGCATCCCCAGGAGCAGGGATGCGGGCGCCTGCTTGTCCATCAATGACCTGGAAATGCATCCCCAGGAGCAGGGATGCGGGCGCCTGCTTGTCCATCACCGCTACAGCCGCGGTTTGGTTTCATCAGGACGACTTCCCGAGATTTCATAATGGACTGTAAAAGATTGCTCTGATTTAAAACCTCCCTGTAGCAGGTTGAGTACAGGAAAAAAAAATGCTCCAGCATTTTGAGGGTTTGGTTTCTCTTCTAATCTTATACGTCTGATTTTGTTGTTGTTTGTTTTTAATTGAAATGTTCTCTCTGTGGTGCCGTGTTTCAACTTTTCTTTTCTCAGGATGCTGCTTAGAAACTTGATTAATGTTTGGCAGCAGGGGGGAAGGATGTGCGTGGTACCAAGGTTTCTGTAACAGATGATGTGCGTTCAGCTGCTTTGTAGCCATCCCTGAATTCTCTTTCAACTGGTATTATTATAGGAAGTTTGTCTCTTTAGTCACCATCAAATAGTATTGGGTAAACTAGCTCCAAAACAAAATTTGGGGATGTTATTATACAAAGCCAAGTCTCAGCTTTTATTTTTACTCTCTTTTGGGGGGAAGAGAGGGAATGACCAGGACTACAGAGCAGAGCAAATAAAATGAGGTATTTTCTTCTCTCAAGCTTCTTTCCAGGCTGTCCTGGGCCCTGTGTACATCTCTGGCTCAGCTGGCTTTAATTAACCATGAATAATGGAGCCCATTCCACTTTTTTGTGTGTGGGTCTCCATGGTCTTTCTGTTCTGGGCATCTGCTCTCGTTTACAGCTGGGAGATGCTGCTCTCTCTGTTTTTCCATGCATCTAAAGGCTCTCATTACTATATTCCAAATCTGCCTAGTGGTGGAAAACAACAGTGTCCTGAAAGAAGACATTCTAAGGGCAAATTTGCTAAAGATTGCATTACGGTGAACATTGTTTTAATGATCTAAAATATTCAGTGCTTGTTCCTTTCTTTTAACTGCTTTTTTTCTTTTGGCTTTCAGCTCGGATCGGCTCATAGAAGAGACAATAAGGTAGGAATGAATTTATTAACTTCCATTATTTTCTGTACAGTCAGTATTTATGCTGAACTGTATCCAAAACTGTCAGACATTTTGTGTATACAATAAGTATTTACAGCTGATAAGCATTATTATAATTAAAATGAAGTGTCATTTTTTTCTTTTTTCTTTTTTTTCTTGTATTCAATCTTAACATAATGGCCTTGATTAATTATTATATTCATCCTAATTTAGAAAGTTTAGGTTTCTTTTCAAAGGCAAATAGCCTCTATAAAAACAAAAACAGTGATTGAGCAGAGTGGAGCTCTCAGGTTGAGCGATTCGAGGACTAGTCCAAGATTTGAGTCGTTTCTCTTCATAATGGCACAGTTAAATAGCATGATAGTCTATAGCCCTGCAGCATGATACAGGTAAGGATTTAGTGGCCTGAGTGGTAATGGATGAGGGATAATTATCTATCTTCTGGTTTTCACAGGGTTCAAATACTTGAGTGCTGCCCTCAAACTGAGCTAGTAATTTTAATGTTGAATCAACGCATCATAAATTACTTTTATCATGTGTGTCCTTCCCAACCTTCCATTGTACACTGGGATTTTGCAAACCCATAGTTCAGAGTGCCCAGTTTAATGGTTTAAATTGTTAGATTATTGTTTTTAAAAATAAAAGCGAGATTTGATTTTAGATAATGCACATACTGGCATGAGTGATCAAGAGGAATTAGTGCAGCAAGGCTCCGTGTCCATTAAGGGCTGGCTGCCTTAACTACATAGTAGGTTCTGTATGATTAACACGGTGGGAAAACGTGCTAAACCACAGTAATGTGCCGTGACAAAACAGGAGTTCAGTAAAATAATGTGTGAAAAAGGATATAATCTTACCACAGTTAGCCTGGCGAACACACAAAAATCCTAGTCACATCTAATGCGGTTATTGTGAATGTTTGTTTTACTTTGGGTTCTTATCTTTTTCTCATTTAAAAAAGAAAAAACCCATTGCCATACTTCTGTCTCATGAAAACGCTTGACTCAACATTTGCTGAATCTCCTCTTTGCTGTCACTCTGGTAGCTGGTGCATTGAAAAGCTTCAAATGATTTATTTTTAAATTTAATATTCTGCAAAATGACTAATATCACGCGAGCTTTTCATCTACCCCATTGGGTATGTGTCATCTGAGAAGTTGGGCTAAGTCTGTGCTTAGCAAGGGCATCTGCATAGAGATTTACCTGAGCTAGGGGATGCAGCCGTAGCGAACTGGAGCTTGGCACAGGCAGCTCCCCGAATATTCACCCTGCTTCCAAAGTGAATTTGGAGCCTGCTCCAGAGCTCTGGGGTGTCCCAACTCGCTGCCATCAGCAGGTGCCCTGGCTAGTTTAAAGCTACTTGGAGTTACAATCGCATGAGCTGTGGCCCTGTTGGCTTCCGATTGACCATATGGCAACTGCTTCACGTGGGATAGTTCCTACAACATGATTTACTGCTGAGTTCCTTGGTGCTGTTTGGTGAAAATATTCCTTTGGGTAACAGCTGAACTTTGATTTTAGGAGGCTCAATTTCTACCCTCCTTATTGCACCATCTATTAACTGTAGTGAATGATCTCCTTATCATAGCGGTTTCCAAAAAGCCTCTGTATTTTATTCTATAGCAAAGGGCTTGTTTGGTAGATATGAGCATTTAGCAGGACATGTAGTTTAATTTATATCAGTTTATATTATCTTAATTTAATTCAGTCTCTGTTGAAGCTAGGGTGAATTTTGCTTAACTCTTTTCCCCATCATACCCAGTAATTGCAAGTGTTTGGGCATGTTATTAATTGGTGGTAAACCTCTTTTTAGTGTGTTTCCCAGAAGATTTTTGTCCAACTTTTAATTAGTCTTATCTCTCGATAACCAAACACGAGATGGAACCGTTCAGGGGAAACTGCTACAGATTCCTAGAATGAAGTGAGATATAATTAGCCTATTCTGGCTACTAATATTGTTCCGTCTTCAAGGGTTACATCTGCTGTAATTCATTACTCATGTTATTTGGGTGCAATTCAGGAATTTGAGATCACTCTTTATTTATTTCTTTTGAAGAGCTGTTTTTAACCAGCCCGTACAAGCGCTGGGAAGTGGCATTTTGTGGTTGCAGAGGCTTTTGCTGACAGGCTGGGTGCAGGTGCCCCTTTCCCAGCACCTCTGCAGTGGGTGCTGCCTGTGAAAGCCTCTCTCGGGCTTCCTCTAGAGCAGATAAAAACCAAAATGCAGAGACTGACGTTTCCTGTATGCAGTTCCTCCGCAGGACCAAGAGTTTCATGGATACATGAGCTGCAATTTTTCACCAAATGAAAAATTCGGCTGTTGTTGGGCAGGGCTGTCGTTCCAGGTGTTTCGTTAGTACTAAAGTTTTAATCCATTTTTTTAAATGAATTATGTGGTACAGGTTCTTACTGCAGCATATTTCTTCCCAGAAGGAGTGGGATGTGCTACTTTGTACTGCAGTTCTTCTGGAACAGTGCTCACTTGCCTTGGACATATTTAAATATAGGCATGGATTTTTGCTTAATGTGTTTAGTGTTTTCAGGTTTTCAATTTTAAACTTTATCAATTTCTCAAAATAGCAAATGATTTATTTTGTTTTCTAACAGCTTTTTTAAAAAAAAAAAAAAAGTAAAGCTTTGCATGTACAATATGACCAACTCTCATGATTTTATTGTAATACTCTTTTTGAGTATTACAATACACCAGTCAAAAAACATATGAGGAAATAAGCTTATCTTACGGAGTGAGGAGTTAGGGAGAATAGATCAATATCCATTATCAGTCTTAAAGGGAGCCTTGCCAAGGCATCGGAATAGTGCTAGAAAAAGGAGAATGCTTTTAAAAGGGGGAATTTCTGTGTTACAATGCTTGAATATTTTAATAATGTGGGGTCTTCCGCAGGTAAAAAATAGATTCTGGTAACTAAAAGGCATTTAATCCTTCTGTGATAAAATGTTGAGTAGAATTTTTGAAATGTAAATAAATGGTGTGCTTGATCTAGGGAGATTACTGTGTCAGAGTGACTAAATGGGGCCAATAACGTGAAAGGGAAAAATATGATTGATTTAAAAAGCATCAGTCAGTGAGGAAATGATAGCAGTAAATAAGTTAATGAGAGTGTATTAGAGATGGGATTGAAACTTAAACTCTGTAAGGAAGGATGTGAGGAAACCACAGTTCTTGAGACTCTAGTTCTTGAGAGCTGTGAGTTCTTTTTGAATTATTGTTTTTGATAGTGCTTAAATTTAACAGTCTCACATTTATAAAGATAAAGGCTTAGGTAAACCAGCTTGTGTTTTGAAAAATCAAAGAAAAATACTTTAAATTTTGGCTCTTCATGGTAGCTTAAAATGGGCTCAGTGCCATCATGACATGGCATTCCCAGGGCATAGGCTGACAAAATTTAAACATTTTCCTGACCACACTTCAGTAAAATCTATTACATTGATGAAAAAAATTCAAAATACAGAGTAAAGTAAATAAAGAAGATTCTGATCTTGTAATATGTAAGCTCCCAAAAAGTAAATCATGTCCTTTCTCTTTTTGGTGTGGACACTTTACTCATCAGACGTTAAAGCAGGAACTCTGTATTCCATGATAACCCCTAATAATTATTTCCCAAAGGTGTTTTGGAGGTGTCTCAGCAACACTTTATGTTCTGGCAATCATCTTGTGTTTCCACTTTAATGGATTCCTTAATGAGTCATTGGATGCATCTTTTGAAAACATGTGGCTTAATTCAGGAGTGGTTTGAGAGATGCCGCGTTCAGCTTTCACTGGGACATGTATCAGATTGGGGTGGAGGTGTAAAATAAGAAGCTGCAATAATTGAGCAGCCCTTCCTGTGTGCAGCTGTGAAATCTTACTTGATTTTCCAACTCATTGCCTGGTAATTCAAAATTCCCCTAGTGCTTTTCTCAGTAAAACTCTAATGTTTTTATAGGGTCTTTTTGTTTTATTTTGAAAAGTGAAGAATAAAACTTGTATGCTGAGTTGCAAGTGTATATAATAATCTAGCAAATGCTGTGTCTGTTTGATGCACATACTTCTAATTTTGCAGCCCCTTTTTCAGTCTTAGATTCTAACTGGTTTTCCCTGTCTGTATACAGCTGTGTTTTCCCTCCTGACAACTCTGATTTAGGCCCATGCTACAGGCTTTTCTCTGTACTCTCATGTAGAGCTTGGCCCAGTAATTACGCTGTTTATTTCTCACCTAATCTAAGTTTATACTTTCCTTTTTCTCTCTCTCTCTCTCTCTCTTTTTTTTTTCTTTTTGTAATTATCATTTTTTGATAATGAGTTCTGAAAAGAATTTCCCCTATAATTGAATAAATGATTTACATTTCTGAGCCAGGTAAGTTCAGATACCACAGAGACAAGCACACACAACTTAAGGAATAAGAATATTTGCACAGTATAAGAAAGAACAGCATTTCCTGGCTGTAGCTTTCCAGATCTGAAGCAGCTTGTGCTGTGCTTGGATAGCGGGTCTCTGTGCTTTGTATCTGCCTCTCTTTAGAAATAATACTCCTATTATTAACTGCAATTTTGTGTCATGTTTGTGTACAGACACCGAGGGTGAGCAAAGGTAAAGTGCTGTTGAAAACGTGGTTGTCTAGATTTGGCAAAAGATATTTTTCCTATCCATTTTATTTCCTTAGAAACTGCAGGTTGAGGTTTTCTTGCGCTTGCTCATGTTTATCCATGTTGTATTATTATACTTGCACTTGTATTCTTCCAGAACAGTTTCCCTCCATATTTAAGACTTAAGATATCCAAGAACTCATTTTAATATTTTTTATTCATGTAGGTATAGTCAGTAGCAATAGAGCTGTTGTATTCTGAGCTATTATGCAGCCGTGTTGTGTTTATGTCCTGGTTTGTTTATTCCTGCAATGTATGTCAGCCAAGGAGAACAGCATTTGTCAAACCATTCCTCCTAAGCACCATGTCTGCAGAGCCTAAACTTTTATATATTCTTTTTCCAGATGTAAATCAGTCTGTGCAGCTTATCTTGACAAAGCTATTGCATTCTAAGTAGCTAAATAACATGTTAGCTGTGACTATAAGTAGTAGCCTGCCCTTTCAATTTCTGTTTAATAACTTTTAATGGACTTGAAGAGAAATGTAAGGTAGGAAAAAAACCACAATATTCTTAAAATATTTATCAACGCAGTAATTCTTTAAAATTTTCATTTAAATATGATATTAAGAAGACAGCTCTTTTTTTTCCAGTGTCCAGAATGTCTTAAAGTTGAAATGGAAATATTTTATATTCAACTGCATTGCCTTCTTATGTTTGGATAAAGTAAATACAGCTAGACCATGTATTATTAAAAAAAAAAAAAAGTGTCTAAAAATCATATAGGTGTAGATGACATTCTTAATTAGGACCAAAGTTCCTAAATTTATTGTTTCTGTGCTGTGTTGAAGGTACCATTTGACATTAAACAGCAACTCCCTCAGCTGCAGCTTGCGGAAAGCAGATTG
Organism: Tinamus guttatus; assembly: GCF_059628265.1. Classification (NCBI taxonomy): domain Eukaryota; kingdom Metazoa; phylum Chordata; class Aves; order Tinamiformes; family Tinamidae; genus Tinamus; species Tinamus guttatus. The sequence continues at coordinate 850,185 of NW_028289014.1, read as the reverse complement.
GCCTTGCTGGGAGGCAGCATTAATGGAAGCGAATCCAAAATTTGTTTGGAATTGGAGGACAGTCCTGATCCCGAATCAAGTCGACCACATCAATTTATTGTGTTGATGGGTCTTAAAAGACCTGGCGATTGCATCTCCTAGCTTGGTTGTGTGTAAGGCTCTGTGAGCTACATTATGTGCTTGTGAAAGGGTCCTTTGTGATTAAAAACATTTCTGAATTTAGAATTTATGCCCCAAAAGAGCCTTCAGTGGTTTTTTTCATAATGTTGAATTTTTTGTTTTATTTCTGATGGGACTGAGACTGGGCAGTAATGCTAGAAACATGCCTGCTTCAGGAAGGTGCTTTTTTCAGGTGTTTCAGGTTATATCAGAAGAGAAATCATTTAAGAGTAATGGATGCAAAATAATAGGGGGAAAAAAAGTGGTTTCATTCATATTGCTTCCCCCCATTCACTGTTTTCGACGGAGCGTTGCCTGCGCCTTCCCATTGTTTTAGCTGCGGATTATTCTTAGCACCAGCAACCTGATCCACTCTTTTTTCCCTTCTCCAGCATTGCCATGGCAACTAAAGAGAATATGACTTCGCAGAGAGGGATGTTGAAGTCAATACAAAGCAAAATGAATACCTTGGCCAGTATCCTTTCCTAAAGACTGCGTTGCCGGTGGGTAAGAGAAGCTCTAGAAAAGGTTTTCCAGTCTGTCATTTGGAGATCAAAACGCTTTGCGGTGCCACGTACCGTTTCGCTGGTGGTGGCCTTGTCACCTGACAGCCCATGTTTTCCCCATCTCATTTTGTTATTGTGACTACATCTTAGTGACAAACGTGGGGAGCAAGGTGGTCTTACTCAACTTTGAACACCCTGTGTGTCAGTGCTTAATTTTCACCCAGGGATGCGCAACGGCATTTAAAGGTATTCCTGGCTACTCATTTTCTGAAAAGTATGACTATATTTTGCTTTCTGCTCACTTTTTGCATTCAAGGCTGCCCAGAGCTGAAGCTTGGCATAGATTGCCTGTTGTTGTTGTCGTACAGCTGAGTGTTTTACTGACCTGAAGATCCTCTCGTCTGTCACAGGCTTTTAAGGTTTGGGGTCTGTTAGTCTCTCATATTTTGTGCTCCTGGCTAAGGAACGTGCTGGATTGTCAAGTCATGCGTGTTTGTCATTTTCCCACTTGCTTCTCCCTTTCTACTGTAAGGATCCAAAAAACAACATTAGTATCATTTGATTAGATGGATTGCATCCTGAAGAGATGTAGTTGGGTGAGCCATAAATTTCATTACAGTTCTTAGCAACTGGCAAGAACAAAAGAAATTCAATAAGCTTTGGCCTTAAAAGATTCTTGGGTCAAAAGATGCAAAGCTCGGGAGCTTATTATCTTGTTGCCTGTTGTATTTTTATGTTAAAAGAAGTTTGACGCTTTTATGATTTTGCAGTAGAAGCATTATTCTCTTGTATGTTACACAGGGAATGGGGCAGATTCATGAAAAGCACCTATTTTCTCTATAAAATACTTTCAGTTGTTTCCTTCATCATTAACAGAGTTCCATTAAATGAATTCCACAGGTATTTCATATGCCTCTCCATTTTTTTTTTCATTCTCATTTAAACACAACTGGTTAAAGTTAATTAAGCTCCACATCTTGTGGATCCTGTAATTGGGGCACAGCTAGCTCAGGTGATTAAATATGGGATTCTGTGTGAATGTGATTTCTAAACTGTTTTGTTCTCCCCTTTCTCGTGCTGTCTCATTGCAGTTGTAGCCCTGTTAACTCACTATTAGGCTTCTGTATTGCATCTGTTTTCTCCACCTTGGGAGTAGTCTCCCTTTTCTAGCAGTATTGCTGACTTCCCCATGAGGCTGAATTTGGAGGCTCATTAACACAGACCCTCTCTGCTGATCTGACCTTAACTCAGATTCCCTCCAGATCGGTTTCCTGCAGTGAACAGCCTCATTCAAAGGATCAACCTTCGGAAACGACGAGATTCTCTCATCCTGGGTGGCGTTATTGGCGTCTGTACCATCCTATTGCTGCTGTATGCTTTCCATTGATGGCTGTTCCCCGTGGACTCTGCTAAACCTCATCACCACCATCCCTCCCCCCAGTTAAGGAAAAGTGAGTGGGGGAAGAGACAGCCTTGGACAGCCTGCTCTTTAGGGTGGCAGTCTCAGCATGATGTCTAGAGTTTACGGTGGTAGACTGCGACACTGGTTCTGGGTTGAAGCTGCAATGTTTCTCCTTCCCTGCCGTACATCTTCCTTTGGTTACATTTTGCATAGGTGATTTTTGCATTTAATTCCCTTGCTCACCGTGAGGTAAGTGAATATGTGGCACTTTTCAGTACCCCTGGAGCAGCTTCCACGCTCGCTGGTGATGGGGAGGTCTGGTGGGAGGCTGAGGAGTGGGGACTGGGATTCCCCCAAGGCCAAGCACAGCACTGAACACTTGCCCTTTGAGAAGGATATTGCAGCTTTAAGCCGTCAGGTTGGTTTACTACAAAACACATGTTCTGTGATTGTTTTTTAATTCATGGATGAGAGAATAGTCACTTCTGCGTAACTTGTGCTGTGAAAACTGCTTCACACAAATTTCTCAATGAAAGGATTGTTCAGTTCACTTTTTGCACAGAATATGAATAAACTAAACTACCCTCTGACGAACATTTATAAGGTTACTTGTGGCTTTAAAGGGACTAACACGTCCTCCTTTGTAAAATAAAGGGAGCACAGCATTCTAGCAGCTATTTACCACAGTGTTCAGCCATCTGAGAAGTGACCAAATACGAGTTCACCCAAAAGTAATCTTTTGGGTGTAAATAGTCTGATTTTGGCTGGCATCATAAAAGTCTTTATAAAAAAGACATGATAAGCAGTTCAAAAACTCTATATTATAATTTAGATGAAGTTATTCTAATAGCATTAATATTTTTACACTGTAAGTAGGATATAATCTGAACTGTCAATTGGAAATGGATAATATGATGATTATACCTGATGGCAAATGTATCTGTGTGCAAAATTTTTTGTTATAGCCCCTCAAAGTAAAGTGTTGAATGTATGAATGGCTGCATAGTCGAAGAATTTTATTTACACTTACCTTGGCGAGGGTGACGATGACATTTTTTGTTTTCATGTCCAGACATGCAACTTGAATCCTGTTGTGGTTGTGTCTCTAAACAAAGATGACCTTCGGGACTGGCTTTGATATTGCAGTCACAAATTACAGATTTTCCTGCTCTTTCCACTGCTCTTTTCCACCTGTCACCTCATAATCTAGTAAATTCAAGCCAAGGCACTGAAATATCTTTCCAAGAACTTGATTAATCCTTTTTTTTTTGTCCCCCCACAATCAATTTGCAGTGTTCCTCACAAATTCCATGTATTCCATTACCCCAAACACTGGACACCCTCCAGGTTCTGGGCATGGTCCATGGTCCCTGTTCTGCAGCACAGTCCAGCAGGACAGTCACAGTTTTATTACTGCTTTTTCTAGTGTCTGTGCAGTACCTTGTTGGAAGGAGTAATGACTTGTGCCTGTGTAGTGTGCAGAGCTACACTGTCTTACGTAAAACACTCATGTGGACTTGAAGGTTTGTTTGCAGAATAATAATTTTGTGTTTAAAAAAAAAAAAGGCTACCAAGAAGTGTAACTGGTCATCTTGTCTTTGTTTTTAGAAAGTATTTAAAATTAATTCAGATGTAAAATTATGGGGCTTGTATTTTAAATAAAGGATAGTCTTCTGGTTGATTTGGAAATGTTCCTGGTTTGAAATAAAGTGTTCATTAAAGGGATTCATGAAAAACATTGTTGGATGAAGGAGGTTTATTAATTAATCTGTATTTTGGGAAATTTTGGAAACCGATGCTGATTTTTTTTTTTCTTTTTTTTTTCTTTTCCAAAGGACCCTGATTTGGCAGTTGTGCTTCTGTTTAGGATTGGTAGGATTTGATTGCTATATAGCTGGCAATATAAGATGTGCGGTATCATAAATAAATTCATTTATTTAATCTTGTAACCAGTCTTTTTACTGGATTTAATTGATTATTTGGTGCATATACTTAATCTTACTGTGCAAAAAAAGCTGCTATGGAAAATATGTAGATTATAACGAATATGTAAACCTAATGGAGTTTTCATGTTATGCAGGAACGGATATATTTTAGTATAAAGACAAAAATATGTTATCTCTGATAAAGCTTTATTGGAAATGGTTTCAGTGTTGGCAGCCCCTCTGGTTTTTCATTTGTGCTGGGATTGAAACAGTTTTGTGTTGGGAAAACGCAATTAACCTTGTAATGGCCCCTTCATCATCCTGCTGTAGTCTAATAACGTTTGGCTTCCTCCGTTGCTTCTGAAGTGCTGTGCCAAGAGAAGGACTTGCTAGTTCTCCTGAACCTTTCTAGCAATGTGCATCTACAGTTAAGGCCATGGACATGAAAATGAGAACTATGGATTTTAGTATTTAATTGCAGCTTGCTTGTATGTCTCCTGTTGCCACATATGTTCTCTTAGTTATTTTGTTCTGTGTGGTTCCTCTTGAATCCTCCTTTCTGTAATTGCTGGCAGTGTTGGAAGTTTGTGCCTCCACTAAAAAGATGTAGGCAAAGAAAATTGTCTTTAAGCCATAGAAATGAAGTAAATAAATCCAGAATGTTTCTACAAATCTCACCCAGAAATGCTCTGTTACAAGAGCAGGGCATATCATTTCCCCACGGCCCTCATCCCCTTTTAAATTTCTTCTCCATTCCGACCAGTGCACAAGCACCTACTTAAAGGTGTCCAGCCTGCTAGCTGAGTGATCCTAGTGATACCCTTTGGTCGTGTGCTTCAAATGAAGACTTCAGCCCTTGCTTTTCAGACTCTTTCTTCCCTAGATGTTTATCTGACCCTCAAGATTGTTGGACCAAAGGGACGGGGTCCTGCCAGTGGCCGGTGGTGAGCGTTGCTGTGGCTGTAACTTATCCCTCCCCTTCCCTGGCACGTGCGAGCAGCGATGGAGCAAGGACTTGGCCACTGTGTGTCCCTGGGACCTGTTCCTGGGGCTTCTGGTGGCTCCAGAAGCCGTCCCTCCCGGGCGAGCACAGAGCTTCTGATCAGTATTGACTTCAGAAGCTGAATATCACAGGGTGTAAATGCCTAGTGGCTTCACTGCACAATCAACTAGTATTTTTCTTTTGTAACTTTAGAAGCCCTTCATTTTGGGAAGCCCTAAGTTTGCAGTGAGAAGAAAGAGTCAGATCCTCATTGCGAGTTGAAAATGGAAGAGCCAAAGGTGATTTTTTAGGTGATGTGAAGGTTCCAGATAAGTCTGTTGGCAGCCTGTCCTCCAAGGCTGCATTCCTGAAGCTCCCAAAGCTGCTGCACAGGGAGTGAAGGCTGGTCCTCCACTTGGGGCTGTTTCCTAGCAGTTTACTCAAGAATATATGTGCTGAATCAAGCAGCTTGCTTCCTGGGATCTCTTGGTGCATATCCTTTTCCTATTTTTTTAAACTTGTGTTCAGAACAGCAAAGAGAATATCTGTATGATTTTCAAAGGAGGAAATAATTCCAAAACTGTGACAGTACAGGGTTATGCAGGAAAGGAGACTGAAATGAAGGACACGTTCTGAGCTGAGACACGTTCTAGGTGACATCTGCAAATCCTCTTGTTGCTCTGTATTCTCCTGTTAACTGGATATTTGAAACCAATGCAGTGCTTTCAACTCTGATGCATAAGCAGTTGTTGCTTTGTCTACTACTGAGTGAGGAAAGCAGTCTGAATCAACACTCTGTCAAGACAAAAAAATATACTTTCTCACAAAATATCCCCATCCAGCCCCTTGTAAATTGGTTTTTGATTGCACTTTCTGATATTTTGCTTTTCATACAGCTTCTTGAAACTTACATTGTTGTAACTGTAATTTTTTTTGTTCTCACCTATTGTGCATTCTCTGTATGTATTATAAAAGGCTTTGATATGTAATTTAATAATAAACTAGAATTCTAAGCAAGGTGCTTGTTTCTTTCCCCATGACAATTTTTTGCCTCCTTCCCCTGCAGTGAAGGCTCAGAGGAGGTTCATGAGCTCCTCTCTGCAGTTCAGGGTTGTCACGAAGTGTAAAAAAACTGATTTATTTTCTGGTTTTGTCCTAACTAACAGGTGGGAAGGATCTTCGCTGGCCAGAAGTGCTCAGCGGGCAGGATGTGTTCCCGTCTGCATGCATGTGCATTGCTCTCTTCTCCCCTTTTGTTTCAAGCATCCACTTCCAAGCAGGTTGAGTCCAGCAATGATGGTTTCTTTTGCAATGTTTTGACAGATGGATGCAAAAGTAGAGGTCTTTAAAGGTAAGCTTTAAAACGTTTATGTAAGTCTGTGGTTTAAAACATCCGATTCCCAAATATGCACCAAAATCGATGTTGACTTGAACAGTCTTCTGGGCGTAAGGTGGCTTTTGGTGTGAGGGGGTTGAGTATATTTTTTTCTGTAAGTTTTGGTTTTTTTTTTCCCCTTTTCAAAGACATAATCACAACACAAACACCAAAAATAAGCCAACCCTTTGAACACAATGCAAGCAATTGTAAAAAGTCCATCCGTAGTTGCGTAATTTCCTTTTTCCCCTGTAACTTTCCAGCCCTGCCGTCATCTGGGCTATCTCAGGCGTTCAAAGCGGGCAGTGCTGCGCCTGAAGAACTGGAAAGTGGCCTTCAACCATCTGCATCTGGTGCTTTTGCAATGGGTTGCTAAATCAGTGTTGCTCAGGTATTTAGTTTCTCAAACAAGGAAACGTGCCTGGCGGTGCGATTCATGTCTGCACAAGACTGAATAAAGAAAGGTAGTTCCTTTCACTTCAGAACTGTCTTGCTGAGTCTGTAATACTACTTTAAAGCAAAGATGCTTTTCTGTATCCTTAATGTGCCTACTAAATATTCAGGAATGACCATATTCTTTCTCAAGGGAAGGTTTCGTCTGTATGTTTCCAGTTAGAGAACAAGCTTTAGAAACCATTTGGAAAATGGAAAGGCAATTCCAACTTCAGATAGTGGGAAATGCAGTTAGGTTTTCCACTGGTAGCGCTGGTAATAAGTGGTGCATAAAATTCCATCTTCATTCGGATTAGGAAGTAAATTATTAATAGAGCTGAATCCTTTTTTCCAACCCCCTGTAGAGTCAATAATTTATAGCGACACAAGTGTAAGATATATATTTTTAACCATCCGCCTCCCAGAATACTGTTGTTCGTATTGAAAACTGATGTCTCCTTGACAGCCTGGAGCCTGCTGGGTGTCTGTGCATTATGGATGGGCTGAGCTCCGGGCCTGGCCGTGCTGCACATCTCCTGCTGGGAGGAACGGAGCACTCCCGGATCCGTAAGGAGAGACGGGAGCGTCTCCGCGTTTCATGTTTTGTTGGGAGGGGCGCTGCTTTGTGCGCCTGGATATCAGTGTTTTAACAGAAAATCTCAGTGTTGGCTGTAAGTATTTACATTTCCCCAAATCTGCACCTTTATCCAAAACAGGGGGTTCAGATAGCAAAGCTGTACGTGCAGTGATTGCACCTTCAGTGAGTGCTGAACCCAGCATTGGGCTTCACCTCTCTGCTGATCGAGCTGTTTAAGGCTGTTTTGCTGCTGCCCATCTCTTGCTTAAGCTGTTCCTGTCATAGCAACCCTCCTTATTCTCTGGTCTTAATGGACCCTAAGGTTTTGCTAACCTAGTTTTGGTGACAGTGCTTGTAAAGCAGGAGAAAAAAAGCCTGTCTGCCCCTTTATCTTTGAAACAGCCTTTGCAGTTCTCTCATCAGATGTTATTTTCTTGTTGGCTTTTGACTATCACATCCTGCAAAGCCTCTGTGGTGTGATTTGGGAGGTCTTCTGCATCTGTGTCCTTTCAGACCCTGTATCTTTTGTTTCTTTACCTTTCATTTTTCCCCTCACTATACTGCTGTTCAGTTACTTTTCTCTCTTTTTTTTTTTTTTTTTCCCCATGGTGTTTTGCTTCAAGTAGGCATTTCAAACGTGCATTTATTTTTGGTCTCAGAATTTTCATCCCTTTTTTAAAAATACACCCTATTTTGAAGTGCACACTGGAACTGCTTGAAGCTTATCAATCAAAACCACACCTAGAGCTATATCTGGAAATTCCCTGATAACTCCCTCAGTGCGCAAGCACAGCGTGCTCCTTCTCAAAGGCTATAAAGTAAACAGGTAGACTCCGCTCCTTTCAGAGGTTGTTTTGCTGCCTTTTTTCCCCTAAATCTGTGCCCACATGATCTGTCTGATGTAAGGTTCTTGAAAGCAGGGTAGTATTCTTCATCTTTTGTCTTTCTAAAAATACACTTAAAAAAAAAAACCCAAGTACCTCCGTGCTCCAAGCTGCAAGGCAAAATTCCATGGAGTTACTGGCTGTATAGCAGAAACTTTCTTGTGTTTACTGGAACATGTGCCCAGGTGTGTAATCTGTTACAGAGCTGACTCCAGACCTGTGCTGAGCTGGCGTCTTTCAGGGTGAAATGTTGCTGAAGCACTGGATTTTTAAGGGAACTTTTTGTTTTTAATCTCTGTAGGATGCTGAGCAAAACTGCAGGTATAAAAAGAAACGGCGAGCAGCTTGTGGAAGTGCTGATCCGGAGTCCACGACGGCTCCGGATATTACCACCCCAGTGACCATTTACTGTGTTAAAGATGAGCTGCGCAGGGGCCTGGTCATCCCTGAGGCTGGTGGTGCCCGCGGTGCCAGGAGAGCAGACGGAGCCCGTGAGCGGTGCCAGGTCGGTGCACGCGGCACGAGGAGGCTGAGCTGTCCCATGGTGCTGCCACTTGGACTCTTCCAACCTGTCTCCTTGGTGCAAGAGAAACACTCAGGAGAGAGGCCAAGTGCAGAAGGGGGTATATGTGCATGCCTGTGCTATAAATGTAGTTCTCTCTAGGTCAGACGTGTAGCACCACTGCTAAATTTACTTTAAAATATTACTGAGATGGGGAGGTTTGCAAGTCAGGTCTGTAAAAGCCTGTGCTGCTTATGTAAAGAAATGTAGCTTACAGAGAGGCAGAAGAGCAGAGGCTGGTGGTAATAGTGTGTTTGCCCTCCCAAAATAATGTATTTTTATTGAGATAATGGCTGCTTATTCAGATTGTAACTCCCAACAGGACCGAGGGGCTGTGCTGACCAGTTCCACGTTGGACAGCAGAGGAAGAGTCCATTCCACTGCTGATAATTTGGTTTTGAGAACATACAACCACTCTGTTTTACCTGCTGGCATCTTAACGTGCCATACCAACACTCCTTTTATTTTGTTATGGCTGTTCTATTTACCTCAGCCAAGCTATTTCAGATCCATGATGCATTAAAGTGCAGGGAGAGAGGTGCTGTGTTTTGTTTCTCTGCCCAAATGAAATTGCCAAAGGGATCTGTTTCCACTGGACCTAGCTAGGAAGAGTGTAATATAGGGGGTTGGGGGGTTTTGGTTTGTTTTGTTTTTCAAATGGGCCTGAGACCAAATAATTAGACAAAAATGCTTTAGAATCTGCAACCTATAATTAAACATTTCCAAGAGACAGCAGGATTCGGTGAGCTCAGCAGAAGGAGGCATTTCGCTGTGAACACTTCCCATCTTTGCTTTGTTTCACGCTGTGTGCTATTAAAGCAAACAACTTAGCAAGCTTCAGCAGCCAGACCAAGAATAGCATCGAACTTTACAGCTAAGCTAGAAACTATGAGGGGCATCAGTTGTCGTCTTTTTTTCTTTTTTTTTAGCACAAAAACTAGGTAGCTTAGCTCATGGAGAAATCCCCATTACTCCATTTTAGGTCTTTTAGAGTTTGCAGGGTGGGGAGTGTCATCTTCTGAAGCATCTAGCCATAACCAACCATAAATGAAAGATCCTAGTCTGTTTTTCATTTCTGCATTGTATAATTTCTAGCACTCTGCAGATTTACGAGCCATTGCTGTATAATTGTGATTGCATTTGCAGGGGAGCAGCGACCGCCTTGGACTGGATGCCACGCTCAAACCTTGTGCTGCAGAAAAGTCTTCATCTGCCAAGGGCCAGGCTGGTTCTGGGTAGGTAAATAATAAGACAGAGATTTTCAGCGCCTTTCTTTTATAATAAGAAGCTGTTGAAGCCAGTTGAAGAATTGGTCACTTTTTGTTCTTTCCTTGAACTTCAATACTCATGCAAATTCATTAGGTAAGAATGAAGAGGTGAATGATCTGCCTAGTGTTTGATAGAAACGTATACAACATGGAAATCGGATGTAAACCTCTTGCTCTTCCCTTGCATATCTATTATACATGAGCCCATCAGATCAGCATATTAATAAAACAGGAGGCTAAAGCACTTGGCACTCCCATCCCCTTATTGAAACATCAGAGGAGAGACTGTCAGCTCCACTCTTTGAAGCCTCAAGCTCACATCTGCCCAGCTGCTCTGTGACTCTCAAAAGGGAGATCTCTCTGTTACGTGCTTTTTTAATGCTGGTAAAATTCTCCTCTGTGACAAAAACATCCTCTCCTGCTCATCCTTCCTGCATACCAAATTCTCAGTGATACAGGCAGAAGGGCAAAGGGGACTCCATGTGCTGAGATGCAAATTGCTTTTGTTCCTCAAAAGCTTTCCCCCCCAGGGCCGTTCTGTCCCAGGCTTTTTGCACATGCACCACCAGCCACAAGGCATTTTCCCCTCCTGAATATTGAGGAATAAATTACAGAGAGTTTCCTAAACAGCTGCGTTGGTTGTGCATCAGGACCAAGAATGGTGGCCCCATGGATGCCCCCTGCAATCGCACTGTGGGTGCCAAGGGTCTGTGTGCAGGGACTGGTCTTTTTTTATGCAAAACCCTGAGTTTCTCGGTGAGTTGAGGTAGGCAGGGGGTGACACATGGGAAATATAGTTAATGTGTCACAAATATATCAGCAAGTTCAGGGCGCAGCAGGAGGTGGGTGATGTAGTTAAGAGAAAGGCTCAGTGCGAGAGGGAAGGCAGAGCTCAGCGCCTGGGGCTTGTGGGCTGCGGAACAGCACAGTCTCCCTGGGCTGTTCAGGAGTTAAACATCCATGTGGAGCTGCCTGGATACAGGGAAGCCCTAGTGACAGATCCAGGCTCACAGGGGCTGCACTTCGAGTGCTGGGGAAGGGCAGATATCCCGCAGGAAGAGCCAGCACACTGTTCCTTTGATCCTCTGAGATGCACCCGAGGATGATATCTGCGTTTTCCATGAGCGTTTTATGTGCACCCTTCCCTTCTCTTGGCTTGCAGAACCTGGGGCTTTTCCCGTGTTTTGGTTTTGCCTGTTTTTAAAAACAAGGCTATAGCTTGCAGCCATAATAAGCTAAGGAGGTTTTTGTGGTACCGCTGCCCTGTGGAAAGGGCCGGGAGGGCAGAGCCTCCCCACGCCACGCTGGAGGCCGGGGGAGCTGGGCTTGGACCGCAGAGCTGCTCTGGAAGAGCCTCCTCGTCGCGCCGCCGAGCCAACACGGACGTGGCAATTTCCTAAATGCAACCACAGAGCAGTGGAATCGCTGCGTCTCCTCCTTGCAGCGCCGGCTGCTGAGTTATTAGCAAAGAGGTGCCCGTAAGCGGAGCGGGCGCTCGGAGCGGCCGCGCTCTGCCCGCGGCTGCGCCCCGCGGCGCCCTGCACGTCTGGGGCGCAGGCGCTGCTGAGTCACGCCGTGGCCTGCCAACGCGGTGCAGAATTTAATGTTCAGGGTCTCCCCCGCGACCCTGCCAAGGCTCTGTGAGCTGCTGGGCTGGGAGAGGCTCGGAGTGGCCCTCGGGGACACTGGCACCTTGCTGGCTGGTCAGGCCTTCCCCGAGGTCCCCACGGGTGCCGCTGCGGAGGAAAGAGCTCTGCAGAAAGCCTAGTTCATCGCAGCCCTGGCAAGTCCCATCCCCAGGCTGTGCTGCTTGGAAACTGCATCCCCAAAGGGCAGCCTTTGCTTATATGGGGGTATTTGCAAAAATACCAGACCTACTCGCTCTGGGTGTGTGAAGCAAGAGTTAAAGCAGTAGTTTGGGTCTGATGTTTTCTCGTTAGACAGAACAAATGCGTTCACCTTTGACCATGCATGTTACATTTTAATTTTTTTTTTCTCATGCCAAGAAATACAAAGGAAAGTATATAAGATATACCGTATCATTCTGCAGAAAAAGAAAGAAGAAAAAAAGGAACATTTATCAGCAGAGAGAAGCGCCCAGCTGAGCCTCCTGACGCGTTCATGCTGTTTGTACAGTCCGACTGTCGGGGTTGGCCTCCAGAACAGGCTGAGCCCGTGCGGAGCCCCTCGCAAAGGGCTCGCGGGGGTGTCAGGGCTGCCTTGGTGATCGCGGCCCCCGCTCCCTTCCTGAAGCTTCTTATCCTGGCCGTGTATTTATAGGTTGGAGTTTTGCTTCCCACGTGTGTTAGCAAATGCTTTACAAATATTCCCACTTTGGAAAGGCTGCCCCCCACCTTGGCTGCTGCCCAAGCATGGGGGTTTTCAGGCCAAATCCGACAGTCTTTGCCAAAATGGAAGGATGCGCGTTGAAAGCAATCGGACCCTAAATCTGAAATTATTTCAGCTTGACTCTGACCTGTGGCTCCGGGATGAGGCAAGTAACAAAAGTGATAGGGCAAGGGTGGGAATATCAAAAAAAAAAAAAAAAAAAAAACATGTAGGACCAGCCCACCAGGGATGTTTCTGCAACCTCCCTCCATAGACTGAATGAAAATTAAGCTTTAGTCTTATATAAAAGGCAGCATCTGTTCCCTTTGCCTCCGTGGGGAGCTGCTGGGTGGCTGGGAGGTGACCAGCGAGGCCCGTGTCCATGTGCAGGCAGCCAGGGCTGGGACCTGTCCCCAATCCCCTTGTGGCATCGCTCCGTGCTGGGATCACACTGCCAACTAGACCTGTCCCAGCTTAACAAACACAAGGAGAGGATGAGGGGAAAGCCTGTGCACAGGAATAAGGTCTGCTCTGTTCTTTCTGTGCACAGGAATAAGGTCTGCTCTGTTCTTTCTGTGCAAGCTTCTTGGTGCACAAACCCCTTGGGGTGCGGAGGGGTTTTGGAAGCTGGGAGCATCCGTGGCCCAGCACAAGGGGGAACACTGACCCCCAAAGGCGCAGCCACCTGCAAGTCACCGTTAATACTACACACTGCAAAATCAAATATTTTGTCACTCTTCCCTCTCTGTTAGTACTAAAACCCTGTTGGTCTCCCCTGCAGGCATCCTGCTCGCAGCCAGATGCCCGCGAGCTGCGGTGAATCTGCCTCCCTTCGGGCATCGGAGCATCCTGCGAGACGCCATGAGGGAGAGGAGGCAGCCGGGCTGGGCCGCGTCGCTCCTTCGGCCTCAGCCTCCGCTGCCGGCCCTCGGAGCCGCTCTCCGATCGCTGCCGGCACGCGGAGCCGCTCCTGCCTGCGCACGGCGAGCGGGTATTTATATCCCAGCAGGACCTCGCGCTTGTCGATCGAAACTCCCACTTGAACTTACATTTAGACGCGTTTCCCACCTTCTCCCTCTCTCCAGCGAGCTCTCCTCCTACCAGCTCCACTGGCAGGTAAGGTTGCGTTTCCGCAGCATCGCTCCTACCTCTCCGCTCTTCCCTACTTCCATAGGGTACCAGTTGGCCAGATCCCGGGTGTTTTGTGACCGCTCCGATTGCGGGCACGTAGACAAGTCGCTGCTGACGTGCGTGCTTAGGGGAGGCTGCAGCAGGTGGCCTGGAGCTGTGACATAAGCGCTAGGTCCTGCTTGTGGGGCTGGAGAGGAGATGTCTTCTCGTGACACACTTTACAATCACCCTCTGCGGCCTAAAAACGCAGCCCGAGCACACTGGGGAAGCCAGATTTTCCTGCACTCAGTTAAAAGCTAAATTTGCAAAAGTTCATGAAGGATGACTTGCAGGGAGGGGTCTCTTCTGGTTGCATTCAGATACTGTTGGCCCTGTTAAAACACTTAGGAATTGGCAAATAATGTGGCCAACTCAGATGTGGAGTGAAGGGGAAAACTGGTGGCCTGGGGGTGGTGTCCTGCTGTGACTTAGCTCCTCATATGGCAATAACATTTGAAGTGTGAGACAAAGAAGGGAGGGATCAGATTCTTCCTTTGCAAATGCTGGCATCTAAGAGAATCAGGGGAAGGCGGCAACGGAACTGGGGCAAAAAGAGAGCAAAGTGGAGAGCAACTTCCTAAGGATCTGGTGGCAGGAACTTTTATAAAATGCTGGATCGCAAATAGATGAGCCGGTTGTTGGAGATTGGGGTAAAAAGATTCTGTTTCTAGCTAGTCCTGGAGAGGTTATTCCTGTAATGCTGTGTCCAAGAGACCCAGATAACAAGAAAATCCGAAAAAAAATGCGTGTGTGTGTGTCTATATGTGTATAATTCATTGCTCAGGAATAACGGTAGAGGCTTTCAGCTGGGTCTTGGATGTATTCTTGGGTTCAGAGCAGTGCAGTTGTAGCTAATCAGAAAGAAGATTAAAAAAATGAGGAGTTTGTTGCTGCCTGCTTCCCTGGCCTAGGCCTCCTCCTAGAAGGGATCGTTGCAGCCGCCTTGCTAAGTCCCAGCACAATCAGGACTGCAGTGACAGGGACTCCTGTCTCTTTTGCAGAGGGTGTGTTTGCATAGATCCCACTAGAGAAAATCACATTATAAGGAAATACATATCCACTTGTTCATATTTATATTAAGGACAAGAAAGAGTGACTGGTTTCTCTCGCTAGCTGTGCAGGGTGTGCAGCCTTCAGCGGCTTTGCCATCGGTGCAATTAGGAGACTGTAACGCTAAACCACCTCATATGGGTTTGGGAGGTTTAATTCTTTAAAATGGGGTAAAGCACTTTAGGCTCTCTAGATGAAAGGCTTTATATGATGATAAAATAGCATTTAAATTTTTATTTAATAAATATGGGGCTCTCAAGTTGTATAACTCATCTGCTGCAGTTTTTCTCGACTATCAACTTCCTGTTCTAGGAGGAGCTTTCTCAGCCGCTACCACAAACTGAATTTCAGCAGCTCGAAGAGCGGAGGGTAAGAAGATGCATAAAGAGTCTGCACTGTGGACACGTAAGTCAGGAACAGTATTGGACATTCCTCAGCAAGCAGCTTTTGGGTTCAGGTGTCACAGAAGAAGTGGTTGGGGGATCTCTTGGGACAGAAACACCATCTGCAGCCCACTTCAGGAGGGAGGTTTCTGATGAGTTAGAGCACAAGAGAAGCAAGTTCCAAGGGGCAGTCTGATAATGGCTGCAGTGGGGGGATTGCACATCCTGGGGCCCTCGGCTCCCTGCACTGCAGTGCTCAAAGCTCTCCCTAAGCACCAAGGCGCAAAAACGAACCGCGAGGGAAACACTGCACATTTGGTCCATTTTGGAAGCTGTTAGTTTCTAATAAATCCCCTTGGACTGGAGTGATGGGAATGTAGCCCAGGAAAGTGCTGTAGTGATGCGCTATTGCTCTGAGTCCCTGGAACTCCTTCTAATTTAGAGGAAAGGTTAGCAGTCTGTATAGAGGATTGGATGTCTTGGCCCCACCAAATAATATCTAGCGAAAGAAAATGTTTTGATGAGGAGCAAACAAATGGACAGGGAGAATTTTCTCAGCTCAGGCTGTGGCTCTGCAAGTCGACTACTGCGTAGGAACCACAGAGTGAGTTCATGGCACAGCAGCTCTTCGGTGCCCCCCACGTGGGCTCGTGTGCCTCCACGCAAGGGATTCCCCCACTCGGGCTGCCCAGGGAGCAAGTTAGTGCCAAGGAATTAGCATCTTATGGAGGCTCTTGCAGCCCACAATAAATTCTCCATGCAGAAGCATTAGATTTAGTCTCAGGTTTTTCCAAGGGATCCATGGAGATACGGAGTCGAGGAAGTGCCCTGGGACACCCTGTTTTCCCACGTGGTGCACACAGCTGGGTGCCAGGTTGGGAGTTGCAGGCAACGGGAAGGACAGGGAGTACAGCTCTCGATGGTAAACCGTGTCTGCAAAGCTTTCGTAAAGCAGAGATTTTCAGCTAATATGGAGCTCGTGGCTATAACCAGAGGCCATCTGCAAAGCCCGAATTAACAACAAAACCAAACTAAAATGGCAATGAAACTTTGCATAGTCTGGATGGCCGAATACAGCACCGTGCCCAGGGTGACTCGCGGGAAGAGCGGGATGAGAGATGGTGTGACGTGGGACAAGGCTGGGGAGCTAAATCTGTGGAAAACATCCCAGGGAGCCGTGTGCTGAGGAAGACTATGGTGGGCAGGAGTGTGCAGGTAGGCAGGTCTGGAAGAGCAAAGTCTCTATATTTTTTAAAATATAAAACATTTTAAAATATCCATGGAATTGATCCCAGGCAGCTCCTGGGATGCTGGAGATATTCAGGGATGCGGAAGAGGAGAGCAGGGGTTTTAAACTCCTCTGTGCCCCTGAAAATCCCCCTGGTCATCCCTGAGCTGAAGCCCAGAAGGGTCAGGGGGGATCAGCAGTGCCAGGGATGGAGTCTGGGTCCCGCTTTAGCTTGGGACATGACATGCCATAAATGCTCAAGTGGATAGAACGGGCTCTCTGTGCCTTGCTACCGCTGCCACGGATCAACCAGGCCCTCCGCTCCGCGCCACGAGTATCAACCTCCCTTTGGGTGCACAGAGAAAAAGAACTGTGGTTTCACAGAGAAAACATTTTCCCTTCCACTAAAAACCCCAACATGGGATCTGGGTGAGGAGGAGCCTGGCGTTTTCATGCAGCAGCATCCTGCCCTCCCAGCTCTGAGATACGCTGTAGGTGATGAAAGAGCTTGTCCAAACGGGCACGGAGAACGTTCCCAAAGGCATGCAAATGGTCATTGTGTCTTTTTTTCTTTTTTTTTTCATTAAAAATAAAAAAAAACACCCACCACATCCTCCAGCTTTTATAGCTGCGTGATCGGAGCAGAGCTGTGTTTCTTCTGCAGTTCTGCTCTCCCTCCTCCTCTGTGGAACAGATTTCATCTCCTGATGGCAGTTTGAGCTTTTTTTGTAGAGACAGAGAATTTGACAATTTAAAAACCAGCAACCCCTTCCAAAATACAGTCGCTTGTGTCAAAGTTCCTAGGAGGACTCCTCAAAGTGTCCTGTTCTGTCCTTAAATTTTCTTTAAAATAAGCTTCGTTCTTGAAATTCTCTCCTCTTGCATTTTACCGATAGTTGTCTCCCCGCTCCGTGAGTTTTGCTGGAGGGGAATGAGGTAGTGGATTTCCCCCTTCTCCGCTCCGCTCGGGATCTGATATTCTTTCCCATTGCTCGTTGTGATTTATTATCCAAACCTTTAGTTTTGTACAGATTCGTCTTCCAAGAGGTTGTGAAGTAGATGCATGCGTTTCTTCGGATGGCGCTCCAGAGCAGACTTTTCCCAGGGCTGTCCACCTATTCTGTGGCAAGTTTTGTTGCAAGGCTGAAAGTAAAAACCCCAAAAGGAAAGTTGTCTTCCTCCTCCTCGAGGTATTTGCATGCTGAAATGTCTTCTAGGAACCTGTAAAGCAAAGAGAGTCTTAGGGCAGCTTCCAATGGTCGTAAGTATTTCCCTAATGCTCTTGGTTTGGGCTGTGGGTGTTCAGGTGTGCTAGACCTGAGGTGCTCCTGCTTGCTGAGCAGCAATGCTGCTTTTGGCGGGTGGACTCGTTTGGGGAGTCTCTGCCACCATTCGGGGACTGCAGTTGTAGGCACATTGATCTGTGTGTGGAATCGCTCCTCCTTCACCCCGCTACCGTCCTGCTAAACCCTCCACCAGGGTAAGCCCTGCAGCCCCAGCCCAACTAACGCTCACCTGGGAGATTCAGTCTTGTCACTGTCATGTTATGGGTCCCCACAGGAAGGACTTTCCGTTTGAATAGTGTCAACTACTGCTACAAGGAACCTGTTCTCCAAGGAGCTTCTTGTGCACGTGTGCAGGTAGGGGCTGGAAACGCTGGCTGGGGTCGTGTTTAGTGCCCTGACCCTCCAGTCCCCAGGGATGAGGTGTCACCTGGGCTAGTGTCCCTTAGGACAGTGCGCTCGAGGCCGCGTGGAGTCCCTGCCCTAGCCAGGCTGGGGACAAGAGCAGGAGTTACCTCTGACGCTGAGTGACACGTAGAGCACGATGATGATGGTCCCCAGGATGATGGAGACGATGCTGAGCAGCCTGGCCATGCGGCCGAGGCGCCGGGCTCCGTCCAAGTCCCCCTGCTGCCCGCTGTTCCTCGACTGGCAGAGACACAAGCACAGAAAGAGGCTCTGAGGGCACCCACGGCTCCCTCGCGATGCTTCGGTTGGAGTCCCAAAAACAAGAGCTGCTGCATGAGCACCCGGGTCTGCGTCAGCGCTCGGCTCCCGCAGAATGTCCCAAATCTCCCATTCACAAGCCCAGGTCCGTGATTACCCGTGTGGTCCTGCCAACTGAACTGCTCTGGTTTCCCTGCCTTTTCCTGCTGCTCTGTTGCTTCCTTCCCGCAGTCCATAGAAACATTCCTGTCCTGAGCAGGGGACTCCCCAGCTGCGGCAGGTAGGAGGAAGGGGCAGGGGGAGGGTGCTGGGAAGTAGCTGTAAATATGTAGGGTCCTTGGGGGGATTCCCGAGTGCTGGGGCTCGCGTGGAACCAGCCTCACCCTTGTGTTTGTGGGCACTTGCAACTGGAGCCCGAAGGCTGCAGCCTCCTAGTGGGACCAATTGCAGTGATCCGTGTTTTGGGGAAGGAGAGGCAACCTGCAGCGACCAGGGAAGGTAACCTGGACCTCCCCTCGAGCAGCCCCACAAAGACCCCTTTGCTTTCCACTGCCCCACAGCTTTGTCAAGGCCATCCAGGAGCCTTCTCCAGACCGAGATATGGGGGATTTTCTGGTGCCGGATGGTGGTCTGCCCACTACAGCTGCACTTGTCCTTCCATAGCTCGCAGTGGGTTCTCCAAGACCTTTCCTGGTGTCTGACCGAGCAGCTGGGTGCTACTGCACCCTGACTGCTCCTGCCTCGCTAGCAGCTCTTCATCTGCCCCGTGCCAGCAAAACCACCCGCCAGCTACCGAGAGAGGACTCTACCTGTGCCAAGCACACACAGCAACCTGAGGACCAAGCACATGGCTCATCAGAAAAAGCATACACAAGTACACTTAGATGCATCATAAGACTTCAGAGTAAGTGATTAAATAAGCAATGATCTTATTTTTTTGCTCTTGTAATCGACGGTCATTCGTTTCCCAAGTGAAAAATACCGAAA
Organism: Tinamus guttatus; assembly: GCF_059628265.1. NCBI lineage: Eukaryota > Metazoa > Chordata > Aves > Tinamiformes > Tinamidae > Tinamus > Tinamus guttatus. Next base: position 831,018 of record NW_028289014.1, on the reverse strand, counting down.
CCCAAAGTTCCTGGTGAGGAGAAGCATTACTGCTCTCAGCCTGCAGCGGCGAGCGCGCCAGCCTTCCTGCATTTGGCTGCACGAGGACCTAGCACTTAGCAGAAGGGCAGTTGAGCAGCACGACAGCGAGGTTATTATGGTTAAATTACTCACGGTGCGTCAGCATTCATGGCGCGAGCGATGGAGAGGCTGGAGCATCTCCATCAGCAAAACCCCAGCTCCCTTCTCGGGATGAGCCAGGCAGGATGTGCCCAGCACGGCTTTCCCTGCGGGGCAGCCGTCTTCCCAAATTCCTTCTGCCTCAGACAAAAGCAAGCAGAAAGGGTTTTTGGAAGGCGAGAAATTGCATAGGGAGTTTTAAGACCCATTGGTAAAGTTTTCATGTGTTTGGGAAGGCCAGGAGCCAAGGGAGAGGGGAGAGAAGCAGCCCAGGCCAAGGGAAACCACGGCGAGGACAAGGATGCTCAGCTCCCGGGATGTCACCTTGGCCTTGGAGTCTGGCAAAACACCCCTCAACCTCCTTAGGGTGTCAGTTCCGTAGAGATTTTAACCACCTTGAAACTGTTAGTGTGGAGCTGCCCTTTAGAGATAGTCCTAGAGCGGGAGGGGAGTCAGTTTGGGGACGGGCTTTTAATAAGAAAACTAGGGAAATTCCTGGGAAAAAAATAATACGCTCATGAAAAGGAATTCAAGGTGGAGTGTATGGAAACAATCCCACTCGCCCTTCAGCGTGTGTAGAGCTCGGGAACAGCAACTCTGAAGGGTCCCTTTCACATGCTTGAAGGAATGGAGGCCGGGGCAGCGCCCAGGGCCTCGTCCTGCTCATGCTGCACCAAGAGCCTCTTGTCATTGCAGAGCAGGAGGTGACAAAATGCAGCCTCCCAGGGAGCGAGGGGGAGCAGGCACATGCCGTAGGGATGCAGGGATTGACGGGATCATCCCTCCGCTGCTTGCGAAATTCCTAAGATTTCAGTTTTCTGTGGGCTCACGTTTTCCTAGCAGAAGCGTAATATTTTTGCAGGGTGTGGGTTAGATTGTGGTTAAACATACTCTCAGCTTTAGCTTTCTTCTTGGGAAAATACATGGGCTAACGAATTTGACGTATTTATCACCACAGCTTCTGGAACTGTTTACTGCTCATTATCCTGAACAATTATGAAAAATACATAAGCATTTGCATGGAGTATTTAGCGAGCATTTGTTACTGTACATATATTATTCATTGGAGTGGAACGGTTTGATTATAGCTGTCTAGTATCAGTAATCCCGTATTTTGCCTTCTACATTAAAAACATGATTGTTTTGTTTATTAATCAGGATTGCGGAGGCAGAATATCTTAAAAACTGCTCCTGGGCTAAGGGGGAGCATGTCAGTGTATGCAGCAAGGAACTAAGGCGGCAGTGGGATATTAGAAATCCCTGAGAGTAGGGCTGGAAGGGACACGGTTCCCATCAGTGTCCATGGAGTCAGGTGTGCACAGATGATCCAAGATGATCCAGACTGTTAATACAGTCTGTTCTCAAACTCTTTTCTGCTCAGGTTGCTCTCCAGCAGGTTAACCTAAGAGTTGAGCAAAGTCTCCTGGTTGCAAATTAAGACAAGCGGTTCTTGTGCTCGTCCCAGGGCCAGAGCAGACGAATCGTCACAGCCTCCTCCCTGTAACCTGTCACAATTTAGCAGCCGGATTCCGATGTGCTCTGCTGCCTTCCGCCGTTTATCCTGACTAAATCATAAATTCCTAAGGTTTCCATTTTCTTGGAGAAAACACTCCAAGAGAAGTACAAGTCAACATCGTGCTCAGCTACATGGATATATAATTTAAAATGAGTAAGGAAGTTGGGCTTCTCCTACATCTTTCCCTAATGACAGTACTTATTTGGGACACCAAATGCTGTACAGAACTGCACATGGTTTTGCTTTATGCTCTTTCTCCAGCGCTTGCAGCCACCAGGAACCCAATCCCGCTTGTGCAGCAGGGCAGGAGGTGCTATCCTGGCCCCTCAAAAGGGTCAGCAGAGCAGCCCCAGGTGCCTCCTATCCTCAGGACCAGTGTAAGTGGGGAAAGGATGGGCTCTACAGCAGATATTTCTATCTCTGGCAGCTTTTGAAAGATGATTTATGAGACTCTCCCTCCAAAAGCATTCATTTGCTTTCCTCTCCGCTTGCTGCTTATTGCCCAGAAAAGCTTTCATGTGCAAAAAGCATTGACTTAGGGAAGAAAAATACAATGGCTGAGCTAAAGGGAAGTCAGCACATTGCAGAAGCGCCTCCCCACCCTGGCTGCGAGCGAGGCCCAGGGCTTCCCGGAGGCTCTGCCCTGGTGCCAGCGACGGTGCCGGCCTCCTTTCCCGGGTGAAACAGCAGCAAACGCCCCAGAAGCCATTCCCATCTGCAGGAGGAATTAGTCAGACAACGTTTCCTGGCTCCCCCTGGTCCGCGCGGAGCCAGGATCGCGGCTCGTCCTGGAGCCGTGCGGGAGCCCGCGGGCGGCAGATGGTGCCGGGCCGTGGGGTGGCCCTGGGCACAGGCAGAGGGAAACCGCAGTGACAGCCTGAGCGTCCCCGCAGAGAGCCGGGGACGAGCCCTGCTCCTAACGCAGGGCTTGGGAAGCGGCTGGTTGGGCTGCACCCTGCGCGCGGGAGGCCCCGTCACTCCCGGCTCCGCGGGAGCAGCAGCTCCGGATGGGCTTCGAGCTCCCCACGCACGGAGGCCAGTGGCGAAGCCGGGGCTCCTTGGCCTTGGTGCTGCCTCCCACCCTGGGTAGCGCGTCAAGCAGCCGTCCGCGTGTCGCAGCCTGGCCCTGGCCGCTGCCTCCTGCTCTTTTCCCCTGCGTGGGGCTCGTGTGGGCGCTTGAAAAGCTACACGGCCTCCCCAGCGCCCGCAGAGGAGCCTGTGAGCACCTGCGCTGCACGAGGACCCACGCGGCTGGAGAAATCCCTGCGCCTTCCGCGGAGAGGCCGTGCCCGTCCGCGCTCCCCTGCGTCCCGGTGACTGGCAGACACGGCCGGGTCAGAACAGACCCCGCTGCACAACCGGGCCCCACAGGAGCCGCCTGCTCCTCAAAATGGAAACCTGTCTCTACAGGATGTTTGGTAGCACCTGTGGGTGCTCCCAACCCTCCAGGTTGTCCCCAGCTTTGGGCAGCTGCTGGCACCACGTCCCCCTGGGCCTCTGTCTGTGCAATGGCTTTCCCAGAGCTGCTTTTCAAAGGGGAGATTTTGCCTCAGTGGCAAATCCGGGACATCCAAAGGGACCTGGGGCATGGAGAGCAGCAGGGCAGGGGGAAGGTGCTGGGAGCTCTGGGAGCCACCTGGACGGGAGTGGGGTGGGAGCTGCTTGGGTCCCCCCACCCCGGCTCTGACGTTGGTGTTTGCCGAGATGTAGGGCAGATTTTTAAGCAGAAAAATGCTGCTTTAGGGCAGCTAAAAAAAGCCGCCAGTGCAGCCAGATCCTTTGAAGTGTCTGGGAACGGGAGGGAGCTCGGAGCCAGGCGGGGGCTCCCGGCGCTGCAGGGGCGGTCGCTGCTGGAGCGGGGGGCTCGTCCTGGCTTGGCCTCGTCCCCCCCTTCCCGGGGCGGCGGCGGGGAGGGGGCAGCGGGTCCCGACCCGGCTCCCACCCCCATCCCGGTGCCCGGTCCCGGCTACGGATCCTCCCGGTACCGGAGGGGCTGTCTGGACCGGCCCGGGAAGCGCTTCCGAGCGCCGCGTCCCGCGGGAGCGGAGCCTCCGAGCCGGAGCTGCCCCCCGGCCCTGCCGCAACCCCCGGGCCCCGCCGCGGTCCCCGGTGTCGCCGGTGCTGGGCGGCCCCCGCCGTGTCCCCTGGTCCCCGCCGCTCCCCGGTGCTCCCGGGCGGGCGCAGCACCGCGGACAGCGCCCGCTGCCGCCCCCGCGCCGTCGAGGGGCGGCGGAGCGAGCCCGGGCGGAGCCGCAACTCACCATGATGGAGAAGACGAGGGCCACGATGTTGATGGGCCAGACGGGGCAGAAGCAGGAGAAGATGGCGAGCACCAGGTAGTCCCTGGGGCGGCCCTGCTCCGGCGCCGCCGTGCTCGTGGCCGTGGAGGAGGCTCGGCCCAGGCTGAGCCGCGACGGCGACAGCGGGGCCGCCTCCAGGTGCCCCACGGACACCGACTTGTAGGTGAGCCCGTGCCCGTTGCGCTCCGCCTCGGCTTGCAGCGCGGCCGAGAAGGACTTGGAGCCGCGCAGGCCCTTCTCGTCGCGGCCCTCGGGCGCCGCCAGCAGCTTCTCGGTCTCGAGGGCGCGGGCGGGCAGCGCGGAGCCCGAGCCCGCGCCCCCGGCCGCGCCGTCGCCGCTCGCCATGGCCCGCGCGGGCGCCGCTCCGCTCCGCGCCGCTCCGCCGCTCTGCGCGCCCGCCCGCCGCCCCGCGGGACGCCGAGCCGGGGGCGGGGCCACGCGGCGCGGCCCCGGGGCGGGAGCCGCCCCCGGGGGTCCCCGCTTCCCACCCCCCCCCCCGCGCCGCTGCGGGCGGCGCCGCCTCCGCTACCGGGATGCGCCGGGAGGGAGCGGGGAAACCCGCGGGGTCCCCCCCGCCCAGCGCCGCCCCTCCCGCCTCCGCCCCCCCGTCCCGCCCCGCTTTGCACGGGGGGGTCCCCGGGCCGGGGGGGGGGCGCCCGCTGCCCCCGGCCGCCCCCGCTGGAGGCTTTTGCGCAGGGCGGGGGGGCAGGGTGCGAGGGCCCCCCCACGCGCGGCGCGGGGCTGCGGTTGTGCCCGAGCAGCGTGGGGGGGCGCGGGGAAACCCGCGGGTGGGGTGTGCGTGGAGAGCCCCGGCACGCGGAGCCCGCGGTGCGCCGGGGACGAACGGTCCGACCCCGTGTGCGCGGATCCGCGGGGGGAAGCGGCGGCTGCAGGGGCACGTTACGGTCTGCGAAGGAAATGGCAGCATCCTCATCCTCGGGACCGGGCGGGGTGGCCACGGGAGGGAGGGTTGTGAGAGCCGCCGCGCCCGCAGACACGGGTGTTTTCCGACGCTCCGTATCGTGCCTCCATTCCAAGCGATTCCTCCCGGGTGCGGCAGGGATCTCCCAGGCGGGGAGCGTCGTGTGCCCAGGGACCCGCGGCGCCCGGCCCTGCAGCCCCTGGGCCTTCCAGCTCCCCACGGCGCTGCGGGGGAGCGGGGCGCCTTGGCCGGCCGCTCTCCCTCCTGCAGCCCCTGTGGAGCAGCGGGAGCGGGGGGTCCTAACGGGAGCCTGGGAGCGGCGAGCGGCTCTGTCGGGATCCTGCGGCATCCTCTGGGGAATCCCCCCTCCTCCCAGCCGCCTTGGCCACCAGTTTCCTTCTGCTCTGCTTTGATTCCCCCCAGCACTGGGGCTAAATCCTGCACAGGGCTCTGTGCGGGACGGGCCGGGGATACGTTTGCGTCTCGCTCCAGGCTCCTCGGAGCCGCGGCACCCCCGGCTCAGCCTCCCGGGGACACGCGCGGGGCTGGGAACGAGCCAGGCGCGGGGGCCCCGCAGCGCGGCCGGAGCGCGGACGCTGCGCGGAGCAGCAGGATTCCTCAGCAGCCATAGCCGCAGGCCCTCGCCTGGAAAAGGGAACAGCTGTTGCAGATTAAAGCCAAGATCTCTCGGCTGTCAGCGCTTCGAGCAGCCTCCTTAGCTGAGCAAAGAGCTCTCTCTCCTGGCTGCTCCGAGCTTTCCATGGCTGGGATCCAATCCCAGCTTCCCATCCCCTCCCGGGCTGCAAGAAGCTGCTTCCCGCCAGGACCTGGCTCGGGATGGGCACACGGGAGCCGAGGGCTGGGTCAGCTATTTCAGGGAAAACCTGCGTGCGCCGGACCTGGGCAGGGCCAGAGCTAAAACCTGCCCGTGGGTGGGAGCCCAATACCCCGAAACGCTCACGGCTGAGCCGCTTGCATCCAGCCTGGCCATGGGGTGCCGGGAGGGATGAGCCCGGTGTTAATCCTGCCCTGGCTCAGGGATGGGTGCTCCAAAATGCCCCCATCCATCGTCGTGGCCGTTTGGAGCACCCAGAGCGCGTTAGCCCCCGTGCAGCGCCCAGGAGGAGCCGGGGCTTTTGTGAGCGCAGACACCCACTCCCATTCCCTGCTCCCGTGTCAGCCTTGTGAATCCACCCTGGACACAGGCACGTGTGCCGAAGGGCTGAGCTAAAGCACAACCGTGTCCACCTTCCCCAGCTCCTGCTTCCCGAATTCCTCAGCTGGAGTTACCAGCCAGCCCGGGTGACCCTGGCTGGACCTGCATGGACCATCTGTCCCCTTCATACATGAGGAGTCAGTGCCCTGCTGCTGGGTTTCAAGTCATGTTTTCTTACAAAGCAAGCAAGAGAGAATAAATAACTCTGACAAACTGCAGCAATGCAACCTCACAGCAAAGAAACGCAGGGCTGGAGCGTCTTCTAGGGCTGAAGTGGTGCTGCCCACTTCCCCCGGCGCTGGGGCTTCCCACAGAGAAGAGAGCCAGGGCTGCCCAGGGTCCTGGTCGGAGCATCCCTCGCTCCTGGCATCCTGCCCAGGCCAGAGTCCCGTCCCGCTCACCCGCTCCCGGGGCAGCTGCGTTACCTTCCCTGCATGGTCTCTGCCCCCGGCCCCGCAGGTCAGTGGATGGGGAGGCGCTGCTGGTGACCCGCGCGCTGCAAATACCCCGGCTGCCAGGGCCAGGGGGCAGCCAGGGGGGCTCGGAGGCTGCCCGGGTGCTTCTGTGCGAGGCCAGGCTGGAGGCTCCCGCCGGAGCAATAGGCAGGGCAGGAGCGACTCTCCTCGTGGTGCGGGAGCGCAGCTGGAGGGGCAGAGCCGGTGGCAGGTGCAGGGCTTGGGGGGAAGCACTTGGTGCCCTGCTCCGGCCCCCCGCAGCACTCGGCGTGGGCGCAGGGCCAGCAGCACGCGGCGCCGCGCAGGGACGTGGACAGCGCCGCGATCCTGTGGATGGCTCTCCGGAGCGTGGCGATTTTGGAGAGGCGCTTCCCGCCCAGGTCGTGCCGCAGGGCCAGGCGCAGGGCGTTGAAGGCTTCGTTGTAGTCCAGGATCCTCTTGCGCTCCCGGACGTTGGCAGCCATCCTGCGGGCCTTGGAGCGCACCGCTCTGCTCCTCTTCCTCGCCTTGGCCTCCCCCGGGGGGGCGCGCAGGCCTGCATGGGCCGCAGCCCCCCCGGCCGGGTGCTCTGCGGGGCCGCGGGGCTCCCGGGGCTGCGCGGGGCCCTTCCCTGCGGCTGCTCCGGCCATGGCTGCAGCGGGACGGGGACGGGGATGGGGACGGGAGAGGTGCTGCCGCCGCCGCCGCTGCCGCCGCGAGACCCTCCCCCGGGCGCCGCGGCCCCTCTAAACCCCGGCGTCACGTGGGCCCGGCCCGACCCCTCGTACCTGCCCCCAGGTGCGCGGCCTCTCCGACGCGCTGCGCTCGCTGGCGATTCACCCCACAAGAGCTCTGGGCAGGGCCCTGTCCCTGCAGGTCACTAGTGTTGGCCTCTGCAATGTTATCTCTGTTTCTAGCCGGGAAACTGAGGCACGGAGGGAGGAGACTGCTGGGGGAAGCAGCAGAGAGCCGTGTGCGCTGGGAGCAAGAGGGAGGCCAAGCGGCTCCCAGCCACAGGGACCAAAATGGGGCCACCCCAGAGGATGCAGCTCCCCAGCCTCCCCCCAGCTCCTCTGGGATGGGGTCGGCATCACCGCATGAGCTTGGGGACGAGGAGCCAGAGCCTGCGCGGGACTGGGAGCATCGGCAGCCGCAGGCCAGGATGGGCCCCCCCGGCCCAGGCGGGCAGGAATGCGGGGCTCGGAACGCCTCTGCCCTGCGGAGCAGGAAGCGGCAGCGGCGCCGGATAAAAGAGCTCGAGCGCTACCTGCCCCCGGAGCCTTCCTGTCCCCGTGCTGGCCGGACCCCACGGCAGAGCTGCCTGAGCCCACGTGTGCCAGGAGCAACGTCTTGGAAAACAGCCCAGGAGGAGCTGTGCTGACAAATTGTTGGGGTTCGCAGGGAAGAAGCAGCTCCCGGCAGGATGCATCACCACTCACATCCCCCTTCCTATCCGATTGCCCCAGACAGAGTTTGATCAATGGCCGCAATTAGCGAGAGGCGATTTGGCTATTAGCCTGCTCCTCTGGTCACGCTTTGAAGTTGGAGCTTGTGCTCCAGGAACCCAATAAATCAGGGGCCTGGGGGAGCGGGGACGAGGCAGCTGGGCTTCAGAAGGAGGTGCAGGGTGCACAGGCTGGCGAGGGCTCCCCTCGCTTGCCACGGCTGCTCTCCCCATCCCGGCGGGTCAGGCTCCCCCTGCCCCAGCCCATGAGCTGCGCGTGGGATAAAAGGCTCTCGGGCGGCACTCGGTGTTGGACACACGGGGGTGGTGCCACTCTGGGCACCCTTACAGAAATGCTGCTGGACACCCATCTGTATAGGATGGATGTGGCCATGGGGGCGTTGCTGGTGGGGCAGGATCGGGTGATGCCAGCACAGGGCAGGACCTGCCACCCCTCCTGCCTGTGCCCAGCGTGGAGTCTCCGCGGGAGGCACTCGGGACGCCTGGAGCTGCTGCGGAGGGGACCATAAATCACGGGCAGCGGATGCCACCCGCTGCCTGTAATTAGTGCATCCCGCGGGCTGTCCCCACCTCGTCCTGGGCGCTTCCTACCGACGTGCCCATTCCAGGGGGGTCAGCCTGGGAGCGGCTCCCGATGATTTATGGCTGCGCGCCCGAGAGATTTATGTGCCGAGGCGGGGGGGCAGCAGCATCCTGGGGGGCTCGGCCGGGCCTGCCCGCCTGACGGATGGTGAGAGCCGCAATTATCCGTCGCCAGGCATAAATCAGGCCGCTCCGCGGGCGCCTCGCAGCCTCTGCGGAGGGGTTTGCCCCTTGGGGACGTTGCACTGGGCGGGTGCACAGGATGCAGGCGCTTCCCATCCCTGCCTGGGCACCCACATTTAGTGCTGGTTCTACACCCCAAACACCAGTCTCTGGAGTCAGACTCGTCACCCCCAACCCCACTGCCAAGGCCAGACGAGGCTGGGAGCTCCCATATCCTGGTAGCCTCCTGGTAGCCGCCAGTCGGACCAGGAGGAGGCTGTTGCCACACTGCTGGGGCCCCGGGGGGGAAATAACTGGCTGCTTTGTCCCTGCTGGGCAGGGCCGGGTGGCACAAAGGAGAGGTGTGAGTCACCCTGGCGTCAAGGGAGTCGGGAAGGAGGGAGCCGGGAAGGAGGGAATGGGGAAGGAGCCTTGTGAGGCCCTGGTGCCCACAGGCTCCTGCAGCCTCTGCTGCCGCCAGTGGCACCCAGTGCGGCCCTGTGTCGTGGGGTCCCCCAAGGTCCCTCGATCCTGTGCAGACCCCACAGCCTCGTGTGACCCAGTGGGAAACGTTGTCGGTGCTGGGGCTGGGGAGCCTCTGTCCTGCGGCAGGAGCACATGGAGCCTGTGCTGGCCCTGTGGGCACTGGACTGTGCCCTGCAGCCTCCCGGGCGCCTGGTGCTGGGCCACTCGCAGCCCGTGGCGGCCGGGACCAGGCATCCTTGCGTGTCTCCCAGTGTGGGCACGGGGGTGACACGGGCCGGCGGCGGCTCCGCGCACCACGGCCGTTGGTTGCCGGTGGGCGCCGGTGCCACCAGGCTGCGGGCGCGCGGGGGGGGATCCCGGAGCCGCGGGGTCGCGCTGGGTCCATCGGAGCCGCGCGGGGACCCCGCAGCGGGGCCGGGGGCGGTGGCAGCGGCGCTGCCCGCCCCGCCGGGGCCGGGCCCGGGGCGGCGCCGGGGGCCGACGTCAGCGCCCGGGGCGGGGGCGGAAGGCGGCGGCGGCGGCGGCGAAAGTTGGGGCCGGCGGCGGGAGGAGGAGGAGGAGGAGGAGGATGGCGGCCGCCGAGGCCGAGGCGCGGGCCGACTTCGCGCGGCACTGGCAGGCCGAGTTCCCGGGCGAGGCGGCGCCGCGCATGGCGCTGGGCTCGGTGCGGGCCATGGAGCGCGAGCTGGGGCGCTGCCGCCGCCGCCTGCGCCGCCTGCAGCGCGCGCTGGCCGAGGAGCGCTTCAAGGTGCGGTACCTGGAGGCGGCGCTGGCCCGCGCGCCGCCCGAGCCGGGCAGCGACGGCAGCTCCGGCCCGGAGGACGCGGCCGCCTCGGCAGGTGGGTGCCCCGCGGCCCCCGCGCGCTGCCCGGGCCGGCTCTGAGGTCGCCCCGGCTCTCGCTGTGGTGCCGGTCCCGTCATTGAGGTCACCCCGGCTCTCGCTGCTGTGCCCGCCCTGGCTCTTGAGGCCACCCCGGGGCTCGTTGCTGTCACCCCGGCTCTTGCTGTGGTGCCGGTCCCATCATTGAGGTCACCCCGGCTCTCGCTGCTGTGCCCGCCCCGGCTCTGAGGCCACCCCCTCTGTGTTGCCCCACATTTCATCTGTGAGCCCAGCCCAGCCGCCTGTGCTCACCCTGTCTCACCATCCTGACCCCTGTGCTGATCCCGTCGCATCCCTGAGCCCTCTGTGCTCTCCCTGTCCTGCCAGCAAGGCCATCCAACTCATCCTCATCACCAAGGACACCTCAAGGCCCCGTGCTGTCCTCATCCCACCGCCAAGGGCACCCAGCAGCCTGCCCAGCCAGGGGACAGCCCCACGTGGGCAGCCCTCAGTGACAACCCGCACTCCAGCAGGGCCTCCGGCCACAGCTGGGGCACAGCGTGAAGGTCACTTGCTCCGGGAGCGCCCCGGGCCACCGCGGGGACACTCTGCTCGCTCAGGTGACACCGTGGGACCTCCCGAGGGTGCTGGGGCAGCTGCGGTGGCAGCGCGCGGGCTGGCGGGTGCCCCGCGTGCGCAGGTTGGTGACATCGCACCAGCGCCCGGGTGCCTGGTGGCAGGAGGGTGCCCGCAGCGGGCGCGTGTCGCGCTGTCCTACTTCCAGCGGCCTGGAAGTTGTTATTGCATCAGCCCACGCGCTCGGTCCTGGTTCAGGCACAGTCCTGACAGGGAGCGTGTCACTTTTCTGTAGCTGGTTCTGCAGCTGCCTTCAATTAATGGTGTTGCTGCTTGGTTGCTCGGGGCGGTTTCTTTGCGAGGCGGCGTTGTGCATTTTCACATTGCCCAGGTAGCAAGTACTGCGATGCATAAACACGCATTGCTGAGCAGGGGTTAGATTTATTGCGCTAGCCTCCAGAGCTGGAGACGAGCCTGGCTTCCCCGTGCATCCCTGAGCGCTCCGGAGGTGGCACTTCCAAGCGTGTGGCCAGTGACCTTGTTTGTCTCCGTAAGATGCCGGGCTGGCCTGTGCAGGCAGCTCTGCAGCTTCCCTGGTCCGGCTGTGAATCCGCAGGGAGCAGCCGGCTTGGCTGGGTGGGTGAGTGGGAGCCCTGTCCCCGCTGGGAGCGCCGGCTGTGTCAGATGCTGTATCTGTATTTTATTTTTATCTCGGTGATGCTCCTGAGTGTTTCCAAACACTCGAGATTGTGCAACGCTGTCCTTGAGCAGGCAGACAGGAGGGTGTATTTTGGGCACAGGACTTCCTCTCCGGAGGGGTCTCCTGCCCCGTCCTTCCATATACGTGGAGCTCGGACTGTCCCAGCCCGCCGGGCTGCATCTTTCAGGCCGGACCATGGAAGCCAACTTGTATCTGCTGTGATTAAATGTGGCCTTCGCCTCCTTTTCCTCCTCCCCTGGATGTGACTGTGGTGGCTTTGCCTCGTGGCCGGCTCGTGTGCTCCGCACGGGGCTGCCGGCTGCTCCGTGGCAGGAGGTGCTGCGGGAATGTCAGACGGTTGCGGTGGTGCCGAGCTCTTCCCAGCATCATCCCAAGTGTTTCCATAACGTCAGCGCTGCTCTTCACTGGGTGCTATAGGAGAGTCCTGCGCGTGGACAGCACTGCAGATGCTGACATTTAAAAGCAGAATATGGGGTTACCATAAGGCGCGTGAGGCCATTGCCTGGATCCCTTTTTTTTCTCACAGCTGGTTGAATTAGCAGTCCTGCTTGGTGTTTCTCACTTCTCCTTATTTTTCCTGCGCTGTTAGGAACTCGTGCTCGCGGAGCTGTCTGGCTCTCCTGCCGGGAGGCCGCTCGGCGCCCTTGCAGGGCGGTTAATGCTGGTCCTGCTCGGGATCACTCCCGAGCATGGAATTCCGGGGGTGCGCTGGAGGCATCCCACTGTCCTCAGTCACCTTGGACCCTGCTGAGTCCTCCTCCTTTCCTCATAAAATCCCCCAAAGTCCCAACAAAAGGAGGGCAGAAAATAGTGAGCAAAGTCCTAAGTGTATCTCGAGGCATCTCTCTGTGCGGGTAATCGCAGTGTGTGAAAGGTGAAGGATCCCGTGGAGTGTTTTATGGTCAAGCTGCTTCCTTCCTCGTGCACCCGTTTCCCCATCTTGGGAGCAAGGAAGGAGTCTTGGAATCGGTGCCTGCATAGGAGCTCTTGCTCCAGAATGGCTCACCTGCAAAGTCTGTGTCCTCACTTAGTCTTTATTCTAGCTTAATAGCATTTCCAACTGCTGGAGAAACACTTGTTTCGTTCTGAACTGCTGGCAGTTCCCCTTTGGGTGGGTAAAGGACACAGAGAGTTGAAGTGGGTGATTTTACACGCTTAGGAGAGAGCGAAATTGCAGCGCGGTCTGTGTGAGCGAGCCCTGCTTGGGACCTCTGGGCCCTCTCCATCTGCCCTGGCCCGATGGGGTTTCGGGAGGTGCCGAAGGTGCCGCTTTCCTGGGAATCCCAGCACTGCTGCCTGCGCTGGCTGCTAACGGGGCCAGGATGCGGGTTGCCCTTGCCGGGGTGGGAGGGTTGTGCTGGGTCAGACTGGTCTATTAAAAGGGAAAAAAACAAAGAGCAAATATGTATAGAAGATCACGAGGTTAAAAGCCTTTGAGCTGAGTGGTTCCGGCTTCATGGCTTTTAAATGCAAGCTGCAAACGCTGGTTACTGGAGTAACTTCCCTGTGTTAGTGGAGGAGCTGCCCGCGAAGAGCTGCAAGAGCGAGAGCAAAACCCGGCATCGGCTCCGCAGTGCCAGGGGTTCCTGCTCCGGGCAGAGTGGAGCAGCACCCAGGGATCCGCTGGATGCAGAAGCGCCTCTGGTGAGAGCTGCAGCCCTGGTGCCCTGTGGACACAGGGCAGGACGGTGGATGGAAGGGTGTCCCCAGGAGCAGGGAGGCACCTGGGTTTCCCTGCAGAGGGATTTTCCCCCGGCTCTCGGAGCAGGGAGCTGCTGAGCTCCCGTGCGCCACGCGCCGCTGCCTGGCGGGGCTGCGGGCGGGCGCCCTCCTTCCTGCGCTGCCCCCCTTTCCGTGCCACGTGCCTGGCGGTGGCCGAGCAGGGGAGGTCCCCGAGCTCCGCCGTGCAGATGGCAAGGCCCGGGATGAAGTTCCGCTTTCAAAGCCAGCCCCTTCCCACCTCCATCGCCGTGTCCTTGTGCGCTCTTGCAGGGTGCATCAGAAACGCTCTTTAGGTGCCTGGCTCCAGCTGGCAGTGCCCTCTGAGTCCGGAGTGCATTTGCCTTTAACTCCTATTAGAGCCCTGGGATTAGAGCCTGGGGATTCGCTCCTGGGCAGAGGCTCTGCAGCAGCCCCCGTTTAGGCAGAGCTGCTCCCCGGGAGGTGACACTCACCAGGGACGCGGTGCTTCTCGCTCCATCTCACGGCGCCGCGGGGTTGGTCCTCGCGGCCGCTGCTGGCCGGAGCATCCGCAGGCTCCGGGAGTGCTGGGGCTGCCGTGTGGGCGCCAAGGCAGCGCCGTGGGGAAGGCGCCAATCTTGCTGCACCTCCTGCAAGAGAGAACTTAAAATAGACTTGGCTTTTCCATCCCTAATCTCTTTATCGGTGTTTTCTAACGAGGCTGCTTTGCATATGTAGATGAGGAGCAGCGCTGCCTCATGGCTCCCTTGGATTTGATTCAGCAGCAGAGCCCAGGCTGTGCCTAAACCAGGATGTTTGGGAGATCTGCTCCGCGATAACCTGCAGCCGCGACGCTCGGAGCTTGTTGGACCTGGCGGCAGGGAGACGCTGCTGCCCGGCCCTGGACCTTTCTTCTGTGGGTGGTTTTAATGCTGATACCACAGACCAACACCTCTTCCTTCCCAGATCCTGCAACCCAAAGCAACCAGCCAAGTTATTCTAATAGCAGTGCCCACGGGTCTGGGCAGGAGAAGAGTAACCTGTGCTCTGCCCGGACTGATACAGGGCTATCTCCTATCTCCATGAAGATGGCTGTGATGATGGACAAGGCCTTAATCTGAGATTAGGCTTTTTTTTTCCTCCTATGAGAGGCCACCTTCCTTTCCTTCTCTTGGATCTGTTGCTTGGAGTGGCTGGACAGGCAGGGCTGTTCCTGGCTCAGCTGCGCTGCCTTTTCCCTTTCCCTGCCCAGAAAGATCAGCTATTCCCGGGTGGAAATTGCGTCAGGGGAAGGTGTGAGCTGGCAGAGCAGGGACGCGGGGGTGCTGGAGCACAGACCTGGCAGTCTTGGTGCCTCTGTGGTGCAATCCCTGGGGATTTGCCAGGAGCTGGCACAGGACATGACAAGACCCCGTGGAAGTGGGCGAATGAGGCCCTGCTCTGCAGGAGCAAGTGGCACTAGGCGATCGGGGCTGCAGGAGACGTGGTCCTGCGCCGGCAGGTTCCTCGGGGCTTCTCCATGGAGGTTGCTGCTTGTTTGCTCTGGCTCCCAGCCGGCTGTCCCTGCAGGGACAACTTTATGCGTTTCCAAGCCCAGGTTCTGTGTGAGGGAGCGTTTGGCAGCAGCGGTGGCTCCGCTCTCCCCGTGCTGCCCGCTGGCTGCTCCCCAGGCCTTGCCCAGGCACTGCCCCTTGCTCAGTGCTCCCCAACTCGTTTCCTCCTGGCTCTTCCCTTGGAAAAAGCCCCTTTTTTCCCCTCGCCAGCGTGGGAGTTGCAGGCAGCGCTCGGCCCCGCGCGCCAGTGGCTGGTGGCTCTGGTGCAACCTGGCTCCCGGCGCAGCCCGTGGGGCAAGCGGCGACGCTCGTGTGGCCACGGCTGGAAGAGCGTCTTGCACAAGCGTCCAGGAATAGAAACGCGTGGGCTGCCTGGCAGCGGCTGGACGGCCACCAGGCAGACAGGCAGACACCAGGCCGGCCGCACGGGGCCGGCGGGTGGCCGGGAGGGACCGGCCCGCGCCTGGGGGTGGCTGACCTCAGCTTTGAGCCGCAAGGATGCTCCCAGCTGGAGCGCAGGACGCAGGAGCAACCGCGGATGCTCAGGGATGGGGCTCCCAGCAGCCCATCACGTGCCACTGGTAACAGGTGCCCTGCTGTCCCTCGTGTCCTCGTGTCTCCTTGCAGCGCCAGCCTTGCAATGACCTCCTCCCCACGCTCTGCAGCCCTCTGCTTGGTGCCAGAGCCACGGGGCTGCGCTGGGCATCGCTGCCCGTCCGACGCGTGCCGTGTGCTGAGCACGGGCTGAGCTGCACTGCGGCGATGCCTCTGCTTTGTGTCTCAGGGTGCACAGAGGCTTTTCCTGCTCACCCTGTGTCTCTTCTTGCCATGGCACTGGTTGGGCCACGAGTCGTTGCTTGTTGGTGGCAGGGCAGCACCCGCTGCCATCCCTGCCCTCGCTGATCCACGGTGATGGGTGCTGCTCCGAGGCAGGGCCGTCCGGGCCAGCTCCATTCCCTGAAATTCCAGCAGTGAGCGGTGGGAAATGGCAGCACCCTGCCCGCGTGCGGGGCTGCACCTCGTGCTGGTGACTCGTGGCAGCTGATTCGGAGGCAGGGCCGAGCCCTCTCCCTTGGTGCCAGGCCTCGTCCACATCCTGGCATCATCTCACTCCCCGACACGCGTTGGCAGCATCGGAGCGGAGCAGTGGTGGTGGTGGCGAAGGATCAGGATGGTGACACTTTGGCACTGTCCCGCTCGGGTTATCCAGGCATTTCCGTTGCCACTCGTGTGCTGGCACGTCACACTCGAGCTGCTCTTCCTTCCCCGTGTGCCTCAGGAGTGTTATCCCTCCCGCGGGTTTCCCATCTGCTCCCACTGCAGGCCCTTTCCCGGGCAGCCGAGGGCACCGGATCTGGATGCTGCCCGCGCCTCCGGTGCTGCTGGAGCTGCAGGAGGGCACTCTGGGCGCTGGAACGCTTGGCTGGCGCGCTGACATATTGGGGTTGATGACTCCGGCGCTTTGGAGTCCCTTTGGCTACATGTGGACAAGGAGGGCGGCTTAACCCCTGCCTGCTCGGGCTGCCTTGCCCATCCCCATGAGCCCTGTGTGGGGGGCAAGGGGAGATCCCGTCCCCCATGGCCACCTGGCCATGCAGCAACCTGGGACGTGGCAGGACCCACTGGTGACTGAGGTGCCACCCTGGGGTGCTGGGGTGGCTCAGCGGGCCCAGCGATATTCCCGTGGTGCCGATGCCTCTGTGTGGGAGCCGGGATGCTGCCTGGAGCCGAGTGGGGAGCGGGATGAGGAGGAGTCTGCTCCCTTCATCCATAACCGATGGGGAGGGGGCTCAGCCTGGCACCCCCGCCCCGTGGCGGGGAGGGGACAGCGCCAAGGTCAGCGGGTGGCAGCGGTGCCGCCGCCGCCGCGTCCCCTCCCGGCCCCGCTCCCCAGACACCCGCCGGGGGCTGGCGCGGGGGCCGCGGCGCTCGGCTCCCCCCGGCGAGGCAGAGGCGGGAGGCGGGACGCGCCGCTGCCGTCGCCGGGGCGGGCGGCACCTCCCTCGCCGGGCGCCCCTGGCAGCGGAGCGGCCGTGCCCGGCGCTGCGGGGCCCGGCGCTGCCGTGCGGCCCCCGCCGCCTCCCGCCCTCGCCGCCTTTGTTGTGAGATGCGGGGCTGAGCGGCGCCGCGGCCGTCCCCAGCATGGAGCCGCTGAGCCACCGCGGCCTGCCGCGGCTCTCCTGGATCGACACCCTCTACAGCAGTACGTGCCCGGGGCTGGGGGGGGGACGGGGGGCGCTGCGGCGGGGTCCCCCCGCTACCTGTTGTGTAACGCTGCGGCGGGGAGGCTGCCGGGCCGGCCGGGCCAGCACCGCGGCTGAGCCCCGCTGCGGCGCGGGGAGCTGGATGGGGACGAGCCGGGGTCGGCGCGGGCGGCCCCGGGGCTTGGGGGAGCTGCTCTGGTGACGGCGGCCCTGGCCCCTTGAGCTCACTGAGGCTGGGACCGCAGCTTGCTTTGCCATGGGGGTCCTTGGGGACATGGGGACTTTCTCCTCTGCTCCCATCCCTGGCTCTGTGCAGCCTTGGGAAGTCTCCTCTGTCCCTGCCTGCCGGCAGTGGTTTTAGCAGCGAGCGCCGAGGCTGTGCTCAAGATGCTGTGGAAATGCGGTCGTGCGGGGTCTGTATCCAAGGACCGGCAGCCGGCAGGGCCGGATGATCCTGCAGCGCACATTTGTGTGGGCTGCGTGCGATTCCCAGCCCTGCGATGGCCGGATCCGGACCTGATGTGGGGGGAGTATTCCTTGGAGCAAACCTGGCCCCAGGCAGCCCAGGAGTCCCAGCACAGCCTGGCCAAGGAAGCCTGGGACACAGCTGGGAGATGGGAGGGGAACCCGATTGCAGTCTCTGCTGTTGGTTCTGGGGGAGTGTTGGGCTGTGTGGCCATGGACGTGGGTGGTTTGGGGGATCTGAGTTCCCCTTAAGATATTTGTTCCAAAGCTGCTGAGTTCCGAGTCTGGTGTTTGTGGAGGTCTGGATCAGCAGGGCAGTGAGGTTTGATACAAGCATGTGGGATGGTCAGATGAGAATTCAAAGAACAGAGGGAAACGTCCTCCCTGCATGTATTTAGCATCTGTCCCCCCTTGAACCTGGCATGAGTGGGAGCGGAGGCCACGGGAGCGGTTGGAGGCAGATTGAGTGGGGCTGGATGTGAGAGCAGGCTGAGCCCCCCAAGCTGCAGCCTGAAACCTGCACCGACACCCGCAGCTGGAGGCTGCTTCCAAGAGCGTCAGTCCCAATCTCTTGCTTATGGTGGTGCTGGCAGCTGGAACAGAGCCTAGAGGCCACATCCAGATCTAGCATTTGTGGACTCCTTCCCAGCAGTTGCATCTCTATGAACCAAGCTGGCTTGGCTCCGACTTTCTGATTTCTTCTCTGGCCACCTTTGCTGCTGAGAATAGAGGCCCAAGGGAGACTGCTCAACATGTAAATATTTCCTGGGATATTTGGCAACCTCTGGCCTCCATCCTGTAAGTAAAGGCAACAGTGGGTCTGTGTGTCTGGACCTACGTGCAGCTGTGAGAAGGGGCTTCCAAGCAGCCAGATTGTTTTCTGTAGCTGGGTCAGACCTGTGTGGTCCACAGCACCCCGGCTAGCAGGCTGGCAAGCCGTGGTGCCTTGCTTGGAGGAGAACTTTGCAGAAGGGCTCTGTCTCCAGAGGGTGCACGATGTCTTTTTGTGCTGGCATCTCCTCCTCCACCTGCCTGGAGTGAGCTGTGCTTTGGCTGAGGAAAGGCTTCTCCATCCTTGTTGAAAGCTCTTGGTATGGCAGGTGGTCTCCATCCATGTGGATGAGTCTGCTGAGGGGTATTTGGTTGTGTGGACACTTGGCTGCTCAGGCACTGCCCTGTGGGCGCTGTAGCTGCTGTCCTGGGCTCCTGTGCAGACACATGTGACTCGCTGCCAGGTGTCCTTCTGCTGTGCCTGCTTGGAGGATGCTGGCAACTGGAATTGGTGCCAAGGCTGTGGCATATCAGGACAACAGCGATCTGTGTTCCCCAGCACTCTGTTTTTTGAGCATCCTGATAGGACAACCTGATGGGCACAAGCAGGGCTGTGCTGGTGGGATGGGAGAGGGAGTGAGCTACCCTTCAGAGGAGTCTTGTGGAGGAAGGTGGTGAAGAGCAAGGCAGGTCTGAGGCCAGCTCATGCATCAGTGTTGTCATGGTGAATTTTCACCCAGCCACAGTAAAAAAAAAACATGGCATTTTCCCAAACCTTCCTGTCTCAGAATAGCAAAATTCTCTTAACCAATATCATTGAACTTCTCTCTTGGAAATGGGACAGGACAAATGAGCTCTCAAGGTATGGCAGAGCCTGCAAAAAAAACAAAAAACAAAAAACAAACAAACAAAAAAGGGACCTGGGGGGTTGCTGTGCCTGGGCTAGAGACCTGGGTCTTGAAGGAGCTGGCTGCTGCCCTGGGCTGTGCTCCCTCTTGGAGATTATCTTGCTAGAATTAGTTTGGTCTGGACCTGAAAAAAATCTAGCGGAGCTGAATTGTTGTTTTCCTCATGGAGGTGCATTCCTGGTCCTGCTGGGACCACGCACAATCCTGGAAGACATAAGATGAGACTGCTTCAGGTCAAGGTGTCCTCACCAGCAGATATGGCCCTTCTTGGCCAGGCTTCCTCCATTGCCTTGGCCCCCCATCTTGGGTGGAGGAGAATTCCTACTGCTAAACCCAGGTGTCTGGAGTAAAACAGGTCTGGATTTTACCATGAGCGTCTAGATAGAGGGGGAGCCATTGAGGCAGATACGGGGGACAGAGCCAGGCAGTGTGGTCCATGAAGAGCCCCCAGGAGCTTGGTTGCTTTGCTGCAGATCATAACGGAGGCCATGGGA
This sequence comes from Tinamus guttatus, assembly GCF_059628265.1. Lineage (NCBI taxonomy): Eukaryota > Metazoa > Chordata > Aves > Tinamiformes > Tinamidae > Tinamus > Tinamus guttatus. The sequence continues at coordinate 811,584 of NW_028289014.1, read as the reverse complement.
GGGTTAGAGATGGTCACTGTTTGTGAGAAGAGGCATCTCCTGATCCTGGATCCAGCGATCCAGATCCAGCCCATTACAGAGAGCCAAGTATGCAGCGAAAAGCGGTCCTTTCTTCCTGATGGTGGGTGATTGGTCTCTTTTCCTGATGGCTGTCAGGCCTAGGGGACATGATGGCTGCTGGAGAGCCGGGATCCTCTCTCTGTAACTGCAGGATGGTCCCTTCCCCTTGGGTACCTTGGGTACCCCCTTCCTCCCTAGCACAACAGACGTCACCTCTGGCGTGTGGCAGGGTCCCCAGCTGCCTCATTAAAATCCTGTTGCTTATCACCCTGCCTCCAAGCCAGCCTCAGCTATAGCAGGGGGACAGCGTCGTGCTGCCTGTCTCCTCTCCTCCAGCATGGGGGCTGCCTGCACTGGTGTTGCCCGCTCCATGGTGGCTCCATGTGCCTCCTCCATGCCAAGAAACCGGAGAATGTGCCTTGGGAAAGGCAGGAGGAGGTACTGGCAGCCTGGCCGCCCGCTCCGTCCTTGGCACCGGGTTTGCTGCAGATGCAGATGGGTTTGGCCAGGCCGGCGCTGCAGTAGGTGGGTGCTGGTAGGCACTGAGCTGGCGGCCGTGGCCTGGTTGATGGGAGAGGATGGCCCTGGACGGGTTTCCTGTCCGTGGTGGTCGGACTGCGCGTGCCTGGGGGCAGCCCGCTGGGTTCACCCCCTCCCTCCTGCTTCGGCTTCTCCCGTCAGACCCGCCATGGACCAGACGGCTCCGGGCGGCTCCACTCGGGCGGCTCCACTCCCGGTAGTGGCATCGCACGGGGCGGCGCCATGGCCTCCTCCCGCCCGCGGCAGCCGCCATCACCATGGAGACGCCACCATGGCCGCCCCGGCGGGTGATGGCGGCTGCCACCCTGGCCTCCTGGGGAGCTCGTTAGTGGCTAATTGCTAACGAGAGCGGCTCTGTGGTGCTGGCAGAGCTGGACGCGTTTGGCCATGTTGGGGCTCCCCTTCTCCATCCGCGCCAGGGTGCAGGATGGGGCTCCCTCCCTTCCTCCCACTCTGCCTGGCGTTGGCACTGCTCTTTGATTTAAAGATTTATCAGCTTTAATTATTAAATGGCATGAAGCATTGATGGGCTGAGGGGCGTCGGGCTGCTGATGCCGAGCAGCCCCCTTGGCTGGGGCAGTGGGTGCCATGGAGAGGGTGACATGGTGGTGGCCCCGAGGTCCCCCCAGGACAGTGCTTGGGATAGCACCGAGAGCCCCAGGTCTCCCCTATCCCCAGCAGCCGGGGCACCCGTGTCCTCTTTCCACCTCTTTCATGGGAGAGAAGTGGGGACAGATGGATGTGGCCCCAGGAGCAGTGAGGGGCTGAGGTGCCAGTGGGACCCCCATGGCGCCCGCACCGCGGCCGGGCTCCCTTCCCCCTCCGGCACCGGCCGCCCTCCCCTTTGTCAGCATCTCGGGCGGCTGCATCCGCCTCTTCCCGCCGTGCAGCCGGCTACGTTTCCATGGGAACCGTACCCCGGCCCCCGGCCGCGCTGGAGGAGCCACCGCAAAACCCGGCGCCCCTCGCTGCCTCCATCCGAAGGCTCCCAAAAATGGCTTCCCCGCCACTGCATGGGGCTCAGGAGCATCCTGGAGGCGGGAGAGCCTGGGCAAGTGGTGATGGAAGCAAGGGGCTGTCACCCTGGGCTTGCCACCCTCCTGCCATCCTCCTGGCAGGCGCTGGGCAGCAAGAGGGTCCCTGTGGCCTGCATGTGGCCATAGCTGCCGGCCTCTCATCATCGCCATCTTCACTCCCCTGTAGACTTCAGCTATGGTGCAGACGACTACGACGCCGAGGGGAACGAGGAGCCCAAGGCCCTGCCGGAGGGCTCAGAAACCATGCCCTACATCGACGAGTCGCCCACCATGTCCCCCCAGCTCAGCGCCCGCGGCCAGGACAGCGGGGACGGCGTCTCTCCCACACCTACCGACGTCCTCGGCACGGGGGTAGGTGGCCGGACGCAGAGCGCTGTGCCGGGTGCGGTTGAAGCAGGATTGCCCAGCTTGGATGTGTGTCTGGTGGTGGTGATGATCATCTGGTGACCCAGATGGCTGGGTTGGCTTCTCACACACTGTTGCCCTTGGCCCTGCAGGCTTTGGGCTCCTTTTCGCTGCTCGGGGGGAACAGCGTGTTGTTTGGAGGATGCAATATTTGTGGGAAGGAGCAGATGGGGAAAGTGCAAGCTCAGGGCCACATCGGTGCCATCCTTTGGGACAGATGTAGGTGAAAAGACACCTGCAAAGCCAGGAGAGCCCAGGCGGGTAGGACAGCAGCGCCTGGCTGCCGGAGAGCCAGGGCTGCCTGGATCTACAGGGAAGTGGCTGGAACCTGCAGCCAGGTCCCAGGAGCTATGAGGTCCCTGGGGAGCAGCTCGGCTTTGGGGACAGGGACAGTCGCTCTGCTGGGCTGCCAGCTCCATCTAGCGGCTCTGGGGACAAGTCACCAGCCGGACACCTTGTCAATCCCCTCCTCTTCTCTGGGGAACTTAGGTTTAACTCTTCCTCTCCTTGAGCTCTTAGCAGAGCCTGTGAAGAATTGGGATTTTGTGTTACTTTTAGAGGAGAAACGTTTTGGAAAGATTTGGAGTGGAAAACCCAAAGGAGAAAATAATTTTTTTTTTGAATCCATGTTTCCCAGCACCCTGAGGGCAGTGGGGCTGCTGTGGCAGCGATGCCGGGCGCAGGGAGCGCTCCAGGCTGCTCTCCCCGGTGTGCTCTGGGCAGGCCGGCTCCCGGCTGGGCACCGCAGCTGCCTCCTTCCCAGCTGCCTCCTTCCCGTCTCCCTGGGCGCTGGCCCTGGCACGGGGCAGCTTCAGGAAGCGCCTGCCGGGCCCTGGGAAGGGGCAGCCTCGGGCGGGCAGATGCTGCTGCCCGGCGTGGCAGCGTGAGCTGCAGCGGGGTCGAGCTCTGTGATTTTTGCAGGGGGCCGCTTGGCGCTGGCAGAGGCTGCGCCGGAGGGCAGGAGGGTTCGTGTCATGGAAAGAGTTAAGCCCTGCACCCGGATGCGGAGGCAGCGAGAGGTGTGGCTTCCTCCCCAGGGTCCCCTGCCTGCCCCGGCCCCTGCCCAGCGCCAGCAGCCTCCGCTGGGCGCCCAGCACCGGCGCCCGCAAGGGCGACCTCCACCCCGCGGCCCAGCACCAGGCCAAGGGCTGGGCTCCCTCCGCCGACACGGACCCTCCTGGCCCGTCCGGGGGCTGCCTGCGGAGCACCAGGCTCTGCAGGGGCCACTCGTGGCAGCTTAGTTGTCCCCTGAGAGCCTGGCACCGGGTTTGTTGGTGGATGTGTTGTTAGGCGGTGGCCTTCTGTGGGCAGATCTGGCCTTCTCCGTCTTTCCAGGGCAAATAGGGTGGTGGATGGGGAGGCTCAAAGCCATGTTCCTCAGCGCTACCTGAGTGTGGATGGAGAGGCTGCTCAGACTAGATGCAGGTGCTGGAATGGTCTCAAGTGGCCGTCTCGGCTCAGCGCTGGCCCTGTGCTGTCCCAGAGCTAACAGGATTGGAAAGCATTAAAGCTCAGCGCCAGCTCTGCCTCCAATCTCTTTATCTGTAGCCGCTTGTCCTGGGGCTTAGCTGAGTGCCATCTGAATGCCCCTGCTTGGGGCTGACGTTCATCTCTCTGTGCCTCCAGCCTCAAGATGGGCACAAGGTTGCACTGTGATCCCCCTGTCTGGGTGGCACAGGGAGCCTGGCTCAGCCCATGGCTGCTCTCCGCTGAGGTGGGACTGGTGTCTCTGCCTTTCCGTGCTTGAAGGGGACGTGTCTCAGCTCGGGATGAGAGGGGCTTTCTAGCAGGGCATCCTGCAAGCTCCTGCGGTGGCTGTAGGTGAGGCTGGCGTCCCCAGAAGCTGGCCGCAAATGCAGAACTTATTGCCCTTCCTCTGTCCTCCCACCTGCAAAATGTGAGTGCCCTGGCACAGGCCATGGTCTCTCCTTGGATACTGTAGGGCTTGGCATAGGGAGGGTTAGTCTTTGCAGTTGGCCTTCCTCCCCACATCCTTATGGCCCAGTGTGCCCCTCTTGCCCCAGATCCTTGTGCTGAGGGCAGGGGCTGGTGCGAGGTGGCTTTGCCTTGCCCTGGGGACTGGCTGCCATGCCCAGAGTCCTGGTGTCCTGTGCCACGTCTATACCAGGATGGAGCTTCAGCATGGAAGCATTTTCTAGCAGGGGCTCTGGAAAGGCCTTGTATCTGTGTTCCTGCCCTTGCTTTGGGCACTAGGAATTTGTTAGGAGTTTTGAGAGGAGCAAGGAGAAGCAATAGGCTTATGGAGGTAGAGCGCCCGCAGCCTCCAGTTCCTCTTTTCTGCAGAAGGGAGAGGGGGGAACTGCTGAAATGGCTCTTGAAGTAATGGATTTCTGCCCCTGTCGCCATCCCCAGCCTGGTCTGGCCCTGTTTGCACCACAGCTTGTTCCCCGGCTCCCTCGGCAGCTGCTGGACTGGGTCCCCTCTGCGACGGGGGGGCCCTTTTCCCAGAGAGATGAGGTCCAGGTCCCCTTTATGGGAGCTGCTCCCCTCTGCTGTCCACTGAGTCCCGTGGCCTCCCTCCCGTGGGACATGGGGACAGCAGGGGCCTATGGGTGCCAGCCGGCAGGACGGATGCTCGCGCGGGGACGCGGTGCTGTGGGGCACGGCAGCTCCGCATGGGCCTCTGAAGGAGGCAAAGCTGCTGCTGCGGCACGGCCACGACACCCCTCAGCGACGTGGCCGGCATGGGGTGGGCGCTGCCGTGCCAGCACTGAGCACACAGCCGGGACCCTCTTTCCGTGCCGAGATCCCTGGAGGGCGCTGGATGCTCCGAGCCGCCCCTTGCCCGGGGGGCAGGCAGGGCCGCCGGCGCGCGCCGTGCGCGAGGCCCAGCACGCGGCCGCTGCCACCTGGGCGCCCCAGAGCGCGGGCGGGCGCCCCGGCGCTGACCACACGCCGCCGCCGGAGCAGCCCCACCTCCAGCGCCAAGCCTTGCATTTCCTGTACGAGAGCAGGGCGGAGCGGCGCGGCCGGCTGCGGAGCCGCGGGCACCGCCAGCCCCTGCAGCGCTCGCGGCCCCGCGCTGCGGCGGAGGCCCCGGGAGCGCCGCGCTGCCCTCTCGCTCGCTGCCAGCCCCGCGCCTTCCGCGGCGCCGCGCGGGCCCTTCGGCGGCTGCCCGGGAAGCGCTTCCACGCTCCTGCCGGGACGCGGGGCCAACGGCCTGGGCCGGGGCAGGCGGGAGCACCGGCAGGGCCATCATGGCTCCTCTCACCGCGGCGCTGTGGCCGGCGCGCAGGGCTCGGTGAGGCCAGGCTGGCTCTGTGGTGCCAGCCCTCCTGCCCGGCAGCCTCCCGCGGCCCCCTCTGCCCCCCTGCTGCTCGCAGGCCATGGAGGAGGAAGAGGAGGCCATAGGGTACCTGGATAAAGTCCTAGAGGATGAAGATGACTCTGAGCCGGGAACCCCCACGAGCCCCGGCCCTCCGTTCTTGGCCAGCGAGAAGGTGGGCACAGATCCCCCGGGGAGCAGCGCCTCGCGCCACACCGAGGGTGGGCTGAACAAGGGGCGTTTTGCCGGTGCCGACGGCGTCCAGGTCTGGGGGCTCTCCTCCTTCTCCTCGAGCCCCTGCAGGGGCAGTGGGGGGCACGGGAGCATCGCTGCCCATGGGGCTGAGCACAAGGCCATCTGTGAGGTGCCGCAGGGCTGGAGCAGGGGCACGGGGCAGCGATGGGAGCGGGGCTGGGTGCTAAGGGCTCAGGGGCCATGGCCATGCAGAACCACTGCCGGATGCTCCGGGAAAGGCTGGACCATTCTGTGCTGCTGATTCACCTCGAGGCTACGGGCTAATCCCCTGAGTGCCGCCCCAAGCTGCCTGTGCCCGCGCTGTGCCCTGCTCCTGGGGCTCCCCAGGAAACCCCAGGGTTTGGGCAGCACCCACTGCCAGCCCCAGCCCTCCCCTGGCTCCCCAGCCGGGCAGGGGGCCGCAGCCGCCCCATCCTTGGGCTCTCCTGTGTGTGGAGCTGCCCAGGGGCCACCCCTGCTCCTCTGCTGTCCATGCAGGGGGGTCTGGCTGGTGCCACCCCCTGGGTTGGTGCCACCCCCTGAGGTGTCGCGGGCCCTGGGAACGAGCGGGTCCCTTTTCTCCCAGGCTGCCTCGCAGGGCCCGGCCCCGGGGGAAGCAGGAAGAGCCCGTGACTAAGCGGTGGCAGCGAGCCCGTGAGCTCTGAGCGCACAAACACGGCCCCGCGGGCACAGCTTTGCCAGGCGCAGACCCCGGGCTCGCGGCGGGCGGGCGCCTCCAGGCCCAGCGAGCGGCAGCGTCGCCCACCCAACCCAGGGGCTGCGTGTCCTGCCCAGCGTGGCCACGCGGTGCCCGCGTGCGGGCAGAGCCCCACGCGGCATGGCCACGGGCCCTGCGTGGGCATCGCGGGCGGCTGGTGTGGGGCAGAGCGCCCGCAGCCGCTGCGGGTGGGAAGCAGAGGAGCATGTGGGCAGCCCCATCCTGCATGTGCCGCAGGGCCAGTACCCTTGGCAGCGTTTGCCCTGTGCCAGCCGGGGCCTGGCCGGCGGCACAGGACTGGGCTGCCCCCGCGCATCCCACACAGCGCGTTTTCTGGAGCAGCTAGGGAGCGAGCTGAGAGTTTATGTTCCCCCTTTGGAGTGGTCTGCAGCCACTGGATTAAGGAAGAGGGTCCTGATGCTGCCGGACTGCAGCTCTGCTTGGCCCCGGTCTCGGCAGCGCAGCCCGGCTCCGGAGGGTGTTCCGTAGGGAACGGGCATGGGACACTCGGATGCGCTGATGTGCCGGGAGCCGAGAGGTGCCCGGCAGACGTGCGGGTGGTGCCTCCCGGGCGCAGGCTCCAGGGAAAGCCCTGGCCGGGCGGTGCCGGCTCACGTGGCCGCCGCGCGTTACTTCACCAGGACTCTGCCCTGGGAGAGTCCTGCCACGGCCTGCGCCATCCTGGAGCGTTGCCAGCGGCACCGGGCGCCCGGCCAGCCAGGAGCCGGGCCAGGAGCGACGCCAGCCCGGCCTGTGATTGCCAGCTGGCTCCAGTCCGGCTGTGCCGCCCGGCGGGCAGTGCCCAGCCTCGCTGCTCCTTGCTGTAGCGTTACCCCTCCTCGGGATGTGTTTCCACACTGGTATCTGCAGAGATGGGCCCGGTGGGATGCGGGATGCCCTCCCGTGCCGGCTGCTGACTCCGCTGGACTCCTTGCTGTGTCACGCAGGGCGAGCGGGATGCTGGCAAAGGCCTGGAGATGAGGAAGTTGGTGCTCTCTGGGTTCCTGGCCAGCGAGGAGATCTACATCAACCAGCTGGAGGCCCTCTTGTTGGTAAGCACACATCCAGCCCGGGCTCCGTTCCCCAAGGAGGTCCCCAGAATGGGATAAGTAGATGGGGTCACTCCTTCCCAGAGTCCCTTCCCTGGGCAGGGCTGTGTGGAGCTTCCTCGGAGGGAGCGGAGCCGCAGCAGTCGCACTGGAGCCAGCTCTGCTCTGGCCTGCTCATCCCCTCTCTCCTCCTTGCTCCACTCATGTGGCTGGGCCAGGTATTTATAGCCCTGCTTCCTCCTGTGGACTCACTGGCCAGGGTGGCAAAGACGCAGCTGCTGCACATGAGGGTTCCTGCTGCTGCGGACGGGGAAGTTTGCAAGGATGCACCGGCCGAGCGCGGCCCCGCGCAGGAACGCGGCTCCTCGTCCCTGTCCTTGGCCTTCCCTGGCCGCACAAAGACAGAGGTGCCTCCCTGAGACCCTGACCCGGACAGCCCTTGCCCTGGCTCAGATTTTCCAGTGTCCCAGGACCCCTGTGCAAGAAAATGGAACTGTTTGGGGACCAGTTTTAGCTGTTTGGGGCCAACCTTTACTGGCTGCTCCTTGAGCCCAGTGGTGTCTGGGCTTGGCAGGGCTGTGGTGCCATGGGCAGTGATGGGAACCCTGCTGTTACACTGGAAATGTCTCTAGGGGTGTTTTCCACCCAAGCTCCGCCAAACATCTCCCTTCTCCTCGTTTGGCAGCCCATGAAGCCGCTCAAGGCCACGGCCACCACGTCGCAGCCTGTCCTCACCCTCCAGCAGATTGAGACAATTTTCTACAAGATCCAGGACATCTATGAGATCCACAAGGAGTTCTACGACAGCCTGTCCCCAAAGGTGCAGCAATGGGACAGCAACATCACCATGGGCCACCTCTTCCAGAAACTGGTACGCACCTTCCTGGGACTTGCTTTGCCGAGGAGGAGGAGGAGGAGGGCGGAGCACCGGGCTGTGACACAGGATGTTCAGAGGGGTCTCAGGGCATCGCCCGGTGCTCACCAGCAGCTTGGGCTGGGCAGCTTGTTGCACCCCTGCTCTGTGCAGCCTCTGCTCTGCTTTGCTTGTGTCCACAATACACTGCTTGCAGCCCGGTCCCTGCCATCCTGGGGCACTAATGTGGCCTCCGGGCCATCATCATGGTCAGCCCAGGGTGGAGAGCCGGGGCGCAGCCTTGGTGCCCCTCTCTGCGCCAGGGATGCCCGTAGTAGCGGCGCGGTCCGTTCATCCCCAGGCCCCGGCCACACCAGCTGCTTTCTTCCTCTGCTGCTTCACACATCCGCGACCGCAGGCAGCCCTCGGGGCAGCCCTTGGTGGGGTTTGCTCGAAGCGCGGGGCTGGCACGAGCTCTGGGCAGGCCAGGCAGGCGCGGCGGCTGCGTTACCCTCTGGGGACAGGCAGGGAAATCGCTCCCTGTGGCCCGCGGGCTCGGGCGGGCGCTGCAGTGACGGCTCCCCCGGGCCATGCCAGGGCTCTGCGGCCGCTTCCCGCTCGTGCCTGGGAGCAGGGATGCCGCTGTGCGCCCTACCGAGGCCTGGCAGGGCATGTGGCAGGGACAGGGCAGCCTCACGGGCGCTGGGAAACGGCTCTAGCTTCAGCCACCTCTGTCTGCTGCCCACACAGCTCTGTCTGCTCGTTCTGGGCATCAGTGGCACGGCCACGGCTCGGGGCTTGGTGCGAGCCCCGGTGTCCTGCTGCAGCCAAGGGCTCTCTGCGAGTCGAGACGTGCAGACCTCGGTTCTGCCCTCGGGCTGCCTTGTGATCCCTGGGGGCTGTGAGCATCCCCGTGCTGTCCCGCAGGCAGGGACACGTTCCTTCTGCTGCTACCCAGCCTGTGGCAGTGCTGCAGGCTTTACCGTCCCGCTGGGTGCCCTTCCCTACAGGCCAGCCAGCTCGGGGTGTACAAGGCCTTTGTGGATAACTACAAAATCGCCCTGGAGACGGCAGAGAAATGCAGCCAGAGCAACTACCAGTTCCAGAAGATTTCGGAGGTGAGTTGGGCAGGCTCTGCACCCAACGGGGGCAGGTGTGGGGCACAGAACATTGTCCCCATGGCCGAGTCCTTCCCACGTGCTCTATAAAGGTGCTGTCCCTCTCCTCAGGATGGTCAGGAGTTGTCCCAAGGACAAGGCCATCTTTGCAGAGTTGGAAGTTTGTGGCTGCTGGGCAGGGAGCTGGGACAAATCAAGTTTTGGTCCCCCTGTGCCAGCAGTTTGGGGCGATGCTGTGCAGGAGGTGGCAGTGGCGGGTGGCAGAGCCTGGCCCTGCATGTACCGTGGCAGGGAGCAGCCACCCTTTGTACTGAGCACTGTGGGCTGGGAGCAGGTTTGGGAGATGAGCCCGGGAGCTGGTGCAGCCGGACTGCGGCCGGGGGTGGCAGTTTGGGTCGGTCCCTGCTGCCCTCAGTAAGACGAGCAGAGAGCTGCTCCCTGCGGGGGATGCGCCCCATGCCTGGCCCTGCGCTCCCCTGGGAGATGGGGACCTCCATGGCTGTGCCCTCCCCCTGCTTCCTGCAGCCCCTCTGGAGCAGGGATCGGAGCACGGAGCTCAGCAGGAGCAGCAGTGGGATGCTCCGGGTGGGGGTCCGCATGACCTTGAGCACCGTCCTTGCCCGGTCCCCAACCCCTGCTCTCACGGGCCTCTCCCTCCGCAGGAGCTGAAGGTGAAGGGCCCCAAGGACTCCAAGGAGAGCCACACGTCCGTCACCATGGAGGGTACGGCGCGCGCCGGGCGGGCGCCGCGGGGAGGGGGACGCAGCCTTTTGTCTCCGCGCGGGACCGGAGCGCAGGAATCGCCGCGCGGCTCGCGGGAGCGCAGCCCTTTGTGCAGCCGAGCGCGGCGGCGGCGGCGGTGACGGTGCGGAGCTGGGGGGGGGACACGCGCCTCGTTGGGACGCCGGGGGCATGTGGCAGCCCCCCAGCCCCTGCCCAGCCCCTCGCCGCCGCGCGCGGGCTGCGCCGGCACCGCGCTGAGGGGCTGCTGCCGCAGCCGGGCTGAGCTGCCGAGGGGAGGCAGCGATGGCTGCGCCGCGCCGGGGCTGCCATGGAAATCCTCGTCGTCGTCCGCCTCTGCTGTAACTGCACCTACGGTGAGGCTGCGCGGCACGGGGGTGCCTTTGGGGCGGCGCGGCCCCCTCCCGCGGGGCGAGGGGCGGCCACCGGCGCCGGGCGCGGCGGTCCTTGCGGGGCCCGGCGGCCACGTCGTGCGCTGCAGCCTCAACTTGGGAGTTTCTTTGTTCCCGGCTCCATGGAATCATCTTCGGCGCCGGCACGCGTGGCCGCACGCTCGCCATCCCCTGCGATGCGGTGGGACGGGGATGATGGGGAGGACCTGGGCAGGGTCCCTGTCTGCTCACTGGAGGCCACCAGCCTCTTGGGTCCCTCACCCCCTTGTCCCTGGTGCTGGGGAGCCTCCCCGCTGGCCTCGTGCTGCTCTGGGTCTCTGTCCCAACTGGGGACACGCTGGGCTACTCCGTACTTTGCCTGTAGCCTCCGCAATGACAACGGGAGGCTCTGTCCTCCCTGTGGGTCTGGGGTAGGAGGGAAGCGGGAGCCCTGGAATGCCTCCCTTGCTGGGTGCTGCCGTCATCCCGGCTCGCCCCTGCTCTGCTTTCACTCCCTGCCTGGGGAATTACCCCTGGTCCGGGAGCTGCTCCGGGAGTCTTTATCCCAGGCAGACCCGCCGCGTGCTGGGACACGGGGCCTGGTGCAGCCCGACGTCCCCTTCCACCTCCACCGAGGTGAAACCCTCCAGCGGAGGGAAACGAGATAGGACCCCGCTCCGTGACTCATAGCGGAGCGCTCGGAGAGCTGCGCGGTTCCTTCTTCTGCTGCTGTCCGGAGCCTCTCCTCACTTGGGCCCTCCGCTTTGGGGAAGTGGTCTGAATCGAAGGGAAAGTCCAGAGGCATCTGTCTGGGTGTAAATAGCTCAGGAGACGTGCGAGGGGTCGGCCGCAGGGTGCGGGGCCCGCTCCATGGGCCTGTCCTCCTACAGAAGGGTGCAGAGCATGGGGGGTGCAGCCCCTAAAGAGCCCCCAGTGCCTGTCCTGCACTGGGAGGGTTGTGGCAGCATTTTCCTTGGAGGGAGTTTGTGACCCTCGCCCTAGGGGGTCGATGCTGGGAGCCTGGGAAGCTGCTGAAGCTCTGGCCGCGGGTGGCACCGAGCGGCCCTTCCGCTCAGCCACTGCGTCACGGCGAGGGCGCAGGGCATGGGGCCCATCGGGTACGTGGGGACACGCGTGCCTGGGAGCCTGCAGAGTCGTCTGGCAGGGCCTGCGCCGGCTGCTCCCCGCTCCAGAGCTGCTTCTCCAGAGGGGACTGCGGCTGGGATGTCCCGTGGCCAGCGTGAAATAGGGCAGAGCAGTGTTGATGGTGATGATGGTGGTGATGATGATGATGGAGGCCCTCTGGCTTTGCAGTCCATGAGGAAGGGAACCTGCCCAGCGCATTCACTCAGCACCTGCGGCACGGGTGGGCGTCAAGGTGCTGTCACCAGCACTGGGCCACAGAGCGGGGCACCCCATTTGCGCCATGCTGCCTGCTCTGCTGTCCCACCTCGCCGCGGCTGATCCCGGCACAGCGGGGCCGGGGCCAGCAGGGACAGCCCGGCCTTTGCGGGCCCCTGGCTCCGGGGCAGGGACGAGGTGCTGGTTGGGCGGCTGCTGATGTCTCCCTGTGTCTCCCCGCAGCGCTGCTGTACAAACCCATTGACCGCGTGACCCGGAGCACCCTCGTCCTGCATGTGAGTGTGACACCAGCCCGGAGGTGGAGGGGGGACACGGATGTTGTGGGGCAAAACAGCCGGTGGAGGCTACGCTCCCCTGCGTACGGGGGCTGCCATGGCCTTGCCTGGCATGGAGTAGGCTTGAGGTGGCCATGCTGTCCCTCTGGCAGGCTCTGCCTAGGTCCCATAACTCCCAGGAGATGATCACTTGGCAGCTTCTTCATTGGGAGCTGTTGGTGTCCTGAGAACCGGTGCCTGGGTGCTCTGGGAGCAGCTGGGCCCGCTCATGTGCGGCTCTGCTCTTCCAGGACCTCCTCAAGCACACCCCCGCCGACCACCCCCGACTACCCGCTGCTCCAGGATGCCCTCCGCATCTCCCAGAACTTCCTCTCCAGCATCAATGAGGACATCGATCCCCGGAGGACAGCGGTCACCACCCCCAAGGGGGAGGTGAGGCAGGCAGGGAGGGCAGCGCCTGGGTGGGGGTGACGGCCGAGCTCTCTGCAGGCTCCTGGATTGGGTCCCTGCTCTGAGCCACCGCACGGTGCTTGGCCGGGGAGTGGAGAGAGGTCCTCTTGACACAGCCCCAGCGTGTGGGGTTGGGGCTGTGTCTGGTCCTTGCTGCTTGCTGGCACCGTACTGAGAACAAGGGGCCATCGTGGCATGCAGGGACACGGACCTTCGCCTGCTGCTGTTGGCCAAGCTGCAGAGTGACACAGGATGTCCCTGCTCTGCGGTGTGTTCGCCTTTGCTCTCTGCCCACTCTCATGCCAGCCCTGCTTCCCTGCAGACCCGGCAGCTGATCAAGGATGGGTTCTTGGTGGAGCTGTCGGAGGGCTCGCGGAAACTGCGACACGTCTTCCTCTTCACCGACGTCTTGCTCTGTGCCAAGCTGAAGAAGACGGCAGTGGGGTAAGGAGGGCCCTGGGCTTGGGTGTGTGAGCTGCATGCCCTGTCCCCGGGCAGGATGAAGGGTGTCTCCAGGAGACGGGGAAGGCAGGAGGATGGGGCAGGGGCCGGGGGGGCAACGCTCAGCCCCTGCCTCTCGGCTGCAGGAAGCACCAGCAGTACGACTGCAAGTGGTACGTGCCCCTGGCTGACCTGGTGTTCCCATCGCCCGAGGAGTCGGAGCACTGCCCGCAGGTCCATGTCATCCCCGATCACGAGCTGGAGGACATGAAGATGAAAATCTCAGCCATCAAGAGCGAGGTGCAGAAGGAGGTGAGACGAGGGTGCAGGGGGCCAGGGAGGACATGGGGACCTCTAATGTGGGGGTGTGTGGGGCTGGCTCGTTGTGCAGACTTGGGCCATGCGCTGGGATGCCCATGGGGCTGGACTGTGCCCTAGTGGGGGATTGCGGATGGGCAGCTGATGCCCCATCCTGGGTATGGGACACACGGGAGATGGGAACACCTGGGGAGTCTCACCCGTGTGTCCGTGACCGACCCAGACGCTCTGTCCTCCCCCTGCCTGCAGAAAGCCAACAAGGGGCAGAGCCGGGCCATCGAGCGCCTCAAGAAGAAGATGTTTGAGAACGAATTCTGGCTGCTGCTGAACTCTCCCGCCATTCCCTTCCGCATCCACAACCGCAACGGCAAGGTGAGGAGGGCGGGCAGGAGGCAGCCAGTGGGGTGGTGGGACTGCGTTGTGCTGCGCTGGCCGGGGAGAGCCAAGTCTTGCCCCTCTCAGCTGCTGTTTGGAGGGTCCCAGCAGGGCTCAGGTGTGTGGAGCAGCAGCTGCACTTCCCTCCCAACCACCCATCAGTGCTGGGATTTCTGCCAGCATGGAGCTCTGCTCACAGCCCTGTCCGTTCACTGCTTTCTGCATCACCCTTTCTCTTCCAGAGCTACCTGTTCCTGTTATCGTCTGACTACGAGAGGTCTGAGTGGAGAGAGGCCATTCAGAAACTGCAGAAAAAGGGTAAGTCAGGGATTCTAAGCCCTGCCGGGGGTTCCTGATGCCCACGGGAGCTGCAGCAGCTCCCAGGTCCCATGAGCTGCGGGCGGCCCTGCAGGATTGCAGCCTGCTGCCGTCTGACCCCCCGGGGACAGCGCTGGCTGTGTCCTGCTCACGCTCCCTGCCTGCCCTCCCACAGACCTCCAGGCCTTCGTCCTGAGCTCCGTGGAGCTGCAGGTGCTCACGGGATCCTGCTTCAAGCTGCGCACTGTCCACAACATCCCAGTCACCAGTAATAAGGACGGTGAGTGTTCACTGGCCTGGAGGCCCCTCTTTCCCTCTGGGCAATTTGCCTCTCCTTGGGGAGCCCAGTGTCCCCACGCAGCACGGCCTGGGGCTGGCCAGGTCCCTCGCGTGGAGCAGGGGCTCTCTGCAGGCTGTCCAGGCTGTGCTGGGGACATGTACCCACCAGGTGGCACTGGTGGGGCAGAGACAATGTCCCAGCATCACCAGGATCTCTACTCCCTGCCTGGTTTTGGGGTCTCTCCAGCATCTCCACAAGCTGGGCAGGACCAGGGTGTCCCCAGAGCAAGACCAGCCAGTCCTACTGCGAATGTTCCCTCGGGCTACCCAACAGCAAGGGACTTGACCTTTCCCAGTGTTTTGGGGCACCCTCCACAGCGGGTGGAGACACTGTGATGTCTCTGTCACTACAATATCCCCAACATCTCAGTGCTTAGAGCTGGGGCTTGCTATGAGAAAGTCTGTCCTGGGGCTGTCCTAGCGCTGGGGGTGCTGGAGACTGAATCTGCAGTCCTAATAACATCCTTCTGTTCCCTCTGTTGCAGATGACGAGTCCCCCGGGCTCTATGGGTTCCTGCACGTCATTGTCCACTCTGCCAAGGGCTTCAAGCAATCTGCCAGTAAGTGAGGGTGGCCAGGGGCTGGCTCGGAGGGACCCTTGTGATCTCAGCTCCAACCTGGGGCCCTGTTCTCTACTCAGCAGCCCCATGGGAAAGGAAAAAGGCCAAATAGGTCCTGGGAGCTTGGTGCTGATGTCCCCTGTGCAACTGCCAGGAGGTGTCACTCAGCTGTGTCTTCTTTCCCAGACCTTTACTGCACGCTGGAAGTGGACTCCTTCGGCTACTTCGTCAGCAAAGCCAAGACGAGGGTTTTTCGGGACACAACTGAGCCGCAGTGGAATGAGGTGAGAGGAGGCAGCGGGATGCAGGAAAGGGGCTGTGCTGCCCTCTCCCTTCCAGATGCAGTTTGTAAGCCGTTCTGGGGCTGAACCTTCCTCCCTCTGTCCCGCAGGAGTTTGAGATTGAGCTGGAGGGCTCCCAGTCCCTGCGGATCCTCTGCTACGAGAAATGCTACGACAAGACCAAGCTCAACAAGGACAACAATGAAATCGTGGACAAGATCATGGGCAAGGGACAGATCCAGGTATGTTCTGGGGCACTCCGGGCTCGTGCCTGGGATCAGAGAAACCCAACAGGCTGCTGTGCCCATGGGAGCAGAGTGTGAGGTCTCAGCTTGGGTTTAAAGGGAGCGAAGAGGATGGGCATGAGGGATGCAAGTGATGATCCGGGGCATCGTCCCAGCAGAAGGTGGGAAAAAGCAAGGCAGGATCCTGAGGAGGCAGCAGGGCTGGCAGCTGCCCCCCATCCTGCATCCGGCCCCGGTCCCCGGCACGGCTCCCACGTCGGGCCCGGCGAGCGCGCGTCAGCAGGAAGCGGGAGCGGAGCCGGCTGGCGCGTGCCGGGCCGGGAGCGCTGCCTTCCTGCCGGCACGGCCGGGCAGATGGAGGCCGCGGGGCGGAGGCCGGCGCAGCAGCCGCGGTGGCGCCTGCCCCGGGGAGGGCTCCGGGCGCGCGGCCCCGCTCCCCGCGCCGGCGCAGCCGCCCCTCCCCGCCGGCCGCGGCTGTCCCCCCTCTGTCACCATCTGCCTGCCTGGGCCTCCATCCGCGCTGCTGTTATGGCAACGGGCGTTGCCAGGGCAACGGCTGAGCCGCCTCCGATTGGTGGTTGCCGGGCAGGGAGGATGGAGGCCTCAGCTGCCCTGAGATGCTCCCAGGTGAGCAGGGCCAGCAGGGCATGAGGAAGGGGACAGTGTGTCCCCCGACCCCAGGACCCGCAGCATCCTGCCCTTGGCGGGCTGCGGGATGGCCCAGGGCAACTGCAGAGGGTTTGGGGCAGGGGTGTCCCATGTAGGGCCTTGGGGGGGACCTCCAGCCTGGCTGCCTCTCCTCCGGGAACAGCGCTGCTCCAGGGATGTGTCCCTCCATCCCAGCCCACTTCCGAGGGCCTGGCAGGGCCGCCCGCTCGTGGGAAAATGCCTGCAGGCAGGTCCCCTGGGAGAGGGAAGGAGCATGAGACGGCGCTGCTGGACCGAGGCGTGATGCGGGGCACAGGTCCGTGCGAGATGGGAGATGGGGACTCAGCCTCGCCAAGAGGCTGTCCCTGGGGGAGACTGTCCCAGGGCCTCCTCCTGGGGACAGGGGTGGCACCGAGCCCAGCTGTGCAGGAGGGCTGGGACGGGGGGGCTCGGCGCCCCCAGGGAGCCAGCCCAGCTGCGCGCTCCGAGCGGCCGTGTCAACAAGCATGAGTCACACCGGGGGCCGCGGGGTCGGCACAGCCCGGCTCCGCGTCCGCCGCGGGAAAGCAGGGAGGAGAAGGGGAGGACCTGGGGCTGCCGGCTCCGGAGGGTCCTGGCTGCATGGAGCAGTGTCCGTGGGGGCAGGACCCAGGCTATAGTGCAGGGGCCGGTCTGGCGGCTTGGCAGGGCCACGCTCGCTCCCCTGGCCCGGCCGTGGGTCCCGGGTGGGCAGTGGGGCAGGGAGGCAGCAGAGGGAGCTGGGATGGCAGTGAAGCTGCGTGGGCCCTGCCGCGCCGCCGGCTGCTCCGTGGGAGGGGGCGTCTGGGTGTGGGGACGCTCCGGTGCTGCTCCTGCTCCCACTTGGTGTTAACCCCCTTCAATGTGCTGCTCTGGGCAGGAGCAATGGGGCGAGATGGAGCAGCCCCTTCACAACCCCGGCGTGGTGCACAGCAAGGAAACAGGCCCATCACAGTGGAGATAGTGGCCACGGGCACAGGGCGCTTTGTCTGGCCACTCTGGCAGAGGCTCTGGAGGGGCAGGATCATGGTGTTGGGGTCTGGGCTGCCAAGGGCCAGATCCTGCGCGGTGCTGAGGCCGGGATGGGGATGGGGCAGCGCGAGTCTCCAGCTCGCTCCTCGCAGCATCCCTGGGTGCTGCAGATGAGCAGAGGCTGTGCTGGGTACATGGGCACCCCCTTCCCCACAGGGCCGCTGCCGTGCGCCCGGCTCTCCCACCAGAGCAGGGCAGTGGCTCCCGGCCGCGACGGGGCTGCCGGCGGCTCCGTGGGGCCGCGGCGGGCGGCGCGGCGAGAGTTAAGCGCGCGGGGGCCGCCGGCGGGGGGGCCGCCTTTGAGTCACTTCCTCGCAGGGGGAGGGAGGTTTTGGGGCTGCCGAGCAGCGCCAGCCCCGCTCACACCCTGCAGGATGAGCCCTGGCTGCCGCCGCGCCGGAGCCGCGCTCGCCCCGGGCACCGCGCACGGCACCATGCCGGCGCGCGCCTAAGGCAGCGGGCGCCGTGCCCGGGCCCTGCCGGGGGACCCTCGCGGTGTGGCGAGGCCGGAGCCCGAGCGGCGGCGATGACGGACGTGCTGGTGCAGCCGGACTGCAGCCCCGGCTCGGTGTGCGAGCGCCTGGAGCGCGGCGGCGAGGAGCGCGCCGAGGAGCCCGACGGCAAGCGCGCCGCCAACACGGGCGCCCGCCTCTGGGGCAGGGTGCGCAGCAAGCTGCTCCGGCAGAAGGTGCCTCGCGGGGACGCGGCGGGCGGCCGGGGGCTCTGCTTTAGCTGGCGGCTCCCTGAGGGCTTCGCTTGCAGGGCATGAGCTGGATGGGGTCTCCGAGTGTGGCGGTGCCCGCGTGTCCCTTGCCAGGGGTCGGGGCTGTGGGGCTGCTCTCAGGGGTAGTTAGTCCTGTTGTTTGCTGGCTCTGTCCCTCCTCACACGTGTTGGGCTCCCAGGGAGCTGGGGCAGCCAGAGCCCACGGGCCGGGTCTCAAGGCAGTCGGTGTCACCTGCTCTGCAGACACCTGTGGTCCCCGCGGGTCCTGGGCTGGGGCCGGGCTCTGAGTCCCCCTGCAGATGTGCCCACAGGTGCCGTGCATCTTTGCGGGAGGAGAAAGCTCAGGGCCGGCAGAGGGGTGATAAAGGAAGGGGAAGGGGCTGTGCTGGAGCTCCTGGGATCATGAGGGAACGCAGGAGCCTCTGGCAGAACCCCCTCCGCGGGCAGGAGCTGCGTGTCCCCGGGGCCGAGGTCTGCGTGGTAACAGCGCCGGCGGGTCCCGGCGGGGCTGCCTGTGACGCAGCCGCATTAACCTCGTTTTTGTGCCGCGGGAGAGGGATTAAGGGGCGGCGAGGGGCCCCTGGGCAGCCGCGGCACCGGCTCAAACCCTGCGGGGCTCTGGCTTCCCCCCGCTCCGGGGGCTGCCGTGTCCAGAGCCGTCCCGCAGAGGAGGCCTGGGACGCGGCCCGGCTCATTTTACCAGGTGCTCGCGGCTGTGGGGCGATGTGCTGAGCTGACAGCTGCCCCGGCAGCGCTCCCGGCCCCGCAGCACCTTCCCTGCCACCCCTCCCTGGCCCTGGGGCGCTCGGCCCCGGGCTCCGTCCGCGGCTCCGCGGGGGCCCTGCATTGCCGGCAGCGTCGGTGGCGGCTGCGGGGGCCACGCTGCCCCCGCGGCGCGGAGCCGCTTAGCAACCGCCCCGCTCCCCGGGCACGGAGGCGCCGGAGCAGCCGGCGCCGCGGTGGGAGCCCCTGTGTTCCAGCCAGAGCTGGTGCCACCGGGCACGGTGCGGGGCTGGGACGCCCGGGGTGCTGCGCTCGTGGTGCGGGACGGGCCCTGCGGGGACGGGCCCAGCGGCTGAGTCACTGTGGGATTTGCTCACATCAGTGTCACCCGGGCCCTGCGCTGGGTGAGCTCATGGCCTGAGGAGGGGACGGGCCCGGCCTGGCAGCCCCTGTCCGACCTCAGCTCCGCGGAGCCACCCGAGGGAGTCACCCAGGGCCCAGTTTGGAGCCGCTGACTCTGCCCGTCTTGGTGCAGCACGGCCCGGAGGCGCTTTGAGGACAGAGCCCAGGGATGTGGCATCGTCCCCCAGTCCAGTGTGCGTGGGATGAGCAGCAGGCACAGGCGACGATGGGGTCCTCAGCCATCAGAGGACCGCTGCTGGCGGGATGCTCCTCTCCTGGCGGGATGCTCCCAGGGCCAAGGGTGTCTCGTCCCACAAGCCAACACCTGGGACAAGGTGGCAGAAGAGTATGCCAAGGCTGAGGGCAAATGTCTGTGGGCCACAGCCACTGCTTCCCCTCGCCTTGGATGAGAGCCACATGGCTGCACCGTCCCAGTGCCAGCATGAGCATGGGGGCAACTGGTCATTGCCCTGGCACCCCAGAGGGTTGAAGCTGACTGAGCCTGGGAGAGCAGGAAGCACCATGGAGCACAGGGCTGCGCGGGGCCGGGTGCATGTCTGCACCTGGGCAGCCCTGCTGGCCCCGCAGGGACGCGCTGGGCACTCTCAGGGACGCGCTGGGCGCTCACAGCGCCGCGGTGCAGCAGCAGCGGCTCCCCGCACGCCGCGGGCACGGGCGCTGTTTGCACTGGGCCTCCCCAGCTGAGGCCGTTTGGGCAGCAGTGCCAGTGAAGGCAGCGGGGTGCAGGACACGGCTGTGCCGGCCTGGCCGGGGCCGTGACGTGGTGAGCGGCGCCGGGACGCGCTCTGCGCTGGAGGCAGCGCTGGCGGCCGCCAGCCTGGCTCCTATTACGGCTCTGTGCAGAGCCCCCACAAACCCTCCCAGATGTGGCGGGAGCCCGGCTGCGTCGGTGCCACCGGTGGGCTGTGCGGAACGAGCCTCCCTCCCTCCTCCTTCTCCTCCTCCTCTCCCCCTCGGCGGGCGCTGGGGCCGGCGAGGGCTCCACGTCAGGAGACATTCCTGGGCCGCGCTGCAGCCGCAGCCGGCTCACGTGGCACCGGCGCCCGGCCGGCAGCCTGCGGCTCCGGGGACGCCGCCGGCCTTGGCGCACGTGGAGCGGGGATGCTGCCGGCCAGCCCGGGCCCTGCTTGTGGTGCCGAGCAGGGGGTGCTCGGTAGCGGGTCGGGGCTGGTGAGGTTTCCTGGCGCACAAGTGGGGTCGCGGGGTGCTGCAGGTCCCTGCGCGCGGCGCAGAGCAGCTCTGCAGCTTGGGCAGGAGCTTGGGGTGGTTTTTGTATGTCCGGAGCGTCTCTGAGCCAGCAGCTGCTGGAGGAAGCCCCTGTGTCCTTGAGCGGTGACCGCTGGAGCCTCTCTGGGCGGCTGCGCACGCACCCCAGGAGCACCCGTCCCGCGTCCCCTTCCCGGCGGGGACATTAGTGCCACGCTCGTCCCTGCTGCCCGCGCACCGCCTGTCCCCTGCATTACGTGGATCGATGGGGAGTGATCGATGCCACCAGCCGGGGACCAAAGGCCCCGGGAGGCTGTCGGAGCGAGGGCTGGTGCGGAGGCTGCTGCGTTGCCCTGTTCCCTGAGGCAGGAGCAGAGACCCTGTCCCCACAGGAGGGAGAGCCGGGGCCAGGCAGCCACTCACAGCTGGAGCTCATCACCCCGGCCCCTCTGGGGGCTGCTGTCACTCCAGGTTGTGTCCCATGTCACCGGGGGCCGGGACAGCCCTGTGCATCCTCTGCCCACGCACTGGGCATGGGGACACCCACACCAGCCCTGCGCAGCCACCCCGGCACGTGCCAGGGGGCCTTGGGAATGCCAGAACCTCAGCTGCAACAGGCCGGGCCCGCGGGGAGCGCAGCAGAGTCCCCCGCAACCCCCCGAGACAGAAATAGCCAAGCTCGTCATTCCCAGGGGTTATAAATAGCCTTGGCTATCGGAAGATGTTGTTTTTCTGCATGGAAAACGCTGCCCTAGTTCTCTTTAATCAATCTGCCTCCAGAAATAGTCGTGATTCTTGGGAGTTTCTTGCTGCTCGGGTCTGCTGGGGGCTCGGCAGGGGCTTCGTGCTGCCCTGCGGGGCAGGTGGCGAGGGAGGTGTCCATCCCGCCGGGTCCCTGGTCGGCTGCGCGGGACCGCGTGCAGGCCGGGGGCTTCCGTGGCCGTGAGCAGGCCCTGGGCACGCGGGGCTGCAGCGCGGGGGGACCTCACGCACCTTCTTTCCCTGCAGCTGGACCCGCAGGCCGTGCAGACCAAGAACTGGCACATGGACGTGATCGAGATGAATGGGGTAAGTGGGGCCGAGGGCAACCTGGAGCCTCCTGTCACCCGGGCACCTTCCTGCTGGGGCTGGCGGGGCACGTGGTGCGGACCGGGGCTGAGCTCACGGCCGTGCCCACCCGCGGCTCCCGCAGATCAAGGTGGAATTCTCCATGAAGTTCACGAGCCGGGACATGAGCCTGAAGAGGACCCCGTCCAAAAAGCAGACCGGCGTCTTTGGAGTCAAAATCAGCGTGGTGACAAAGTAGGTTCCCGCCGCGCCGAGCCGCGGGATTCGGGGCTTGGCCGCTCTCGCTCCGCGCTCACGGTGTGTTTCCCCCCTCTGCATTCTGAGCCAGGCGTGAGCGCTCCAAGGTGCCCTACATCGTGCGCCAGTGCATCGAGGAGGTGGAGAAGAGGGGCATCGAGGAGGTCGGCATCTACAGGATCTCCGGCGTCGCCACGGACATCCAGGCTCTCAAGGCAGCCTTCGATGGGAGTGAGTGGCCCAGCGAGTCTCTCCCTGTCTTGCTTGCGGGAGCCCTGTTGCTCCGGGAGGGCTCAGCTGAGCTGGCAGGGCTGGCGCTCGCTGCTTGAGCTCGGCAGAGATTGGGGTTGAAGCTTCAGAAAGCACCTGGGCGGGAGGCTGAGCTGGCCGAGCACCCCAAGCCCCACGGAGAGAGCCCTGCTGGCTCCTCTGCAGTCACCCCCTGTGATACCCGGCCCTGCGAGCTGGCACCATGTGTGCACAAAAGACACAGATGCCCCCAGAAAGGGGCTTAGGGACCAGGAGGAGGTGGTAGTGGAAGGAACTGGGTGGCTGGGCCTTGGCTGCTGGAACTGCTGCCCCGCAGCAAGGGAATTCACCCACCGGGCTCGTGCACTGGCCTCCCACCAGCACGAGGATCCCAGCAGCCTCGCTCTGCCCTGACCTATTTTCGGCAGTGTTTGTGTGTTGCTCTCTCTGATCCCTGTCCACGCCTGGCCGGCTCCGGGGGAGACACTGAGTCAGGGAAACGTTGCAGCTGGATTTGCAGATTGTTCCGCGTGCCATGGCCTGGGCGGGCCGGAGCTGCCCGGCGGTTCCCAGGCCCAGCTAACCAGGAGCTGCATTAATGCTCACATTAGTCCACACGTCCCTCTTCCTGGGGCTCAGCAAACCCAGAGGGCTCTTGGTGCATCTCTGGTGCCAGCCCCAAGCGGGTGACAGGACTGTGGCCCCACGGTACCTCCCTGCTCCCCCAGCCTGCTTGGAGCAGCTGAGGTGCCGCAGGTGTCCGTGAGCAGAGCAAGGGTGTCACACGTGGGTGCTCTCTGGGCAGATAACAAGGACATCCTGGTGATGCTGAGCGACATGGACATCAACGCCATCGCCGGCACGCTCAAGCTGTACTTCCGCGAGCTGCCTGAGCCGCTCCTCACTGACAGGCTCTACCCTGCGTTCATGGAGGGCATCGGTGAGTGTTCGGGGTGAGGAAGCGCTGGGTGCCCCAGCGCAGCTCTGTTTGGCATCAGCTGCCAGGGGCAGCCTTGCCAGTGCCGTGCTGGAGACTGGGCACCCCTTGGGCACCCTGGGACCTCTCCTAGCAGAGGGGTTATTGCAAGACCTGCTATTCCCCCCTGCCTGGTGACACCCAGCTGCTCGCATGTGCCCGTTGGGTGCTGCAGTGACTCAAGTCGCAGGGTTTTGGCAACCCGTCCTGAGCTCTGTCTCCTTGTTGCCAGCCCTCTCGGATCCTGCTGCCAAGGAGAACTGCATGATGCACCTTCTCCGCTCACTGCCTGACCCCAATCTCATCACCTTCCTCTTCCTGCTGGAGCACTTGAAAAGGTAACAGCTGGCCCTTGGAGCAGAGCAAGTCCTGGCCAGCACAGGCAGGACACGTGTGGGACAGACCCGTCTCCCTGCTGTGCGCTGGGGACAAGCCGTGTCCCGTTTTCTGAGCACGGAGCTTGTGCTCCCTGCAGCCCCGGCTGCTCCCCAAGGGGAGGCACTGGGGCCGCGTGGGGCTCCAGGCGGGTGGCCGGGCCCGGCGGCAGCAGCTCTTTGGGGCAGGCCGCAGCGCGGCCCTTCTCCTCGCCCCGCTTCTCCAGGAGCTGCAGGGCCGGGACGGTGCTGTGGGACAGCCAGGAAGAGCGCTGGGGCTGCCGGGCCCGGGATGTGTTTGGGGGCTGCGGTGCCGCCCTGGAGAGGCTGCTCAGGGGCACTTTGGTGCTGACTGGATGCAGCCCCAGGTGTGTGCCCAGCCCCAGATGTGTGCCCAGCCCTGTCGCCCTGCGCTCTGGTGCCTTCATGGCCTCGCGGGCTGCAGTTTGCTCAGGCTTGGATGCTGTGAGCCCCCCGGGTGATGATGATCTCCCTGGGTTCCCCACAGCTCCTCTGCAGGAGCTGGGGGATCCTGGAGGGCCCCTGGGGCAGCTGTGCACAACACAGCCCCACAGAGCAGCCCCGGGGACGGTGCCAGCGGGGACCCCACAGCGGGCTGAGCGCGGCCGCTCATGCAGGGCTGCTCTGCAGGCAGCGCGCGGCCCTTGCGGGACGTGGCCATGCGGTGGCTCAGAGGGGCTCTCCCCAGGGACCCCCGGCATCGCTGCAGGAGGAGGTGTCGGTTTGGGGCTGTGCAATGCCACCCTTAGCAGGAAAACCAAGTGTCACATCCCTTCCCACCACTCCAGGTCCCTGCAAAACAAGTTGCAATAAATCCTGCAACTTGCCTGTGGTGTGTGGCCAGTGCTGGGGATGCTGCAGCCCCACGGCGATGTCCCTGCGCTGCCTGGGGCTGCTGGCAAGGGGGAGAGCACAGCAAGGTGCTCTATCCTGGGGGCTCTATCCCAGTTGTGCTCCCATTCCTGCTTCATCTTGGCTGAGCCAGGCTCTGTCTGCAGCTGGGAGAGCCCCTCTGAGCCCGGGCAAAGGCAGCTCTGGGGTCCCCAATCCTGCAGAGGACACAGGGCTGTCACAGGGCTGCGCTCTGGCGGGCAGGACCTGGCCAGAGCGCTCGCGCCGCGTTCGGGAACGGCGCTGGCGGCTCATGTTACTTGCATCATGAAACGTTTTTCTCCGGTTTGGCTAAAACCAAACAGAAAAAGTGAATGCTGCTGGGGGCGGGGGAGGAAAATCCGCTCGCTTTCCAGCCTGAGCGCCGGGCACAGCCAGTTCCCACATCTGCTGTGCTGGCCGGGGCTGCGGTGCAGCGTGTGCTGGGGAGCACAGCTGCCTCCTAACATGGCAATGTTGTGGCCCTGGTTCCCTTGGCGAGGGCTGCCCGCGCTCCAGCGGGGCAGGAGGGCTTGGGAGCGTTTGGGGGAGCGGGTGCAGAGCTCCCCGTGCCCCTCGGGGGCTCAGGAAGGGCCGGTGCTCGGCAGCACACAGGGCCTGGTCACTGCCACATCACAGCCGGGCTTGCAGCCAGCCCCAGCGGTGGCTGGGTGGGAGGCAGAGCTGCTGTCCCACACCTGGGTTTGCTGCGGGGCTGTGAAGGGTGCCTGGAGCAGCAGCTGTCCTGCCGGGGCTGGAAACCCTGCGGAGGGAGGTCGGAGCTTGTCCCCTCTCCTTGGCTGTAGGGTCTGACACTCGCTCTGCTTCCCCTCCCTGCAGGGTAGCTGAAAAGGAGCCCATCAACAAAATGTCACTCCACAACTTGGCCACAGTCTTTGGGCCGACATTGCTGAGACCTTCGGAGGGAGAGAGCAAAGGACACCTCACCCTGGCCTCCGACATCTGGTCGCATGACGTGATGGCCCAGGTACGGCTGTGCGAGGGGCTGGCCGCGCCGGGACACTGCCCTGCCCTGGCCGCTTGCTGCGGTCCCGGGGCGAGGAGGGCAGCAAAGCCCAGAGAGCTGCAGGATGACCCTGGTGCCGCTGCAGGCTGGGCTGACACTGAGCTCCCTGCAGGGCACTGCTGGAAAAAATGGGGTGCGGAGACAAAGCGGCACCTGGCAGCTCTGGCCCTTTCCAAACACCCTCTGTTTGCCTCCCGCAGGTCCAGGTCCTCCTCTACTACCTGCAGCACCCTCCCATCTCCTTCACCGAGCTCAAGCGCAACACACTTTATTTCTCCACGGACGTGTAGCTCGCAGCGGGGAGGCCCCAGCTGCGAACACTGCCAGCCTCCCTGCTGGGGGCCACGCACCAGCTCGCAGCCCCCAGGGAGGGCCGCCCGCGCCCGGACGGTGCCACCTGCAGCTCCTCTACGGCCGCGTCCCGGTGGCCCGGTCTCGCCCCAGGCGCCGAGCCCCTCTGTAAAGTAGTCGTGTCTTATGTCCCTTCTTGTGTTCAGGAATTGTTTTTATGTATATTTGTTCAACGGAAGAGGCAGTGGCTGACAAGGGCTGTGGACGCGGGCTTGCCTCTCGGCTAGTTTTCTCCTGGACTCCTTCCTGCCCTCTGCGTCCTCACGTCTCGCCCAGCTCGAAGACTGCAGCGTCCCGCGAGTGCCTGTTTCTCTGCCCAGCTCGCCTGCATGTGCAGCCCCGCTCGCTTCGGAGGCCACCGGCTCAAAGGCTTCCCGGTGACAGTGACAATCAGCTCCCTTTTGTGGCTTGCTGCCTGCGCCAGCGTCGGACCCCGCGCCCGGAGCAAACCCACGACGCGCGAGCACGGGAGCAGGGCGCTGCACCCTCCTCGCCGCGGCTCCTCCGGGTGCTTCCAGGCCAGTTCCTCTCCACCCTCGCGTGCGCTTTGCCTGTGTGTGTAGCATGGTGGTCGCCTCCCCTCGCCGTCCCTCGTCTGCCCGGCAGCGCCCTGGGGTAACCTGCGGTTCCGAGGCTGGAGCGAGAGGTGCTGTGTCGGGCCTGGAGCACGGCAGGCCAGAGGGAAGCCAACAGGGCCGTGGCTGCTCCTTCTAGCCATGGGCTGAGCCTGTGTTCTGGCCTATGACCCCAGGGGCATGAAGGTCAAAAATGTCTCCAACAAGCCCTAGTGAGGAAGGGAACAGGGTTCAGGCCTTGTTCTTGCCAAGCAGGAGGATCAGTCCCTGCCGTCCCCATGTGTCTGTATCTCTGCCTTAGCTGTGTAGTTCGCCCCTCTCCAGCCAAGCACTGGCAGGACCGACTCCTGGCCACGACCTGCTGCAGCCTCTTGCCGCAACCCAGCAGAGCAGCCTGACACGGCTGCTAGGAAGGGAGTGTTTCCTTGGCCGTTCCCTGCTGCCCGTAGCACCAGGCAAACGGAAACACCCAGCTGTGCCGCGGTGCTGGCTGCGCTGCCGGAGGAAGGAGCTGTTTGTGCTGCACCTGGCCAGCGAACCAGGCTGAGCACCCGCTCAGGAGGCCCGCGGGAGCGAAAGCCTTCGGAGGCTCCGCTCGGCTTGGCCCGCAGTCCTGGAGGCAGGAGTGGTTCTGCTGCTGCTCCTCCACTTGAGCTCCATTTGAGCCACCAGTGCCAGCTCTGGACGCAGAGGCCGATGGCTGGAGCTGCCATCCGTGTCCCAGCGCAGGCAGCTTGTGTGTGCTGCTCCCCAGCTCCGCTCCGGCCGCCCGCCCAGCTTCCACTCTGTCCCCTCTGCCGCGCTTTCAGGTGGGTGCTGGTACCTGTTGGGACACAAATCCTTTCGCTCTGTGAGCCGAGTCCGTGTTCTCGTGGGAGACGCCTCTTCCGCCCTCGCGTTGGCCCTGCGCTCTCCTGTGCCAAATGCAGGTGGACCAGAAGTGACGGAGCGTGTCCGTGCGTGCAGCGGCGTTGCCTTTCCCCATCCACTACCAGGCTGGTCCAGGCGGAGCCCACCCACATTCCAGTGATGCCCCAGGGATGTCCCAAGCCCCCCACCTGGGGAAGGGGGCCCCTGCCAGCCCCGCACCAGCAACGCAACCAAAGGAGGGGAGGCCTTTTGGTCCCCTTCTAAAGGGCTCACACTCCAGACCCTGCTCCTCTGAACCAGCAGCTAAACAGAAGGGAAACAGCACTGCAGAAAACACCCGGGCATCTTTCTTGGCCCTGGACCTGGTAAGGAGGCTGCGTTTTAGATCTGACTGCACAAGGGATCCCTGTGTGCGTCTGACTTGTTACACGTATCCAAGTCTCTGTCCGTGATAGTGTCACTCCAGATGGAGACTCTCTACAGCCAATTCCCCCCCGCGTGGCAGCGGCTGCAGGTCGGGTCTGCACAGCCCTGGCACCACAGGCTGTGGCTGTCCCTGTGACTGGCTTGTGTTTGTCCCTACAGAAAGGAAAGGAGCGGGGGGATGGACTTTTGCAGCTACAGGTAGAATAGAACTGTTTATTAATATTTGACTTTTAAAAGTTGTTAAGGATATATTTTTGTTTGTGTTCTGTTTCAATTTCTGTAGATTATAAACTTTAAATGGCTGTAAACCATGTGAGGAAAAAAAAAATGTTAATAAAAATGCAAAGCCCCAACATTTGCACAAAAGAGCCCTGTGGTGTTGCTGTCTGCACTACCCGATCACTGTGGCATTGAGCGTCTCCCCCAACATAGAAATCTTGTTGTTTTGAGCCAATGATACAAGCACAGGCATTATGCCAGGAAATCTTTTAAGACAGACCTTATGGTTTGGGCTACATCCTTGCATTTCAGTACATTCTGGAGGGAAAACCTGGACTGTCTGGAGCCAGCCTGTTTAATTATCCCAGAATTACTCAAATTCAGCTGACTCGCACAGCTTCTAGCCTGAGGCTACTGGACAGGCGCAGCAAAGGAGAGCCGGCGAGCTGGGAACCTCCTCACGTGGTGCTGCCATGTGGCATGGGGACAGCCTGCGTCCGTGCTCGCCGCCCGCCCAGCCCGGTGCTCCTCCAGGTAAGCAAGTGCTGTCACTGTTCCGGGATGTCAAACCATGGATGTGCCCCATGGGATGTGGTGGTGGGGGACCGCCCGTTAGGGGAGGACATAAAACCTGAAATCCCTGTGCTTCTCCGACACAGGGACGGGTGTCTGCCCTTGCAGAGTGGCTTAAGGAGGACTAAAACCCTTCTAAGCTATTCTGTTTAAAAGTTGTCCTCTGAGGCCTGGCAAGAGAGCTTTTCTCATTTGGTTATAAGAGCAAGATAGGTGCAAATTGAAGAGGGAGCAGTTTCCTGACCTCACAAACAGGTGCTTTGACTTCAGTACCAATGTTTTGCAGAAACACAGCAGAAATTACTCTTTCCCAAGGTAACACTGCGGCACTCAGGGGTGCTGCAAGAACATCGTGGGAAACAGTTTGTGTGCTAAGTGAATGCCTTGCTCCCGAGACCAACATTCTTGTCCTTACAGCTCTGCTTTCTAGTCTAGCCATCAAGCTGTTGGAACTAACGGCATGAGCCTACAGCAGTTAAAGCAGTAGCAAGATTATTTGTTCTCCCACAGCAAGGTTAAACCAGGCTAGCCAAGTGGCTACAGAGAATTATATCTCTGCAACTGCCTCTTTTTTTCCCCCTTAAATTGTTTTGTTCATCTGCCAGTAACCACACAGTTCCAAAGCTAAAGATTCTTTTTAGCTTTTCCCTTTAAAACATGGTAAAGAAATCTGGCTCTCATCTCTGTACTTGAAATAAGACAAGTTGTACAGATGGTGGTTTGTCTTCAGTTGGTATTTTAAGAAAAGCCTGGAACAAAGTATTTCTCCACAGGATCTTACTTCTCCCCAACAGAGTAGCAAGCTGCAAACTGATTAACTACTAAACACTTTCAGCATGTTCAAATATACATTAACCTAAACCACAGCATTTCTTTACAAAGATTGTCCTACTGCCTCTTTCGATGCTAGCAACAGATTTAATTAAAATCAGACCCAAAGGATCTAGAGAACTCAGAGCCCAGGCTTGATTCTTGGAAACTGACAGTCAGCTGATCCATCCTGGTGATCCTGCTCCCTGCGTCTGCTTGCTCCATCCTCACATACTCCTGCAACTCTGCCTGGAGCAGCACGCCAAGGCTCGCAGCCAGATTATTGTTAGTCATTCAGGAAAGCAGCCAGCACCCTCCAGCTTGCGCTGACCAGGGCTCCAGAGGCAGTGGAAAGGGCCGCCTGATGATTCCTCTGCTGTGACGCAGGCTCTCGCCAGCAACGCTGGAACAGAAGGGAAACTTGTCCCCGCAGGATCCCGCTGTTACCGTAGGTAGTAATCGATTGCTGCGGAGAACGCGGCAAATCCACCACAGCCAATGACCCCTGCCTTCAAACCAGCTGCAATGCAAAAGAGAGTGGAAAGAATGAGGAAAAAAAACAGGGGAGAGATTTTTCCTCATGGTAACTAGCTTACACTGCTGGCTTGAAGAGCTTGCAGCCGCAGGAACCTCTCAGTGCTCTAGCAGGGACAGCTGGCACTGCCACTGCTCAGCCAAGGGGGACCTGGCAACGCTGGATCTGCATTCCCAGGGCTGGACTAGCTTGACACATGGACTGGCCTCTGTGTTGCCAAGTCTCCCCCTATGGGCTAGAAAACCCCAGTGGTCGTGGCCCATTTCAGTGCACCCTGGTCTGAGCACTGTGGGCGTCTCTGTTGTTGGAGAATAGACGGATAGGAAGAGCAGCTGCTGCTTTGAAAGCTCTAGGAGGAATAGGTCCAGGATAGCCCCAGTGTAACAAGCTCCAAAAGGGTGGCTTTCAAGAGCACTTTCTTTTATTTTGTGCTCTTTGGACAGCTTGCTTTTTGAAGGAGAGGTGAGAGAATTTTGATTTTTCTGATGAGCAGCGCAGGCTTCTGCCTACCTGTGGATTCTCTGCAGCTGTCATTACCCTCAGTGCTTTCCAGCAAGGTGGCTGATGGACAAAAACCCTGGCTCTCCTGCTACCGTCAGGTAGAATTGCCTGTTTGATTTGATTTCATCAGGAAAGGTAGGCTTGCATTTTACACACTGTTCAAACTAACAGAGTTCCTACCACTGAAATCCTATATATAAAGTAGAGCTCTGTTAACACAAAAGCTGTAACTTCAGTGAGTTGAGCACTGTATTTTTGGCTCCCTCTCCATGACACCATAGAAAAGTGTGGATAGCAAAGAGCATTTTCTGATTTACTTTCAAGTCACTTCTGTTGATTTTTCTCATATCTCGCTGTCCTGTACGACCAGCCTTCCCTGCCCACACAAATCTTCCAAGCTGACAGGAAAGCGAAGGAGACAGCAGTCCTGCCAGTTTGGAGTACTGGTTCACATTGACATTATCATAACCCCATGCAAAAAGATTTTTGCGTTGCATTAAAAGCACTGCTTGCTACTTAATCAAATTATGGACTCCTGACAGAAACAGCTCCTAGAAAGAGCTACCAACCTCTGAAGCCGATCGCTCCTCCTGTGATGCAGCCGCTTATAACGCTGTTCTTCCAGTCTGACTTTCCACGATACTGTGGAATTAAAAATTAGAGTCAAAAAAGCAATATGGAATGAACACCCGGTATCTGTGCTAATGCCAACAGATATTAAATGTCTTTCCAGTTCCTCCTCAGCTGAAGATGTTTTTCCTTTTGTTCTCAGCAGATGGCCCCCCTGCACTTGGAAATGTAAGAGTTTTGGGGATGGGAGGAGGGAAGGAACGGGTCACTGGCAGAAGTGTCATAGCCGTGTGGTGCAATGCAGTGCAATGGCAAAGATTCTCAGGAGATCTGATACAGCCCCAGAACACAGCCCTGTGCAGAGGTGCCAGCTCAGAGATTTTTTAAAGGCTCTATAACCACGTGAGTGCAACAGTGAGCCTGTCCACACAGCCTGCTTCTCAGCACAAGCACGAGCTGCTGCACCCTGCTGACAAAGATAAACCATTTCAATAGTCAGAACATACTATTTTTTAACTGGTGCAGAGACCTCTATGTACTGCTTCACTGTGCAAGAGAAGAACATTTTTCTTCTGGAGGAGCTAAGAAATAATTGCATCTTTCAATCAAAAGGCAGCACTAAAATTTAAAACAGGCCAATTTTCCTATTTAAGTAAATGTCTGAGAGTGTTTCCAGTGAGCTGCACAAGGTCATTTTTTGCTTCAGGGGCAGGATGAGAAAAGGCCTGTTACTTAAGAAGTTCCATCAAAGGATCCCCTTCTGCATCTGGAATTTTTATGGGTTCAAATTACCAGGTTGCAAGTCACAGATTGATGTTTCATAGTAACAAGCAATTGCAGCTAGAGTTTCAACAGTAATGCTTATATTTGCCAACGCATTTAGGCCTTGAACTGACAAGCACTTCATTATCGCGTGGACCTGAAGCAAGCGGCACTTCTGTTATTCCACCACAGAGAACAGCGGTTCTGAAGTCACACATCAAAGTACAGAAGCTTTCTTGGCCAAGAAGCAGAACAAATTTTAGCCTACTAATGTCTGTGCCACTCTCCTTGCAAAAGGAAATACTTATTTACTATTTATTTAGATCTATGTGCAAGAAAACACTTTATAATGCCAAGGAAATTGTTACTCACCGACTCCACGAGGCATTCGGTGCAGGAGAACATGGCGCCCACGATGGCAAAGTTCTTGGCGTAGGACATGCCCCGCTGCCCCATGTCCTTGAGGACCTCCTTGGCCGTTGGGGTGCGATAGGGATCCTTGGGATCAAACCCCACGTTGGTGTCGATGCCGGCCGTGAACACGCCGAACGCGCCACCCAGGACGAAGCCTGCCAAGACGAGAGGTTAAAACGAGCTTCCATGGGCAAGTTTGTTCCCTGGCAGGGGGGGAATCGGGATAGCAGAGGCCCGATCTCCCTCATGGGACCTGGGGCTGGGGAAAGGTGGTGACGCCTCTTTGCTCCCAGGGCAGCGAAGGGCCATGGGCCCTGGCACGGGGGGTCACAGGCCCCGCGCTGCGGCCTCCCCCCGTCCCTCGCGCACCTCCCACGCAGGCCAGCGCCGCCTTGAAGGCGCAGCTCTCCATGACCCGCTCCACCATCTTCTGCTCCTCGCTCTTGGGCGGGCTGGGGATGCCGCCCAGGGCGGCGGGGTCCCAGACGCGGGGCTGCCGCCGCTCGCCCACCAGGTGCTGCAGCAGCAGGCTGTACTGCAGCGGCGGCGGCGCCTCCTGGCCCTCAGGGGGCCGCGGCGGCGGCGCCATGGCCGCCCTCGGCCGCCCGCGGGGAAGCCCGGCGCGACAGCGACAGGGACACACGCCGCTAACGCTCCCTCACCTCCCCCCCCCCCCGCGCAGCGCCCCACGGACGTTGTAGTTCGGCTGAGGGCAGCTCCCTCGCGCGGCGGGCCCCGCGGAACTACAACTCCCGGCAGGCCCCGCGCCCGGGTGCGCCGTGCGCCGCGCGCAGGCTCGCGGGATCGGCAGTCCGTGTGGGCGGCGGGCAGAACTACGCTTCCCGGCGTGCCCCGCGGCGGCCCCCTGGCGGCCGTTAGGGCCGTTACAGATGAGGCGAGCGCGGCGGCTGCCCGGGCATCCTCGCGAGGCGGCGGCAGGTGAGCGGAGCGGGGCCGCGGCGGGGGCCGGGCCGCTCGCCCGGGGCAGGGCCGGCGCTGCGGGAGGGCTGAGGCGGCGCAGCGCGGGTCGGCGTGTCCCGGCTAAGGCGCGGGGAGGGCGCGGGAGGCACCGCGGTTACCCCCACCCCCCACACGCCTCTTCCCGCTGGGCTGACCGGGGGCAACAGGTCTCGTGCGGCGGAGCCGCCTCCCCCGGCGCTGCCTCGCGCCCTCGGGACGCGGCCCGGCAGGGAAGGTCCCCGCGCGGCTCGCGGGAGGGAGCCCGGGGGCCCCCGCTGACCGCGCTCCGTTAGAGGGGTCGCTGCGCCGGTGTCACCAGCGCGGTTGGGGGGACAGCGCGGTCGCCCCCATCCATGTCCCGTGTCCCCTGAGGCGGCAGCCGGGGAGCGCAGAGCTCAGGCCGGGAGCCCGCTCAGCTCCGTGTCCCGCGCTTGGCGGGAAGGGCAGAGCGGCTCCGCCAGCCTTTCCCGGGGAACGCGGCTGCCCGCGGCACGCGGAGGGGATTTTACTCATAGCTCCGAAGTGCTTGCGGCATAAACCAAACCTGGCTTTCTGTCTCAAAACGGGGGCTTAGCTAGGGCGGACTCACGTAAATGCACAGCTTGCCCTGCTAGGTGATGAGGTGGGAACCGCTTTTTGGTGCTCCTTTGGTAACCAAGGAGTTGTCGAGATTAAAAATCTTCTGTATAGGGTTTGCTTCTGTTTCATTTGCTTAGCCAGTTTTACCTTCTTGTTCTCGTGGACCACAACCAGTTTTCTGCCCAACTTAGGACAAGGGAAGATAGGTATGTTAATAAAATAAATAAATGAAAAACCCCACAGTTTTGTTGGCTTCTTTTTACATTTTTCTCCTTTTTAAATTAAAAAGCTAACTATTACCTTTTTACTCCTGAGGAATAGTTCCATGGCTTCAATAGGATGGTTCAAAGTACTGTATTTCAATAATTGAAAAATATTTAATTAATAATTACTTTTTAAATGACGAATTATGTATGAGGTCTTTCTGATGGCACATGATGAAACTCATCTTTATAGGAGATTCTGAAGTCATCTGTTCCGTTTTTCTTTGTTTATCCTTTGCATTGTATTTTGTTTAGATCTCACTTTCAGCCTGGATAAATAAGTTCAAAGAACAACATGAATTGATGATTTTACTACTTCAGGTATTTCATTATAGGAAGTTAATTGTCTACAACTTTCCTCTTAAATTCCACTGCCCTCTACTGGCTGGATCGTCAGACCTGCTCAGCGCTGCTCTTTTCTGAGGGTAGAGGGGGATTCTCCTTTTTTAAGGTCAGAAGCAACTGAAAAGCTTGCTCTTACAACCTAGTAAAGCTGTGTCTTTACACGGAAGAGAAGGTTGCTGGCAGGTCGATCTCCCTAAGGACTCCTGAACTTTAGATTTCAATCTTCTCCTTGATCCAAAATAGCCTAGCTGGACTGATTTTGAAGTCGCACTGCAATGCCTCTTTTTTAAGGTATGAAGAGAAAAAAGATATCTTGGATTCAGCATTTAAGCATTGAGAGTTTATATATATAGCTGGAATGTTGCTTTGACTTTCTTTTTTTTGTTGTTGTTGTTGTTCCTGGATTTTGAAGAAAATGTGGCATTTATATTTGTTTACAAATACAATAAAGTGTTTATAAATGTATTTGTATAAATATTTTATATTTAGAAGAAAATATTTGTGTATTTGTTGGTTATATCTTTCTCCCACCCCTCAGCTATTTCAATGTTTTTCTCCTTTCTCCATACAAGCAGATCTGTGTTCTGCATATGAACAAATACATGTGCTTGATTTTAGAGCTTGATTGGGCTTTTCATGTGAGTGCAATTAGATGGAAGGTTGAGGCTTGGAGAGAGAGAACCCAAGAGCTCAACATATCCTTGGTTAATAAGCTCTTTATATGAAACTTCAAGCTGCTTATTTTCTTTCATAATCCCATGGCACTTCACTCCTGTAGATGTGCAGCCAACGCTTTTGATCTTCTTCTTTCATAAGGCTCTCATCTGAATGGTGTGTCGAAAACCACACTTGGGCTTTTGGTGCTCCAGTGTAAGACCTTGGGCTGTTTTTAACCTTGCCTAGTCCTAGATGAAGCACTCTGATGGCACTTGTGTGTGTGTATTTTCCTATGTGATAATAGTATTAGATGCAGATGATCGATATTTTTTTCTATAGCCTACGATGTCACCAGTATGCTGATGTGTTGCCTCTGTTTCAGCAGAGGACAGCTCCTAAGAAATAGTAAATATTTCAGTTTCACTAGAGAGATATATGTACAGCAGTGCCACTCGGCCTTTATCCTGCACTTCAATATTCTCCAAAAACGGTTCCAAAGAATTTTAACCACGAAGACAACACTTTTGCCTGAGTTTCTGTGACCATCTCTTGGTTATAGTTTTTAGGCTATCATTTTTGGCACTGCTGTAAAAAATGTGTTTTCATTACTCAACTTTGTTTTACAAACCATTCCAGTCCGAGAGCCTTTTCTGTAATTATGCATTCCATAATCTACCCATGTGGAAGTTAAGGCTGGTGCTTTCCTACCTCTCATTTAGGTTGTGGACACAATAGAATTTTGGTGAGAAGATTTTAAGATTTCATGTTTGAAAGGGCATTGGGGAAGTAAGTTGCTTTGTGAACTATGCCTGAATTCAGCAAACAGAATTTGCTTTAACTCCTGTACTTCTCTTTTGTTTGAGAATGCAGTTATTTTTCTTCTAAGGTAACGAGGCTTTTCATGCAGAAAAGCGCTGTCGCTATGGTGGCAAACAGCTAAAATACTGACAAAATTTTAGTTTCTAACTAGAAATGGCAGATATAGGGAAGTTAAAACTAAAAAGACTGCAGATAATACATATACGTTTTAGAGCAAAATCTTCTTTTAGGATCAACAGATTCGTTCCATGTGACTGTTTTGTAACTCAGTGGGGGGAAGGAACAGGATGTGGGTTTTTAAGACATTTGATCCTGTCATCTCTCTTTACCATTTTATGTCTTAAAGCACACGTGTCTTTTCTGCCACCTCTTTTTGAAAGTGAGATGGTTTCTTTGTGCTTGTGCCGCTTCAGCTAGCTGTTCCTTCCCTTTTTCCCAATTTCCCTAATATTAGCCATACTGTTGTTTTCACCTATTAAATTTGAAATGTGCTTGTGTTGTAACTCAAGGACTAAAAAAAGATCTGTATAAAGTTTAGACATCATCATCTCCCAGGGATTTTAGCTGTTGCTATAGAAGCCTACACTCCCTTTTGAGAGACCTTTCCAGGTCTCTCAAAGAAGTAGATACTGGGGAAAGTTGTCATGGAAATATGCAGCAGAAAGAGAATGGAAACCTCCGTTTGCTAAATGGCACAAAGGCTTTGCTGGTTTAGTGAAGAGCCTTCGTATCTAGAGATCTTATCCTACAGAGTCTGTATTACATTCCAGTGAGCCCCAACACTATATATTAGGGCCTAAAGGGACATACTATTTAACATTCATATCTCTAGGTCACTAAAGGTACCTCCTCAATAAGATGGCTTCGGCTTTATCCACGTTTATGTGTACTCACTGCCTTGCAGGCTCAGAACGAAGCAGTACACGCTCTTCTTTGTGGTGGAGGCAGGGCCCTCTCCTGTGGCTGTGCTGCCCAGTGGGCTCATCAGTTCCAGGGCATGGCCCTGTGGGGCAGGGGACAGTATTGGCCGCTGCTGCCAGCGTTTCTCTGCCTGAAACAACCTTACTGGTGGTATAGTCAGATCTTACTCCATAGGTTCCTTGCCCACTTACTCCACCACTAGACTTGGCTCCTTGTTTTGAAGCTTTTCATGTCCTTACTAAAGCCTTTTGATATCTAATAGATGTGATTATGAGTGAGCTGCCTTTAAATATCTATTACGGGGTGTCACCATGGTAACAGCTGTAAGAGCGTTTCTTGCTGGTAGAAGATTTGCAGCTCTATGAGTTGCTATAGGACAGAATGCTTAGGCTGCTGTACTTGCACGTTGAATGAGATCACGCACATTATCAAAGAGGAAAAATTATGTATTTCTAATTTTTAATAACATGAATTTTAATGGCACTGAAAGGAGTAAGACAAGTGATTTTGGAGTCTGAAATTGGGCACCTTCTAGAGCAACTTTCTTGCTCTCCTCAATTCCCCAATCTCCCTCATGCTGTCTCCTTATCACCTCAGAAGATTTGTTTTGCTTGTATTTGATTTTCTTTCCAATAAACTGCCCACAAAGTTCATAACAGACTTCTTCCCTTTGGCCCAATAACATGGTATCTTGCTTTTTGTGAGTATCTACTGAATATTTAAAAGTATCATTTGCTTTTATATAAACCTGGTAAGCTGAGGCCCTGCCTATTCCTGCACGTATTCCTCTCTCCATCTTTTGGACCTGCTGCTTTTGGCCATTAAAGGTAAGCGAAGCTTCCATTTGTACAACAGACGAATTCTTTAGCTAGTTGTTGTAAGAAAATCAGAGGCTGATTTATGTGCCTTAAAGACAGGAGCAATTTGCATTTATTTTCTGGATTTGTGTGTGGGGATAACAGTCCTGACAAAGCTGGAGCAAGTGGTACCTATATGACAGAAAGAGCTCTATCCATCTGGAGGAGTAAATAGTGCTGCTGAAGCACAGGTATTTTTTCTAATTTGCCTTGTAGGCAGCATGATTTACATACTAAGATCTTTCTGCTGAGTTAAGAAATGCTTCTAACTCATTTTTGATATTGTATTTTTGTTGTATGCCAAATACTTTTGGACTGAGGGGCTCCAAATCTGAAATGATGATATCCAATAAAATAACTATCCAATAAAATAACTATCATAAGAAATCTTGAAAGCAGAACCAAAATTTTAGAATGGGATTTTCTTGCATTATGTCATTGCATATTTCTTAATAATATTTATTATGTAACATTATAGTTAATACTGGGAGGGTAACAGTTAAGCTCTAGTGAGGATTAGTTGTTCTGTTTAAGTAATATGAAGTGGATGCAGAGAATAAGACAAACTCTAAGGTATTACTATATAGAGAATCAAACCTCAGGATAGCTTTTCTCTGAAGTTCTGATCTACATTGGAGAGTTTGTTCATCTCCAGGGGTTAGAACCCCCTGTGTTTCATCATTTTTTCTCTGTTAATTTGTCCTAGTTCTTGTTGCTGCTGGGCTTCCTGCAATGCTCTCTATAGAGGAGCCATATCCTGCAGTTTTGCTCCTGCTTAAGGACTGTCAGCAATTCAGGTTCCTCTAAAGCAAAGCTGACAACTCATTTCTTTTATTTGCATCTCCCTGAAATGCACTGAAAAGTTCAAAGCAGTGGGGCATCCTTATACCATCTTATTGGATATTTTAATCCATGGCAGTTTCACACACATTCTCTATGTTCTTAAGTTTCCTGTATAGCTCTCCAGTATCAATGATCAGCAAAAATGTAACAAAATGATTCTTACTGTTTCTAATAGATCCCTGTCCTAATTTCTTTGCTGTTAGGTGTTAAAATGCCAGCTTTTTAGGGATACGATCCATCGTGGGCAATAAGGAAAGGGAGCAAGCAGGGTTGTGCAGTATTTTGTCTGGGTAGGTACTAGGAACTTGCTGTGCTACTTGAATATGGTAATTCTCTATGAATTGTTAATGAATGCTGCATTATAACCTATACAGCAGCAAATGAACAGTGAGAAATTGGACAGGAGATACTCCCCTTCCACTAGATCTTTAATTTAAATCTATCCTTGGTTTGTTAGAAAACTGCAGAGAAAAATAACCTTACTTGGTTAAATGTGTGTGAAAGAAATCTGAGACTTTTAGTTTAAATATATGAATAACGGGGTTTCTGTGAATCGTCCATCACTTCACAGATTTCCTTACTCATTTTGCCCCATTCCAAGGATTTGAGGTGTGGTGGTGGTAAATAGTGGTCTATTAACTCTTCTGTTTTCCTTGTAGAAATGACAGAAATACTAAAAAATGCTGGAGCCTCTTACAGCCACTTACTTTTGAAACAGTCTGTTTCCTAATTCTAATTTTTGACATACTTAGTGGCTGTTCCCTTGGTAATTTTAAAGTTGTTGTCCGGTTTTCTGAAATTTTGGCAATAGGCAACAAAGGAAGCTATTTTTTCGTCATTACTCCCTGTTCCATAAATCATATCGGCTTGTTTTCCAACTTTAATGAATCCAAGCTCTTACAACAACCAAAATATTTTCTAGTTGCAGGTCAAAACTGGTAGCCATGGCGTAGACTAAACTTCTCAGGTACATGAATGGGAACAGGAAACCACATAATATTCTCCTAAATGCAGGAGAGGGAGAGAGAGAGGAAAAAAAAAAAAAACAGAGAACTTCTCTTAGTCTGCACACACAACTTTCTCATACTGGCAGAGCCTTTTTGGCAGAAGTTGTTCGCTTTTTATATCCACCCATTTGATCAGCATCATCTTGTAAACTGAACAGCAGTTGTTTTTGTCAAAATGGAAACTGGTGTCCCATGATTCATTCTGCAAATGTCTAGTAGCTGCTTGAACTTCCTGACATCTGTAGTGGAACTGGAAAAATAAAAAGAAGTTTATATCAGCTGTGTATGAAGAGGAGGGATGAGAGGGAGTAAATACTGTCCCAAAGCCATGGTCTGACTCCACTAATACCCACTGTCTGATGCAGACTTTCCTTTGTAATTACTTTTGGTTTTATAACTCCAGACAGTAATGCTGCAAGCCTTATAACTGAATTAAAGACTTGCTTTAAAAAGACATTGTTATTGACATAATAGCCTTGTTTATAGAATCCCTCTCTTTGTAATTAAGGTTGTTACATGCACAAAAGCAGTTAAATATAGCATAAATATCTGTAAATGCACAGATATTTTAATCTTACTTGTTCCTTCTACGAGCCTTTTTTCCATACTTTTTTTTAGTACACTTGCTTTTCAAATGAGCTACGCAACTACAAATTCTGCCTTTCATCTATTCCATGAAGTTGTCTCATCTGCACTTTTTTTTTTTTTTTCTTGTAAAAGTGTGTAGGCAATGCAGGTTGCAATATAAAAAAATACTTGAGTGCAATATTTGAGTGCAGGTGGGTTAGTGGGGCTTGGTCTAACGCTCTTCCCTTGTTGCACAATCATGGGGTGTGGATGTGCTAGTGGATGGGCCATCATGCAAAGTTTCTGTTCATTTGTCAACCAAATGTAAAAGTGCGAATCCGACAGATTTTTAAACAAAATTTTATAGTTTAGTTGAAGTTTTTGTCAAATCTTGTCTCTGTGAAAATAATTATGGCTAAGGCCTTGGACAGGTCATGAACTTTCTCCATGACCTCAGCCAAGTTACTTTAGCTGTCTGTTTCTGGGCTCTTTTTTTTTCATTAGGGAAGGAATTTTTCAATTGAGAAGATTTTGTGCTGATAAATTCTTTGGTTTAAGTGAAGAAACCAGTTAATTAGGTAGCAACAAATGCTACCAAAAAGCCTTTTAAAAAACAATGTACTGACTGATCCTGTTGTGTTTAGGGAGATTGTTGTGCCATCTACCAAAGCCAAAGCATCTTATGACTGTCTTCTCATAGCCAAGCATTTTCATTCCTAGGTTTTGCTCAAGTTATATTTATCAAAGCTAAAAATATGTTTGAGAATGAAATATAGTAGCTCTTCTTCCTTCCCCACTCCCTTCATTTCATTTTTTGATTTTCCTTGGCTGAAGGAGAGGAAAATCTACTGAGCTGACAAAACTGCTCTCCCACTGGGCCCGTATGAACTCACCAGCGATGGCAGAGACGCACTGCTGCCGTCCCCAATGTCTGTGGGCTTTTTTCAAACAAGAAACCTTTTCTTCAAGCAGGGTGTATGCAACTGATGTTGCTCTCACTTAGGAGTTTGGGGCCCAGAGCCTTGAGGTCTTTGGCTTGAGTCAGTATTTTTCAGGTGTATATAGAAAAATTCTGCCGCTTGTGATCACACAGTTGGCCTTGGATATCTCTGAACTTGTAATAGCACTTGACATGACTGAATGTTTAGGGATTTTCCAGCTAATAATGAACACTTGAGATCTGTCAAACATAGAATATTATCACTTGCTAAGTAAGTAATGACATGCACTTTTTCTTGCTGTGGTGTTTTAAGAACTGATGGTGAGTTAAGTATTCAAATGCAGCAGCTGTTTTTAGGGTCATATTGTACATCTTCCCAATCTCTATTATTACGAGGTTGCCACTGTACAAACATTGTCCATATGCGGTTTTCTTGTTGCTGGAAGAGGTTCCCTCCGTGTAGTTCAGAAGAAACTCCCTGATCTATAGTTTCAATCTGAATCTTTTAGATTAAATCTGCACCACATCTGCATCAGCACCCTGTTCATTTCGAGTCAAGCAACAGTCCCACTTCTGAAGCTTTTGGGTTTCAGTGTTTGAAATTTAGCTTTGAATTTGATTTCTATTTGTAGTCCTTCTGTTACCTCAGCTTTATCCTATCTATGCCTGATTTATGTGTGTTAGAATCTCTGACCCTTTCCTTCCCTTTTCACAGATTAAATGCCCTTCAGTAAGCTTAAAAAAGAGAGACTTTCTTTAACGTCCTCACCCTCTTGTCCCTTATTTGTTCCCTTCTAAATAAAGGGTAGATTGACACTTCTGCTTGCACAGCTCAAGACAAGTCACTCAGGACTGAGTTACTGAGCTACTTCTTGTCCGTTCAAGGAGCAGTGCTCTTTCAGCCCTTGATTATATGTGAAGTCTGTGCATACATCTTATACTCTGCCTTAGAAATGAGTAAAAACCTTTGTTTTAGTGCAACTTCCCCTGCTCTGTACACACTTTTCACTTTTTTTGAAGCAATGATGGATGCAAAGGAAATGTCGTAAGATATCCTGGCTGAGATCACTGGCACTCTGGGAGTGAGATCATTAGTATGGACTGCAAAAGCTTCTGGGAGCTGCTTTGGTGATTTCTTCTGAAAGAAAAAAAAAAAAAAGTCTTCTCTCCATGACCACCTTGCTCTTCCTACAATTTTACTTAATTACGCAGATTAGTCTGGAGCTTCTGCTCTCTGCCCAATGTCCAATTCTGCTCTTATGATGGGATACTGAAAGAAATTCCTCTGCTGCTTTATGAATTGAAGCATCTCTGTGTACTTCAGAAGTGGGGTTCAGTTGTTCAGAAGAACAAACAGCTTGCTTGCATAAATCCTTCTTGCTTTGATGAAAATATAATATTTCTCTTTCCCCTGAGTAAGCAAGTGTGCATATGTGTGCGCGTGTGTGCGGAATGCCAAAGCGCTGGTGAAGCCAGCTTGCTTCCGTATGTGAATCATTTCTCAAGCAGCTCTGTGTCTCGCTGCAATGTGGTTTTCCTCTTAGGGAAGTGTTCAAGCCCTGAATTTTCAGTCTGGCTTGCACATGCTGTCAGAAGCTAGTGGGAGACAGTTTTCTCAATGCAGAAAAGAAGACAAGCTTTTACTGTAAGTATTTTAATCCCTTTTATTTTTTAAGGTGGGAACTACATTATTTCTAGCAGTATTCTGGGATTAGTGATGTGTTCTTAGAGTGAATGGACCTGCTTTGCTCAACAGCATTGGTTTGCAGTATCTCATTCTAATTAAAATAAAATTGCAGGAAATGCAAAAAAAAAAAAAATCCCATACATTGCAAACAATGCTGCATTGGCAGAAGGTGGTTTGGGAGTGATTTAAAACGATTAAAACAGGAAAAGCGAACATGAGCCTGTGGGAGCTAGCTACTGTGTTTGCTTTGGCTACATGGAGGTTAGTGACAGAGGGGTTGTAGCTGGTTCTGTGCCTGTTTCTGATTTCTTCTGTGAGATCCTAGGATTGTGTTCTAAGAGTTAAACCAAAGAGAAGGAAGCCCAAGGAGTCTTTCCAGTGCTCCTGCATGCTCGTATGCTCCAGAGAAGGCAGAGCAGAAAGGAGCAAGCTGCAAAGCAAATCGGTTTGGCAGCAGGTTCCTCTGTGGGCAATAGAGCATCGGGAACATGCCAGACTGGTCACCTCTTGCACTGTCACAGCAAGGGGTTGTTCAGATGGACCCTTTAGCTGTAACAGTTTAACAGTTCGTCTTAAAAACATGCTCTGGACTGAAGCTTCATCCTAATGACAATAGTAGTAATAATAGTATTTATGTAGTGTGTTGGAGCTTTGCAAAGTTGTAGAGATGTTAATTAAGTCTTTGTATTTAGCAGTAAAGGATTACAGGTAGAACTGGTTTGAAAATAGGGCTTCTCCATCCCCTCTCTTGTATACAGCCTAAGGTCCTTCACGTGTCCCCTGCTTGTTCTTTGCCTCTCACCTCTTCTTCCAAAAGGGGCCGTTCTAAGTGTTTCTTTTCAACCCTTTCTAAACTATGAAGTGTT
Organism: Tinamus guttatus; assembly: GCF_059628265.1. Taxonomy (NCBI): domain Eukaryota; kingdom Metazoa; phylum Chordata; class Aves; order Tinamiformes; family Tinamidae; genus Tinamus; species Tinamus guttatus. The sequence goes on along the minus strand of NW_028289014.1, from coordinate 768,695 downwards.
CTCTGCCATTGTAACCTCAGTTGGAGAGGTGTTTTTTTTTTTTTTTTTTTTTTTTTTTTTTTGTAGTTATCTACTGATAACTACCATAGGGACACCTCATACTAACACAGGCACACAAGTGCTACCTCTTCCCTTTCTAGCTCAGTTCTCAGAAGTTTCATTATGCAGACACCAAGGCGGATCTTTCAGACCCCAGTGGTCCTGTAAGACCTGGATAGTGTTGTTTAATCTGTTCTCTTCCTGTGCAATATGGCTATTTTTAAAATGCAGAAGTTCTGTGGTTCCTTTAACAGTTTTTTAATTGCTAATGGCGTCTTCTTTCCAAAGCAATCCCTCTGTTAGATGTTCATACTGCCTGCCACTTATATTGAAGCTCAGAAGTTCCCCATTTATTGACTTTATTAAATGGTCTACTCGGCACTTTATTAAGGGATAAATACGTCCTCCAGGAATGGCTCTCACATCTCAATTATTTATCTGCATTGTGAAGGATGGAAAATTGGAATCGGGGAAACATGCCAGCTTATAGCAATCTGTGGGGCTGCTCACGTGTGTGTTGAGAGAAGTGTTGATTTATCTCATTTTTTTTTACTTTACTTTTCTATGGGGTTCCTTTCCAAGGCTCACGAGGGATGTGCACTTATATTTTTATCTTGTAAATCTGCAGCTTAGTGAATCATTATGATCCCATTTTTACAAATGAAAAATCAAAGCGTAGAAATACTACTTGCTTATCCAAGGAAGCACCAGAAATCTGTGATGGAACTGAGGCTGGAATGGGGTGGAATCCCAAACCACTGCATCATGCCCTGATGCTCTCATCCTTGGCTTTGAGAGGACAGGACCCAGCTGTGCACTGTGTATGTGCACCAGGCAGGATTAGTGTGTAGCCACGAACTGTTCATCCCTCTCTGATGTTCAAAAAGCATGATCATTCCTTCTCTTTTTTTAAGATGTATCTGCTTCTTATGCTACAGAAAAGTAATGATAGATAATTACCAAGGAGATCCCTTGCAATTATTTTTACATTTCTGTAGCAATTACATAGCTCTAGCCCTATCTAAAATGAAACCTTCTTTTCCTCCTACTTCTGGATTGGTGAAACATGATGTATCAGCTGTATATGTTGCTTGTTTTGTGCTATATTCACTGGGACAGTAATTCAAATAACTGGATTAATGAGCACTAGCTACCTTGAAACTGTTCTAAAAACATTTTGTTCTCAACCTGCAATATACCACATGTCAATTAAACTCAATTACTCAGAGCAGAGGCATACTGGGGAAAGCCCAGAGTGACCTAAATCCTTGAAATTACGGTATGACTTTTTCCTCCCCAAACTAGGAAGTTTAGAGTCAACTCATCAGTTTTACCCTTCTTTTATCTTTCCTTTGAGCACCATGTGAACTCATACAGTTTGTCTGCTGTTGAACACTCAAGTTGCAAGGGGATTGCAACTTGTAGGAATGCTCCAAAGCCTGCCCTGTAGAATCACTGCAGCAGTTTTGATATGACTTGAAAAAGCAGGGAATTGATTTCTTAACCTTTTCGTATGCAAACAACCATTGCCTCATTTAACACACGCTATCCCAAGCAGTGCATGCTGCCCATGCCTGCCTGTATCCAGACACCCCTACCTTTAGGTGCTTTTTTCCTTGCATGCATCTATCAGTAATGAGAGGAACACGATAGAGAATTACTACATTCAGGTCCCTATCAGTGCCTTAAAATTAGTCAAAGATCATATCAGTCTTTTGTCCCTTCAACCTTACTAAGAGATTGCTTACATCTACTCAAGTCGGAGAAGCACAGCGGACTAGTTCCTGAGAGCCAGCCTATAGCTGGGCTTCTTTTAACTTTTTCAGCTATCACACCATCCAGCTGGTAGCTGCCACTGTTCTTCTGGAGCCAGTGAACATAAAATTGCAGATGGGTTGATTTAATTTTTTTTCCTCCTCTCTTTATCCCTCTGTTGTTTATGTGATCAGGGGTCACAGGAAGGTAGCACAGTTTCTCTTCTGAGATGCGTCGTGGTGACTGGTTAGATAATCAGTGTGAGGAGGAGGAGATTGAATATCCATGTACAAACAGCATAATTTCAATTTCTGGAAGAGAAGGTTCCCAAGCATTTCAGAGTACAGCTTTGGCTTGATCTTAGCCATCCTGCAGAGAGACTGATGCTTGTTCCAGGTATTTTATCCATGAAGTAACAAAGCTACGTATATATACATATTTTTTCCCCCGTCTTACAAATCACTAGTAACGACACAAGTAGTGGAGCAAGGACAAGAGAAATGCAGCTGAAGAAATTATTTGTCCATATGAGTGAATGAGGGATTTGTTGTAATTTTTCTTTATTTTTCTTCTTCTTTCTTTCTTTTTTTTTTTTTTTCCCATGCAGCTGCAATGTGGGTCTAATTGAGAATAAAACATTCATAAATCCCAAACTCTGGGGAGAATTTCTGTGGGGGCGGCAAGGCAGGAGGCATTGCACTGGTCTCATGTATCCACGCCTGGAAGAATCATCTATGACCTTAATGCTAGTTAGTGAAAGACAGGATTTTATTTTAATCAATGTTGAGAGTTGCAGAGCATCCTGCAGGTGCTGATCTGGGGCTGGGCAGTTGTGCTGGGATGGTCGAGGAAGCTGAGTTGATGGTCAGACCCTTTTGTTCATGGCTATTTGGAAATCTATTCACTTAGGCCAATTTTGTTATAATTTACATATCATCGTAACCATCCAGTATATTTATTTACAGGTTAATAAATCTTCCTTTTAGAGAATTATGGAAAAGGCAATTAGGAAATAAGGAAGAAAAGCTTTAAACACAAAAACAAGAATGTGAGGTCTTATCTTCCCACTGTAACCACAGGGAAAGTCACTTTGTCTTTGGGAGCTGCGAGGGAATTCCCATTGGCTGTGCGGTTCCGACTGGTACCGCAGAGAGGAAAGGAGAGGAACAGGAGCTGGGTAACACTTGCTTATGCTGTGGAGGAAGGGAACCATGTGCCCTGGAAAGAAACCTTGCCTCTGATCTCGCATAAAAGCTTTCTTCTGAGGCTTCCAGAAATCCTTAAAAGAGTTTTCTATGGGGCATGATGAAGATGTGACTGCTAAGTTAAATCCTAAAAGTTAAATCCTAAAACTGGTATTCTGCTCTATGTTCTTCTCTTGACCAAGTGTGTGACCTTGAGCCTTTATTTCTGGGTTTTGTTTTATATCTAAAATATACATGAATCTAACACCTTGCAAAAAACACCTCGATTTCACAACTGCTTAGCTGTTTTATTATTCTACTACTATTCTGTACTCCTAAAAAAGCTTTACGAAGTTGCCTAAGGCACACACAAACCCAGCAGAATTTGCTCTGCTGTAGCATGCAGTCTGGACATGAACATTTCCAAGTAATGTCTTGTCTCTTGGTAGTTAACCAGCAAAACATGAAAGTTCAGCTGCAAATGAGATGGGAACGCAAGTCTGCGGAGGCAGAGCAGAGGAAACAGCTGCTCAGGGCTTGGGGTCAGGTTTAAAATTGATTCTCTGTGACCAGCAAAACTAAGAATTAGGGCTAAGGTGCTGGGAAACAGGCAGATCTTGTTGGCTTCTTTGGGGCTGTTATTGGGTGCAAGAGAGGGTCTGGCCTGTGACTTTTTACTTGTCCAGTCCTAACGAAAGCTAAGCTTTATACCATCAAAAATCCAGCAAGGGCGGGATAATGTAGGTGGCTGCACTGGCATAGACTCGAAGACAATCTGAAAACAAGATCATGGAAACTAGAGGAAAGAGAGGATGTGTTGGATACAGAAATGCTGCACATCACGTTGAAAGGAACAGAGGCTTAAAAGAAGCTGCTAGAGATAATGAAAAGGTTTTGATTTTGTTGGTTTTTATTGTTTTGTTTTTAACTGTTAGCCCAGTATGATTTTTTTTTTTTGTACCATCCACTTTCATATTGCCAATTATTGTATTAGATTACCAGCCTCCCTGCTTTGTGACCCTGGCTCGATTCCTGATCTCAGCTAAGAAATCAAGATGAGTCATATGGAAGCATCTGTCAGGCCTAAAAATTTTTGTTTAAAATGAATTGATATGAAAGGCAGATACGAATTTTATTTCAGCAGAAATGGCTGTGCTGCCATAGAGCTTCCCACACTCCAGTAGGAAATGCTTTACAGCTTACTGAACTTGTTAGGTTGTTCTCTGTTCCAGCTGATAATTTGTCTGAAAATAGCAGAGCTTGATCAGTTTAGAAGGAAGGCAATATATGCGGGATTCAGATTTTACATGTCAAAAATCCAGGAGAGAATCATGCTTTGATTTTGTGTGAATGTGTAATACAGATTCTGGAATAGTCTAACAGTCCAGTGTAACATAAGGAGCCAAATTGTAGGAAAATGGCACTGGGAACTGTTTCTTTTTTATTTTCCTTCTTTTTTTTTTTTTTTAAATCTGCCCAAGTTACAGACTTTGTCCTTTGAGAGTCCTGTCTGCAGTCCTGGTACTTCTGCCCTCATTTTTTCAGAAGCACTGGGCAGTCACAGGTCTCAACAAACCTGCCATCTGTTACATTGCTCTTCAGACCTACTAATGAATTTTCTTATTTTTTTTTTCTTTGTTTTCCCAAAGCAACTTGGATGAGTCTGCTTTAATTTGACTGCCCTGTTGAGTGAATAGCATTAGACGTGAGCACCAAAACAAAAATTATGCAAAATATAGAGGGTATGGATACATTCTCTCTTCAGCGCCCAAAAAAGAATTTTCCTATGTAATTTCATTTCTGCAACTGTGTTAACGATTTTTATTAACTTAATAGAGCAACTGCTAGTTTTTCTGACTGTGAATTAATAAGGCTTGTCATCACAAAGCTTGCCAAGCTTCATCAAGACCAGCTTTCCATTTTTATTAACTCTCCAATTACCTCACTTGCAGCACCTAAATTTGGAGAACTGGGTGTTCAAACCCCAACAGTTTTGAGTTTAAAAGATTAAAACACTTGCAGTTTCATTCTGAAATATGCTCACATTTTGCTGCAACTGGCATGAACTCCTGTTTACTGCAACACAGGGCTGCTCCTTATCTTTGGTTTGTGACTGCTTCCAGTGATCTGACTGTGGCCAATCTTGACTTGCTCTCGCTGATGCCAGGGAAGGGCTTTGGATCTTGGGACAGCTGCATTCTGCCTTCCTAAGGAGAGCTGCCCCTGAAATGTGAAGAAAGGAATGAGAAGCAGGATCATTGCTCCAGGCACTGCTCATAGACTCATCTTCAGGGAGGCTGCGCAGAAGCAGTTTCAGCTGAAGCACATTGTGGCATAATGGGTGTAAAACTAGTTATTTTGTAAGCAGTTTTTGTGGCAAGCTACTTTTTCTGCTGTTTTTCTCTTTTTCAGGTTTCTCTACGGGTAGTCTAGAAATCAAGCCATAATCTCTCTTGGGTCCTTTGGAAGGAACTGCTGCTCTCTGTTTAAAATAGAGCAGGCTGGTTTCTCTCACTGCCTTCCAAAGCCACTGGGAGTCATTACCTGTTGGCAGCTTTGCAGATACAGAAATGCAGGGTTAGACTGTCGTGTGCAAGAGCCTATTGAACAGTATCTTCTGCTATCCGAATACATGTATGTGACCCCTGTCCTGACCTGTGAAAGGGACAAATCCATTCAGCTGTGAGTAAAAACTTAATGGTGATCCCATCCCCAAGCGGGGATTCCAGAGGGTTTTTGGCAGTGACTGGCCACGTTCAGAGTCATTTCTACCAGTGCAGAAGAATGGGCTCTGCAAGCCAGTGTTCCCAACCTCACTCTGAGAAACGCTCCCAGGGCAGCAATTGCCCTGCTCTGAGGCTGCTGCCTTGTTGAGGTTTGGGATCTAAGGGTGCAGAGTCTGTCCTTTATCCCGAGCCCCTTCAGAGGTTGCAGTCGGTACCGATGGCTTGTATTAGTAGCACTCAGTCTCTTACACTGTGCTCTTGTTTTGTTTCAGCATATTGATTTCTCCACAAATACCTCCTTTCATCTTTCCAGACATAAAAATTATTTTAGCTTTTAATCATTCACCTACAGGTAATGTTGGTCTTCAGCTGGATAAAAGCTGTTTCTTTTATACAAACGAGATGGTTTCTTCTTTACAAGCTATTTTAAACTGCCCCTACACAGGAGACTGTGGCTCTCTTATGCATCTACGCTAATACTCTGGTTGAGGATTCATTACTGACTAGACAGTTCAGTCCCTCAGTGCATATTGTAATTCCATGGTACTGAATTTCTGAGGTTTCCCTTGTTCCAACTGCCTGCAGCTTCATTGAAGCTTTTTCTGCTTGTTTGTTTATTTTCTTGTAATAGGATAAATTGAATCTGGAGGAGAAGGAAAAACTGATGTTAACTGTGTGACTCTTCCTGCTCTCAGCAAAAAGTAGTGAGAATTTTTTCATTTGGAAAGTCATTTTATTTTGAACTCCTCCTGAAGCAGTGCTTCTAATAACTCAGATGTGTGTCACTGAGGAATGAAAGATGTGTGCGACCTGGCTTTATTCTTTGAAGCACATTTAAAGCTTGTGGAAAGTCCTGGGCTCCCACTTCAGAGACTTAAAGCTTTTTTACCTACGGCACAGGTTTAGGTTAGCCAATTACATGAGAAGCATTTCCTCCAAATTTAACAGATGCTTATTCCCGTATAAATACATGGAAAATTAATAGAAAGTTTTAGTTTCATCTGCTTGATGTGGTAAAATATTGTTAAATACCCATGGCACTTAGTTCAGCTATCATGACAGATATGATAAAGTCACATGAAGCTCCAGGCTGCATTTTTAAAGTTTATTTTAGCACCTTTCCTTTTACATCTAATATCATGGTCTAATGATACACTCCACATAATGCCATGGATGACTCGAGTAAAGTCCTCTGGATATCAAAGAAGCATCTGTGCAGTTCACAGCAGGAAAGTATGAGATAGAGTTATGAAGAAATCCAGGGGGAATAATGAGACAAAAATGCATGTGCAACCACTAGGGCTGCAAAACCCCAGACCTGCATAATTTGGAGATCTAATCAGTGAGATAATTTGCATGTGTGGTTACTTGTTCATCCACATAAATACTGTGAACTATTTGGCTGTTAAAAATAGTTTATTAAATATATGTAAAGCACCAAGGATAGGTAAGGTAAATCATGAACTGTGGGAATGCTAAAAGTTATCATTTATTGTAATATAGCTTATGTATCTGTGAATGCTTTAAAAAGAGTCAAGCGATCAGCATAATCCCCAACAAAGCTTTCTCCTCTAATGAGATCAGTGGATGGCTCCATACGGTATGTGTTAAGAATTTTAATGGATTAATGAATATGCTTAGTAAAAATAAATAATTAAATGTCAGGAGTTATTAGGAGCTGACAGGTTAGAGACATGGGGAAAGCAGACAGCCCTCCCTGCCGGCGCACCAGGATGAAGGCAGGAAACGTCTCCTGCTGCCCTTGTTCTCTGGAGAAGAGCAGCAGAGCAAACCCATCCTGACAGAGAGCCCGCTGGCACCTGGAAGGGGCTGGATATGAATCGTCCCCAACCGGATTTGATTGCCATGAGTTCAGTGAGTGGTATTATTTGAGAGTGTGAAATGACTTTTAAAGGAAATGGTGTGATTTAAAAAAAAAAAAAAAAAAAAAAAGGTAACCTAAGCCCTTCTGCTCATTCAGCCAAGAAGAAATTCTGATTTTGTCTCCTGGTCTCTTTGGATGCTTAGGTGATAAAATAATATCCTTGCCGTTAGCCGGGACAGCTGGGCTGAGCTCTCTGTGTACTTTGCTTACCTGTCTAACAGTAAAGACACAAATCAGCTTTTGGTCACACAAGACTGATAGTCAGCTACATCCTGTGTCTATTCTAGAAAATGATGCTGTGGAACAAAAATGATGGTTCTGAAATGGAGGGAGGGAGGAGATACCAGGCAATCTCCACCCACTGCACTCCCACCCCGGCTATGACGGAGGGCATTTATAAAAATCAAATAATCTCTCTTGCTCCTGGCTTGAATGGGGCTAAGGCTGCTGAAAGTTTATAGATTTAGATCTACGAGAGTTGAGCTTGCCGTTTATCTGGCAATGGTTGACTGAGGGGAAACGGACCAGTTGTTCTTGCTGGCAGATTGAATTTATTCAGCTAAATCCAAAAAATAGAAACTCAGATCTATTTACTGATTCCTGGCAGGATTTATCTGTTGCATAAGCCTATCTCTGGGGAATACTGGTACTACTGTTTTTTTTTTTTTTTTTTTCCCAAAGAAGATGATATTTTTACCATGTTTTGTGAATCTTGGTATTGTGAAACATCTTTTTTATCACTGTCGTAACATCAGCTGCTAATTCTCTAGAAGAATTTGATAAAGATACGACATTTTCCATATGACAAGGAAACTTACTTTTCATATGAATTCTTTTAAAGTGAATTCTATTTCAGTTGAAGATTCTGGATCTGACAGTAAAGACGTATTTTCTTTCTTCTTGATGATGTCTTGAATTACTGTGGATTTTTGCACTTAAATAAAAGAGTCTTTTATTGTCCTTCCGGACCTTCATGGGTGCTCTGCCTGAAGCTGATAAGAAGTCTGACTTCCACAGTTCTTGTTCTCCCCAAGGTTGTTAAAATCTAGCATTTTTATGCTATAGATACCTGTCTGTTAGCAGTGCTCACTGTAAATAAAATAAATTCATTTTAGAGTAAGAATGGGGAAAAGAGAGTTCTAAACTAATGACGATTTCTGTTTGCTGCTGACCTGAACTGAACCCATCATGACCACGTTCCTGCATCTTCAGGCAGTACAGCCCACAGCTTCCAAGTACAGGTGAAAACCTTCTTCTGCCTGAGTGTTTCCACTGCCTCAGGAGTGGAAAAAACAGGCAGTAAAACTAGAAAGAAATCTAGATCCTGATCCCAAATTTAAAATCTGTTGACATTTAAAGCATTTGGTGACCCGGAATTTGACTTGTAAGTACTTTTAATTAGGACACATGTTTTTGGTGAGGACCCAAGCATGGGTTATTACATCTTATTCAACTGATTCCAGATCTCTCTGCTTCTCTGTTTAGTGTCCAGTTGCTGTGAAGTCTGTTCTTTGCATATGAATCTTTTTTCTTTCCTTTTTTTTTTTTTTTTTTTTTTTAATTTTTAAGTTATCTGCAGATTTAATTATTTGGAAAGAAAATGAAGAGCACGGCCAGGCCCTGGAGTGCAACGGCAAAGCCAGGGAGTCACGGCACGGACCGTACAAAATCGCTCTCCACCACCTCGACAGGAATGAAGACCTCCAAGTCCTCAACCTCCCTTGCCTTCGAGTCTCGGCTCAGCAAGGTACTAGCCAGGGAGAGCCCGGAACTAGCCTAGTTCCGGGCTGAAGCTTGGGGTTGGTCCTGGAACATCCCAGCATTTCGAGGTTTCCATTGGGCTCAGGCACTTAGTTAAGCACAGGGAGGCAGTTTTGTAGTGCTCTGTATATTGGATTTAGGTGCATTTCTGAAAATATCCTCTACAGAGTAGAGGAGACACTGTATCTTTACAAGCCACGAGTGGGTTCTGTTTCAGCCTCTGTGCCAAGGAATTACTTTAACACTGAAGACTGAGAAAAATAATATTCTTAGCTCAATTGATAGAAATGCGTATAAAGAAATTCAAAGAGATTTATTAATGGTCATATAGAATTCCTAAAATCTGTTAAAATGTTTCTATTAAGGCAAAATATATTAACAAAAACTATTCCACGCAAAGGAACACAAGCATTTTATAAAACCTGTTTTTTCATGTACACATCTTTTAAAAAATACCAAAGCTTCTGCCAAAGTAGCGTTTTTAAGAGAACAGAGTAATGCACTTGAAATGCTGTTGCATCTGTATGCTCATAGCCAGCAAAAAAAAATAATCTCAGGGCCCAAATGCAGACCAAGATAACAGTGGTGAAAAGGGAGTATAGGCTTCCTGTTTATAACTGTTTTCAGTAGCACTGCTTGGTAAGCAATACGTAACAATGTAATGAATCTTTAATAATAATAATAATCTTTAATCCTCAGAGTTTCTCAAGCAGAGGAGTGATCTACTTCACTTGCTTTGCAGGCTCCTGGATGCCCCAAGCATGTTATCAATGGGGTATTTCAGCCTAGGCCTGCAGGCAAGTTACGGCTGTCATAAATATTTGCTCTGTGAGTGAGGCAAGCATCTTGAGAGGGAATGCTGCTGAGGTGACTAGTGCAGGAAGGCTAGGGAAGCTGATAGGGTTGATTCATGTACGGTGTTAAATGTAGAGGGTTATCTTCCTAACCACAGCTAACATCTTCATGTTCTTGTTCATCTAATGCAGGATCATCAAAGTAGTCTTCCTTGAAGAAACAGTTAGGAAGAGGTAGCTGTGAGAGAGAACTTACTGAAAAGCCACTTTAGAGAGACTGCAGAGCGCCTTTTCTAAAGGTCAGAAAGTCAGATTGTTCTGTTTGGCTCCTACAAGTGAGCTGGCAAAGGCTCTGCCAGAAGGCAAAACAGTTAGATGTCTGGTTTCCTGGAGCAGATCAGCACTTTGGCTATTGAAACTTATGTGCTCACAAGGTCCAGGAAACCACAGGCTGAGTCAGAGGAAGAGACGAAAGAGGGAAAGAATTGGAGTTGAGAGAGAGAGAGATTTCATTTTGCTTAAAGATTTTTGCATTCAAGAACCACTAAACAGGGAGTTATGTTTGTTGTGTGGACTCTTCCCTTTTAATTTGAGCAGTGGTTTCCAGCTTGTGGTTCATGGACCCTTCGGGTGTCACTGGACAACATCTAAGGAAGTGGTTTTGATATGTGAAAGCAGTTAAGGTATCCACAGACTGAAAAGCATTGAAAAGCTCTGCTCTAAAGTCTTGATCTTCTAAAATGCTTAAAAGTCTTGGTCTTCAAAAATGCTTAAAATACTTCTCTTCAGGGTAGTAATTAGAGGCTGTTATGGAGGCACTCAAATAAGGAAGTAGTTGATCAAATTCTGAGATAAATTACTACTTCCGCTTGTTGAAGCAACTTTATTGCAGTGTTTCTCTATGTTCATGGTGCTCGAATAGCATGGATTTCTTGAGGACGTGCTTAGAGTAAGTCAGAATTTACCAACAAACCCCTGTCCCCCCTGCCAAAATGCACAGCAAGAATGGTCCCTTGATTTGTCATGTACAATAAACCTCGCTAAGTAAATTACAGTGCTATTAGCTAATCATTTTGAAAAAAAATCCTGTAAAATATCTACTAAATCAAACATTTTCACTTCTTCCATTCTTAAGGAATATATCACTATTATATAAATCTTTAGAGTTCTGCAGAATTCTGTGCAATGTTGCATTTCTGTGCTGTGAGTGATTTCCTTGGTGGTCATGTAAACAAAGAGCTTTCTTGTGAATAGTTTTCAGTTTCTCTTCTGTTGAGTCCTACAGTCTCTAGTAAGAAAGACAATATTAACTCCCACCATGATGTCATTGCTTGCTGTTTCTGTGGGGTTTCTCTGGGCTTATTTTTTTTTTCTGAAAATGTTCCTTTTCTCCCAGGATCTTGGCATTTTTTTCATCATCTTCTTACCCTGTATAATGACCTAGCTGTTGGGTCCATCCCAGGTCTTAATCCTCTGCTCACAAAATCTTTCTTGCAGCTGAAGAGGGCAAGCAGTGATGATATGCTCACAAAACCGGGGATGACAGCAGTTTCAGGAGTGTCTAGACTGAAGAAGACCATTACAACAGGCGCAATTTCTGAACTTGCTGAGAGTCGACTGAAGCCCAGCACAGGTAGATACAAAAGTACTGGAAGGCGGTGTATTTTATATGACATTTGTTGCAAGTGACACTTGGTTTTACCAGAAACAGAGCTGAGTTTTGCATATTGCCTATATATTGTAGCATAGCAAACTTTGCTACTGTAGTACTGAGCGTATCAGAAGGGATGAACTGTGTTTTGCAGACTGACTTTGCAGTATGCTCTACACCTCACAAGTCTGGAATCTCCCCCCAGTCTTAAAAATAAGAAAAGGCAGATGCTTTCCCAAACTTGGTCTCAGAGGAAGACTTGGCTGTTCTGTAATGACTTCCCAAAAAGTACATTAGTTGTCTTTTGGGAAAAGGGCAATGGAAAAAAATATTGGAGAAAAAATGGAGTAGCAGAAACATAATTCACCTGTTCTGTATGCCGTCGTTGTCTGAATTAAGACAACGCATGTAATGAATTCAATGAGTTCACTTTTGATCAGGAGGTCATTTTTGTTATTTAACAATGAAATAAGAATCTGTAAGTGCCACCAGTTTGTAGCAAGTTTGTGCTGAATTTGTGCATTAGGCAGAGTCTTCCTTGACTTCCCACAAAGCAGGGATTGGAAGTGACTTCTGCATCCTTAAATGCGAACTTGACTTCCTAGAAAGAACCTCCAGTCCCCGAGCCCCAACTCGGGTGTCCACGTGGGGATTTGGGGGACCCGATGGCCGGTGGATGGTCCGGGCCGCTCGCGCTTGTCCCGGCGGGAGCGACGGGGACGCTCGCGGGTCGGGCGGCCGGCGCGGGTGCGTCCCCGAGCGGCCGCGCGGGGGCGCTGCGGGCGCGGGCGGAGCGCGGCCGGTGCTCGCGTCCCCGCGCGCCGCCAGCCGGTCCCCTCCGCGCCGCCCTGCGGTTCGGGGCCTGTGCGGAGGCAGCGACACCGTCTGCGGAGCGAGGCTGCTGTGCAAACAGCCGCTGTCCCCAGCTGCGCTGCAGACGCTTCTGTCTGCTCTCTGGTGGCATTTCTAAGGGAGTGCGAGATGGTAATAAATTTGACCGTGACCTCCGTATTTGTCCCATGACCTCCGTATCTGTCCCAGGCTTTGCAGGCTGCGGCTGTGTTTGAGCAAGGAACAGAGCTTTGTTACTAGCCGTGTTTTTTTTTTTTTCTTCTTTCTTTCTTTCTTTTTTTTTAATCCTGCCCCCCAGCAGCTGAACAGTGCATATTGCAGTAGTATAAATGATTCATAGTAATGCAAATACACATAGATCCTGTTCTGCAGTTAGTCAGGGTTCAGACACTCAAATAGTGACTAGTTGCCTCCAAAGGCACTCAAGATTCATCGGTCAATAAGGAGCCATAATAGCTCTGGCAAAAGATGCTTGGGAGGGACAGTGCGAGAAGGAAACCTGTTCAGATGATGCAGCTCAGGATCCTGGGAATCAGCCAGGGAAACAGCTCTGCAGGGAGTCCACAATGGAATACGTATGTCAGATATAAAATAAAAGCACTGGAATAGAGAGCCCCCTTGTGCACACATGTATAATAACTGGGGGAGGGATAGGATTTATGATGATGACTACATTAAATACAAAGGGTAAAATGGTTTATGGAGGCCAAGTTACATTTGGATACTATTTTGCCAGCTTAAATTACATCATTAGAACTCATATATTGCTTTACATTAACATGTGTAAAAGTGTGGATGATAATATTAATGCTGAGTAAAAAAATACAAGTGTTGGACTGAATATTGCATGGACAAACAGTAAGTAATTCCTTTCAGTCTAGAACTGGCCCAGATCTTATAGGTGCTATCCACAGATATACATATATTGCATACCTACATTTTCACAGTTGTTCCATGCACCATAATCGAGCTGGATTTGGAGAAGATTTGATACTACCACGGCCACTGAAAGGTGCTAGATAGTAGTGAGCAAGCTTACGAAGCTGAATGTTGCTTTTGGATGATTGTGCTGTGAACAAACACGAATAGACTTGTTATAATACAGTATATTGTTGCTTAGAAAAAAAATAAAAGTTGCATATGATGAAGGACAAGATGTTCCTGGGAACATGCAGTAGAGAGAACAGCAGGAACTGTGCCTTACTGAATGGCATCCCAGATAGTCTTGATCCCAGTCAGGGCCTAAGCTCCAACACTGACTGTGGAACTAAACTAACCAAGAACATTCCTGTAACTGGGAAATGCAGATGTTAGTGTCCACAGCCAGCTGGGTAGATCTTGAATTTTTGTTCTGAAACCAATTTCTGTGGCTTCTCTAGTCACCTTCATCAGTCCTGCCCTTTTCTTTCATGTTTTAACTGTTTTTTTCTTTTCTTTTTTTTTCCCCCCTTTGTGCTTGTTAACATTGAGCTTTCTTTGTCTGTTATGCAGCTGAGTGATTTGATTATTTCAGTGAAAGGTTAGTATATTAGTTCCAGCTATACTGTAGTGGCAGTTACTTGGTCTCGTGTAAGAGAAATTAAAAGAAAATAGTTATAGGGACAAATAAAAGGCTTAGGTTGCTTTCTTCTTTGGGTGTAACTGTCCAACATTTGTGTGTTGACCTTGAATAATAAATAACGTGTTCCAAATGCTGCAGATAATAAATAATTGACACAAGCTTGCTTGTTTAAAGTAGGTTAGTTTCTATGCTGCCCTTGGTGCAGTTTAAGCCATTCGTTCTTCCTTTTGCTGACATATGCTACCCTGTCTGCCTTGTTGGAAGCTAATGCTGTAAATCACAAGTAACTTTAAAGAGGCTGAGGCCAATCTCATGTCTCCCTTCTTGGCAAGAGGGATTGAGCAAATGGAACTGGAGATGGGTTTTGCCTGGGAGTTCAGGGCTGTGATGTTTGGCTTTGTTACTGCTTGGCAGTTTTGAAACCTCGAGTAATGGGAAATGACACGCAGAGAGAGCGGTCTTGGATTCGCCTTCCTGAGCCATGGTGTGCTTTCAGTGTTCTGTCCTGAAGCAGCAATTTGATTTTACATTAAAACTAAACTTTCAGAGCTATTGCATGGCTTTTAATGTTCTAGTAGAAGGAAAAAAAATGGAAAAATTGCAAAACAGGAGGAAGACAAGGAGGAGATTGTTAATCTAGTAAAATGTTTATTTTTTAAGGTGTGTACTTATGAAGCCATCCAATCCATGAAGCAAATAAGTAATCGTTTTACAGTGCTTAAATAGAGAAGTATCTATGTGAGTAACTTACAATCCCTTCTTCTCCTCAGATTTTGGACTTACAGCAGATCAGGGTTATTCAGATTGTGGCACACTGAGGTTTATAAAACAAATAATGTTTAACCCTGCTATTTCACAGTCGGGGAACCTCAAAGCATACGTGATCACTTCCCTCTCCTGAAGAGCGTTGCGTGGTAGCGGCAGCGTGCAGACGGAAAGCTGAGGTTTAGAAAGGTGAAATTACTTGCTCAGCGAACCCTGGAGATCACACTAAATGCTGACTCTTAGGTCCCTGTCACTCCCTTCAAATTCCCAATTCAAGAATTTCTGAAAATTTCCCTCAAGGCTGTCTAGTTGAATCATACTTCCTAGCTGTTATTTTAGTGCCAGTAGCTATTAGCTGTCAGGTTTAACAACAACAAAAGTCATATGCTGTGTGTGCAGGACATAAGGAAAAAAGAGCTATGCCTAGCCTGGGCAGGGAATACAGTCCAGAAAGTATTCGGAATACTTCAGGTATCCCCATTTCTGGCAAATACATTCATTCTATATCAAGCTCTTCCAGCTATAATATGAAGTATCAGTTATCCTTGACATGTAAGTAACAGATCGGTATGTGTGGTTTCTCAGGCTGCTTCATCAGCTGACTTGCTTTTTCAGAACTAAAGTCTGAACCTGAATAGAACCAATGAATCTGTCTTAGAAGCAGTATCTGGTTTTCAGCAGAGCTCTTTTTTTCTCTTTATCCTGAGTAGGAGATAGTGCATAACAATGATACATTCAAGTGCTTATCCCCACCACTACTGCATTTGCTGAAAAGCAGTTTGGTGTGATGGTGTTTGTCACCATATTAAATGTTCAAGTTCTTCTAATCTCCACTCTTTCTTCCTGTAACTAAAGGACAGTTCTATGTTTTGGAATTGTGCAGAATGATACATTGCTTTGCATGGCTGTTCTTCAGGAATCTTTCTCCATTCTGATAAATGTTACCTCAGGAGGATATTTTAATCAGAAAAGCGCTTCTTCTAGTATTGCAAAAGGAGTTCACTAATCCTTTAATGAAAAAAGAGCCATGGTGTTATCATTGGTAAACTCTGATAACTGTTGGCTTGAAGTTTCACGCCCTTGATTCCCTGAATCAAAGGAATCTGTTGATGGATGCTCTCTTTTTGTTCCGAAAATGGCATATAAAGCTTGCCCAACATCATGAACATTCTTTTGTCATCTTGTTGTTGTGTAAGATCTCTTAGATTGGGAATGGAGTGAGAACAGCACCTTTTTGCTGTTTATGGAGACTTCCAATATTTGATTCTGTGCAGGATAACAATTAATTTGAGATGCAATTCCTTTAAGAGGCACTAATACACTCCACAGTCACCTTGCATTGCTAAGCAGGTAGGAATTGACTTCTACAGACTGCACTGTCTCCAGTATGTAGCTTTCTTTTCTGTCTTCATCTACTGCACAATTCTCACTTCCAATATTGAATCTACATTGCAACATTCCAAGATTTTGCATGCAACTTTTTGTTAAAACAATTTGTGAAATAAAGGAGCCCCTTTCCTGCTGGTGTACACTCCCCTGGGGAGGACTTTACTGGCCGTGTTTACCCCCGGGATGTGAGCCAGTTAAGAGGATTCAGTGTGTGGTGAGGATACAAAAATGCTAAATCTTAAAGCCCATAATGACTTAACTCCCTAAATTGCTGACAGTTAATTGGCTCAAGCTAACATGGGTAGGGAAGATCCATTACAGCTGTAAGCAAACTGTGAAGATCACAAAAGCTTTACCAGAGACACCTAGACAGAGAGGAGAACATGCTTGGATAGCCCTGCAGTACTAAGCATCTCTGATCTCTTGGTTTGTTTTTGTTTCTTTTCAGGCTCTAGTGAAGTAGTTCAGCAAAGTCAACACAACCTTATGACTACCTGCCTTAGGTTAATTATCAGCTTTCCTTCAGCTTGTTTGAAGAGAAATGATCCTTAACACTAATTCTCTAGGCCTAAAGTATCCGCCAAAGCGCCTTGGCAGAGTGCCACTGTGTTTGCACGTGGAGAAGGGGAGGGAGGAAAGAAAGGCACGCAAAGCTCGCCTGGTCTAGCAAGTCTGCATATCAGGAGAGGGCTTGGTATTCCTTGTGTTAATTTTTTTTCCACTGTTGTGGTGTTTTCTCTCTCTCTCTCTCTCTCTCTTTTTTTTTCCAGCAACTTTTGGCTTGAATTAGAATTTAATTCTGTAAAGTAGGAGGGGAGGGACTGACAGCTACATCTCAGATGGGTTCCTGGAAGGCTGCATTCTTGTGCCATGAACTTATCTGTGACCTCACTAGATATCCTCACTACAAGGATTAAATGTGGTGGAAAAATACTGCATTTGCTCTTTCTTCTGGGTTTCAGTGCAGATGTTACAGAACACTGTGGTGTTTGAACTCCTAATTCTCTGAGTTTCACTACTGTGCATGTCTGTGTCGAATTCTCATCCCCCCTACGTGTACTTAATGTTCTTCTGAAAAGACTGGCAGTGACCTGGCCACTGCAAATCTGAGATCCACCTGAGGCATCTTCACCCTCTTCCTTTTGATGGGTTACAATTTGAACTTCCAAAAATTGTGGTAATTTGCTATACTGTGGGACTGGGATGTGAGAAAAGGCTGTGGCTAGTAAAGCAGTGACTTGAAAGAGTTAAATATTTCACAGTTTGAGTAATTTCTTGCCATTCTCCCTATATAAAATGGGGTGTTTGTGGCTTTTTTGGCTGTCCCACATGTGGATACCCATAGGATAATGGAAAGGAATGAGTCAGCCCTTACGCCTAGGAAAAATCCAGCTAGTCGGCTTTATGGATATTAAATTGTTCATTTATTCATATTTTGTAACTTGTATTCAATTTTGTAACTTGATTACTGAGGAGGAAGGGGAAATAATGTGAAAAGCTTGGATGATAAATGGCTGACAACTCAGCCATATGTCTGTCATGGCTGGATAGCACAACTCGTCACCTGGGCACCACCCTGCAGGTTGTGCTTGCCATAGCCCTCTTTCTTTTCCCTCATGTGAGCTGCTGCTCCATATAAGCAACAATCTGCATCCCCAGCTGGCTGTATTTTAAAATTTGCGCCTTCATTTTCACTGTGGACTTGGCCTAGAAGCCTTTTGTTTGACATCATTCTCCCTATCATGGTGCCAGAATATTTCTCACTTGCATTTCAAGCCAATGTCAAAAAGAACAGACTTGCTCTTCCCAACGTAGCTCTTGGAGTGCTCAGATTTCAGGTGTGTTTGCTGGAACCCAGTGATTACATCTCATAATTACTGCAGGCTGCACCCCCTACTGCACTGGGATCCTTTTCCACTCTTCTCCTTTGTGCTAGAGAAATAGAAAGCAGGTGTTGAAATAATAAATGCTCAGTGTCAGGATTTAACAACCCAAGAGATTATGTTGACTAATGCAATCCCTCTGGTGAATCCCATTTAAGAAAAGCAGAAGTCACTCTGTAGTCTATAATAAAAGAAAATCTTTTTGTCTTGGAGATGTTTCAACACCAATTCGACAGATTTGTGTCTGCACTTCTGAGAACTGATTGGCAACATGAACACCTGATGCAAAACTTAAGAGTCTGTAAGATGACTTTTAGAAAAAGAATGTGCTATCAATGATCCTTTTCTATGGAATGGTTCATTCATTAAATGAAGCATTCTATACAGGGCATATTTTAAGACAGAAGTCAACAAATGTGTGTTTAACACCATCCAAATATAGAAAGTTAAATGCGGACTTTCAGTTTCAATGAAAAAGTGCTAGAGCAAGAACAATGAAAATGAAAAATTCAGATTGACAGCTAACTCGCCCTCTTATACTGAAGAATTAGAAAAATTTTGTTCCTATCATGCTGAATCATCTCAGAATTTCTTTGATTTGAGACAGCGAGTTTACAACTACCTGGCTTAATTTCTCTACTTTTTATTTTCAGTCCTGTTTAAGCCTAAGAAACACATTAAAGATTTTATTTTCTCCCTTTTTTAACTCTCTTGCTGCAATTAAGCCTTCCACAAGACGATTTTGTTAATTATCCATGCGGTGGCTATTTACCAGCTGCCTGCAGTTTGCTCCGCCGCCTCTAAGTGGCCTCCACTGCACATTGAGTCCCTCCCGCTCTCTGTCCCTGCCTCCTTCTCCCCCTTCCTTTTATTCCAGCAGCCAGGCAGCTAATTAACTGCACAGGCCGCCCTTCAGTGCATAATATTGTAATGAGGTAGGAGGCAGAGCCACAGCTGCTTCAGCATGAGCAGCAGGCTCTGTTCCTGGTGCCAGGAACTAGGAAGGCGCTGACTTTCCCCCTTTGGAGTTGACTGGAGCGTGGACGTTGGGGCAGAGGACGGCAGCTCTGCGCCTGCCCCGCAGCATGAGCAGGACACCGGCGTGTTGAAAAGCCTGCGAGGAGCCGGAGAACGGGCCCGAGATGGGCAACCAGCCAGGGCGAGTGGAGGAGCACGAGCAAGGTCTGCAGGGTGCGGAGGGCTGCGCCCGGCGCGGGTGAAATATGGGGCTGCTCCGCGCAGCCCGCGGGCTCTCGCGGTGGGTTATTGTTCTCGGGGGGTCACTGCAGCGTCCCGCTGAGCGGGAGCAGCGGCTCTGGTCACGGATAATGCGGATGTTTCGGAGGCTGCTCGTGAAATTACTGCTGTTTACCTTGTGACTTGGAAATGCGCTTCATTACTGCTCCGTATCTGAGATCTCAGCCCTGTCCTCGGGGAGGCTTTTCTGAAAGAAATCCCGTGCTCTTCCGCATGGATCGCCTGCAAGGTGGGCCCTCCCTGCCTGATGTGTTACCCTATGTGGTCTGCATGATGCAGCTAAAAAGTTGTAAAGCTAATTTAGGGATGTACAACTTGCTAGGATCCACCGCTTGGCGTGGAAGCCTCCACATTGTTTGTGGCCTGAGGCCTGCAATTTTCCAGGCCCCAGGTTTTGCAATGATGCCTTTGTGGAAGGGCTCCTCACCATTGTCCTTCCTGAAGTGTGGTGCCTTGCATGTTAATCAGTAGCAGATTTTATGGAGAGCGAAGAGCTCCTCTCAGGTATGTCTAATTCCCCTTGTGTCAAACGTCTATGCTGTACGTTACAAAAGAACAATAATTTGTTCCCGATGCTGCATTACAGTTTTGACTGTGCTTTGGTTCGTTTTACTTCTTTCTTTGACACTGATCGAGTCAAAAACAGTAGGCCCACTGATCTTTGCTGTTTGTTTATTAGTTTCTGTTCAAGCCTAAAACCGTTTAGCGTGCATAAAACCAGAATGCAGCCGAATTTCCTGCCACTCCATTTCTTACAGTTGTCCTGGGAATTTCATTCACAAAATTCCATTACAACCGTTAACAGTTGATAATCTTATAACTTCACATAAGACACGTAGCTATTCTTTTAAAAGCAAATCCATATACCTGACCTCGGGTATTGTGCAGAAAAGCAAGGGGCAGGCAGTGCTTCATTGCTGCCATAGGATCTCACAATAGACCTGCCAGTGACTGCTGGAACAGCAGTTAGGTGCAGTGGAGAACTCTCTAGCAGTATGTTAATCAGCAGGCTAATGAAGAACACAAAAGCTGCCAGGAGCCAGTCACCAGAAGAAATGCTGCCCTAAGGGAATATGAAACTTTAGGCTGAAACGTGTGGCTGTACCCTCCCCGGCCCGGAATCCGGCCTACTGCAAACTCTGGGAAGCTTGCTGAACTGAAAAACGTGTCACTGTCACTTGAAGAGGGTATAACTGGTGATAAGAACTGAAGGGAGAGGTGTATAATGGCATGGGGAAGGGCACTAACTGCTCATGAGAATTTGAGGTAACTGTCAGACTTTTCAGGGCCCGTGCTGACATTTCAGCAGCTTATTACTATTAACATAAATGATAAATGAATGCCTGGATCCTCTGCGGGTTTTGAAAATTTCTTTCAGCCTTTGTTTTCCTCTTGTCCTGAAATTGATTTCAGCATTTTTTATTGAGAGGGAAGGGGTTATACTTCTGTTGCACCTGATCAGTTCCAAAACCCTTTTCGGACGTTAAGTGCAGACTGTACTAAGTTGCATTTTAATGTGTCCTCATTGTTCATAAGGCAGGAGCATGACTGAAAAACACAGAGCATTTTGTGTTGAACTATGTGGTCAAAACTTGTTTCAATCATAGAGAAAGTTGCAATAATATCACTGTTGACAGAATAAATTCTATTAATATATTCCATGCCGTGCTGGGAGCCCCGGCTTTGGAAGTTGGAATACAATGCAATTTCTGCCTCAGGTGTCTTTACATTGATTTTGACAATTAGGATGCCAAAAATTGTGTGTGATATGTGATATATAGAAGCATATGTGTTTGGCTTTGTTTCTGCTTGGATGAGCTTAGTTCTATACGCGTTCAGGAACATGTAAATCTTGGCATGTGGCACTCCAGATTTGATTCTTTCGGAATACCCCCAAAATAGGCCTCATTATTGATCTATGCTAGTTTGTGCTCCAGCTTTAAATACAGGCAATCAATTCTTGACCTCTGGTTCCCTGCTCATGACATCCAGGCTTTCCTTGCTTGTTGTTTTTGCTTTCTTTTCCAGACATTTAGCAGACACTCAGTAGTTCATTTATGACTTTTTTTCTTTCCTAAAGTTACTATCTTGGTATCTGAGGGGACAGATTTTTAAAACACTTTGTTTCTTCTGCGGGTATCACCGGATGCCGGAGTCTAACATCTGACCTTTAATTCCTCTATGATGAGGCAGGTTATAACAGAATAAATTGTTGGCTTCCATGTGTTTAGGAGAATAGAGCCTACTTTGTCACGTTCTGCTGTTGGGGGAAGATGGATACAAGCTCTAGCCAAGGACAGGGGGGTGCTTAGCTTTTGGCTAACATGGCCACAGTTCCACAACAAAGACTTCTTGTAAACACAAGAATACAGATTCCAACAGCAACATTTTCAGAGCCTGGCAGCCCCGAGTGGTGCTGTGACTAGCAAGCAAGATTCAGGACACAAGGCCCAGCTGTGATAACCCCAAGTCCTGGGTGGGCTGGTCGGTGCTGCTAAGGAGCAGGAAGGAAATCACTGACCCCCAGCTGACCATTTGGAAGCTGACTAGTTAAGGCAGGGGAATCTGAAAGAAATTCAGCTAGCTGAGTTCAAGATTGTGGAGAGATGAAGGTGCACCAAAGGGAAGCATCCTGACTGGGGTGTTACTTGCAAAGCAATCCACTGCTGGTGTCTAATGGGAATGGTTTGTTCAGAATAATTACAGGAATGCATAATACCCCAGGATCATCCCTTTTAAGGTTATTCTACATAGTGCTAAGGGTCTACGAGTATATAGAAAGGAGTCAAGGAGAATACTTGTAGTAGTGCTAGATCCTAAAAGCTTTTACTGACTTCTATTTCAAAACTTTAAACCATTTTCACAATCATTCTTAATGACTTTTATTTTGTGGAGTGTGGCCCAAGGCAGTTTGCATGACCTGTTTGCCAGACCTCTACTTGCAAGGTGGGGAAGTTACCGCTGGAGACTTCCTGTTCTCAACTCCTGAGGGTTCTGAATATTCATATTTATAAAGCATCTGGAGCTTTTGCAATGAAAACACCTATAAAATCGTTAAGAAAAAGATAGGAAACAGTAGTGAATACTGCTGTAGTTCATGAGTAAAGCTAGTTTTTAAGCTCCAATACTGGCCGCCTCAAGCCAAAGGAATTATTAATGTGCGTGTGTGTGTGTATATATATATGTGTGTGTGTGTGTACATATATATGAATCTGGGCCAGGACACCTGTGAAATAACCGGAACATTTCATGGGAGTTGTGTGGAAGAATGAAGTATTATCCAGTGCAAAAGTATTTATTGAAGCCTTTCAAACATTTAGTTTGCCTTGGAAACGCGTTGGGAGGCAGCCTGTATTTCTGAACAGGAGTGCTAAGTTTCTCTGACATTGGTTGACACGGTGGTTGCGGAGTTTTGTTTATCATCTAAACATCTGCAGGTGATGTGAGGATTGTTACTGGGAAGAGGTGGAAAAAATGACTCAGAACATACAAAAACCAACTTAAAAGAAGCAGTTGAATGGGAAATGTTAACTTCTCCAGTTGGAACAAGGTGCCTGGCAGGGTTATCCAAGGGTTAGCCTTTTTTTGGGACTGTGCTTATTTGTAAAACATGCTTACATGGCTTGGATGAGACTATCAAATGTCAGTGCGTAAACTAAGCCAGGATTGATCTGTTTTCTTATGTCTCTTGTCCTGCCCTAGGGGTAGCTTCATTTTGTGGTTGAGGAAAGGATTCTCTGTATAGTTTGAAAAAAATACAGGAAGCCTTTCAAGATAATAGGTATGGTGGAAATACATTACTGATAGTGATTTCTGATTTCTTGTGTGTGGATTCAGGTCTCTTCTGCTTGGTACTGTTAATCTGTCATTTACTTCTCTCCCTTTCACCTTTTCTTAAACACGGGAGCCATTCATTTTACCTGCGTTATGTATCAACCCATCATTTTTGCCAAGCAAGAGCTCAAGAAAACCCATGAGTTTAATGGCAGCTTGGCTGGGAGGAGAGCGGGGCCAGCCAGGCTGATGAGTAACAAGCAGTTGCATGGACACACCAGCAGCAAGCGGTGTCCTCCGAGCTCGCAGCAAGCTGTAAAGCTCCTGTTCCCAGTAGAGAAGCAAACCACAACTTGCTCTCTGCTGGGTAGTTTAATTTCTTAGTTACCTCTTCCTCCCACGAGTCTTTCTTGCATGATCATTTCACAAATGCTTTCATTCTTTAGAGTAGTTACAGCAGATTAAACCAGTATTAAAGCTGATTTTTCCCTGGAGAGTAATTTTTACTTGGCTTGAGCCTCTCTTCCAAGGCCCGTTAGGGCCAGATCCATTGATTACTCTTGTGATGTGACTTGACTGGACTGAAATTATTAGATCATTGCACAAATCCTGACAAACAAATGGCAGCAGTCTGCTCTGCTTTGTAGGCCAGCAACATGAGTACAGCCAAGAGACTATGTCACAACTTGGAATGGCCTCTTAGAGAAATTTAGTCATGTGTATGAGTAAGTAGTGCCTCTGAAATTATCTGCTTGAGGCCAGAGAGTTCAACGCTTATCTGAGGCCCCCTGATCCTGAGGTGGCAGACCATGAGTGCAAAATCAGTGGAAGAGATGAAGAGTTCCCCGGGATCGAGGTAAGGGCCTTTGCAAGGCTTTCGGTGTGGGCTGGGAGGATGTGCTGAGTGGGCAGGACAAGGAGAAATTCTAGGGCATGCCAGGCAGCAGGATGTGGTTTATATGTTTTGTTTTGTGTTAATGTTGTTGTATTGCTGAAAACTAAAACCGCTCCTGGATGGAAGCAGGGAGTTTCCGCTACGGTTGGGAAACCCGATGTGATGAGCTGGTCAGCCGGAGCTAATCTTACGGTTGCAGACTGCTTCTGGCCCAATGGTGCTGATGTTTTAATGTCAATGAATAGTAGATCTAGTAAAGTAGTAGTACATATACAAGCTAATGTTTTTGGTGGTTCTTTTATTAGTTCAGTGAATGTGCTGCAGTTTGGCTTGACAGTGACATTTTGTGATAAGGAAAGAGCCGGTGGGTGGTTGCAATCGGGGTGTGTGTGTGTGTGTGCACTGACATTGTGTTAAATGACTCAACTGGGGGAACAGGGTGAAGGGAGAATGTGCTGGCCTTGGGAAAAAGGCAAAGCTTTTTCCTTTTTGTTTGGGTTATATTTGACTCCTCAAGATCTTAACATTACAAAACTAGCCATAGAAATTTGAGCATCTTGGTCTTCCTGTTGAAACCTTTCAAAGCACTGCAGTTATTCACTAGTTTGATCCAAATCAGTCTGGCTTTCTAGAGCATCTGCTTTTATTTCAATAAAACTTTTTTTGTGTTCTTTTTTCTCTTTTCAATTCTTCTTTTAGTTTCCCAATTTACTCTTCATAAAATCTCCCAATTTCTCCATGAAACGTAGCTTTCAGAACTACACAAGCCAGTCAAACTAAGGTAAAATACCTCTTTAATTTAATTGGCCTGCACCTGCATGGCAAGGACTTATTTATTTAATGATTCCCATGAACTGCCAGTTTGATAGATCTTTGGTACTTGCTTTGACTGATTTTTTAAAAAGCTTTTAAAAAGCTGCATCTCTCCCTGCTTTGGAGTGAGCATCTTTGCTATAGATAAAAATCTCGTCCCACGATGATGGTTCTTCCTCCCTCTCTGTGTCTCAATCCTTGATGCCTCCCATCCCACATTGACCAAGTTCTAGGGATTTCAGGCCAGCGCGCGGTTGTTGTCGGCGGTTCAGGACCTCGCTAGCCAGCTCCTCATTGCCATCCATGGCAGAGCCAGAGCAGGGATGAGCCGTGGAGAGCAACCAGCGGTCCCTTGCCCACCCCCTCGCTGAAACGGGCTGGAAACCACAATACCCCGAGGGTTTCGTGTGGTCATCCGGGCTCGGCAAACACAAGGCAGTCTCAGCGCCAGCGGTGCATTCTGGTATGTAGCATTAAGCAAACAAGACTCTCACCCCCCTCCAGCCTCGAGCTTTTAAAACCTGCACTCTGTTTTAGGGGAGGATGTTTCCATTTTTGATCCCTGGTCTTTCTGGATGGGCAGGGACAGGGAGTTCACGAGGAAAGTAATGATTTTGGCTGAATTGGCCCGTGGCCTTTGGGCCAAGCGTGGGGCAGCGCTCCTGAAGCGGAGGCGTCGGGTCGCTGTTCCCGAACACGCGGCCGCCGCGGGCACCTCTGCCCTCTTGCTGCTGCCGCCGCTGACGGGGCCGTTCACAGGCAGAACAGCCTCGTTAGATGGGGATCTGCCTTATCCAAAAAGCAAAGGGGAAGACGTGCAGGTATTTTTACAACCAGATCAGTTCCCCTGTTCAGTTCACAACATGACCTGGCCTCACGGACGTTTAAATAAACAGGTTGAATATTTTAGTCTTTTAATCGTGACAATCAGGCTTTTCTTGTTTAAAACTGCTGTCTGGGTGTTGTCTTTGTGCTTACAGAGGTGACGTCAGGTAGATTTTGGTAACGGAGAGGTGACATCCAGGACATCTGACTTGTCTGCAAGGAGGAGGGTTCTTTTATCCTGCTCTTTCCATTTGGATTCTGGGACCAGGAAGTTTGGGAACTGTCTTATGTTAATGTCTGGCAGCAGATGAGGAATTGCTGGTGGCTGATTAATGCTCAGCGGTGACAGCTGGGGTATATGGCTGTGCATGGGGGAGTGTATCCGCTCCCTCCCTCGTGATCCTGTTATTAACTGAACTTACACAGTGAGATGGGGGGCATATTTATTCCCTCTTTTCCTTGAAGTACTCAGAGCTGCTATCCTCTGTAATGTTTATCTATGTAATTGGGTTTTGTTTTCTTTTTTTTTTTTCCCCAGAAAGAGGAGTATAGCTGTCTTCTCACTGTCATTAATCATCATAACCCACAAATAACAGAGAGATGAGTTAGGAAGCAGTTTTCCGAGCTGGAGAGAATTATCTACTTGCCAGTAAGCTAGAATCCAGGAAAATACTGAATATTTTGCTCCAACTAACAGTCGTTTATCTCAAGAAAATCTTAATACAGCTTTATTGGTTGAAAAAAAGTAGATTCTGCCTTACCTTGGGGCAAATGCACTTTATTCTGACAGCACCTCCCTGGGAAGTGGTGGTCAACTTCATGTGCATCCCCCCAGAGCAGTTAACAACCTCCTTCTGGGCAGAAGAAGCTTCAATGCTAACAGCAGGTATAAAAACAAAGGAAATCCCTATATTACCCACCATTTCATAGAAATACCAGAGATTTTATTTCTGTTCACTGAAAAGATTCAAATTCAGGCTTTTTTTTTCTCATTTATTTTTCTTATTTTTTTTCTAGTTTAAAAGAAATCAAAAAAAGTGGGTGACTGAATGTTAATTTTGCTGAGGATATAAGAAAATCATATATAATCCTATCTCATTTTGACAGGTGCAAAAGCAGGAAATGTTCTGAAACAAAAAATCAAAATTAGAAACTCTCCCAGTGTGCAGAAATTCCTGTAATATTGGCAGGCTAATGCCACAGGTTTAGAATCAAGGCCTTTATAAAGAACAGAAATAGTCCATTAACAGTTGGGAAAGCTGTGAAAATTGTAGAGCTGGGTCTGGCAGAAGAACATGAAGAAGTCTGGCAACTAAGGATGACTTTTAGAAAAGCAAAATTCTGGATTTCTATAAATTCCTGCAGATAGATTTGGGGATAATGATGCATATAGAAAGCTTTGGTCATCTTTTTTTTTTGGAGCAAGGCATGGGGTATATTTAGCAGGTGACTAAAGTTTTTGGCAGACCCACCAATATTAACAGTTCCAAAAAAAGGAGGCCGTGCCAGTGGGCATATCGTGTGTGGTTTCTCTGAACATTTGCTGGACCATTTGCTTGGGTTTTCTTGGTGTTTGTTGTGCCAGGTTGCTGGGTGCTCCAGAAAGCCAAAGCCGAGCGCAGTGTTAGATTGCAGTTACAGTTGCAAGAATATTCAGAGGAACTCCGTATCCTGTGGACACTGGCGTGAGCACATCTGCTGGTGACAAACACTCTCATCTTCACTTAGTCTTTGAGATCCAGACAAGTAGCTTTTTCCAGTCCTTCTCGCCCTCCAGATCTCTAGACTCATCTCTCCTTGTTAGAACAAAAAAAATCAAATTTTAGTCTTCAGTTTTAATGTCAGAGGTCTCTATAGTCCTAAACCAGGAATTACTCGGATCAAAATGCCTTTTTTGCTGCTTTTTATTTGGATCCTCTGGTAGCTTAGCTTTTTAAACAGGAAAATCTGTTTCATAATTAATTATATTGTAATTTTTATTTTTTTCTTTGGTCTCTTGTGCTTTTCCTCTGTTTCAAGTACCTGAGTGGCTTCTCTATGCTGTCAGTTATTATTATGTAGATCAGCATCCTCAGATTAAGTCGCCTTGCTTTTTCCTCTTATTGCGTATTGTGCCTGTTATATGGGGAATGTAGTCAGGCAGGCCAGACAGTCCATCGGACCATTAAAATTCTTCAGAAAACAGAGTTCATGTTATAATTACCTGTTCTTTAAGTTTCCATGTCTGCCAAGCAAGTGGAAAGCCTTATTTGAACAGATGTTTCTATATAATTAGTATTAGATTATCTAAAACACCTTTGTCGTTCTACAGACATCTTCCTGTTTATATTTATTCATTTCTTTTTAAACTAGGTGGAGTCCCAGTGAACATTCCCAAAGCTACGCTGTCTTGTGAAGGTGCTGGCTCTATGATTAATATTTTACAAAGAGGTTCATTTAGAACTGTGGTTTGTTGCCTAGGTTTCTTGCTTGGCTCAAGCTTTTGTTTGTGGCTGCATCAAGATCAGGTAGCAGAGAGTGTGGTCTTTGTGTAGAGCAGCCCCAAAAGAGATGGGAAGAGCCATGTTCCTGGAGTTATTGAGGAGTATCCAAAGGAGTATCCAGCCGCATGGTCACTGAGAAGTGCGGAAGGCAGCCAGCCCACCCGGCTCGTCCTCTCTGGGGGTCCGGGGTCACTCGTCTCTTCGGGCTCAGGAGTTCTGCTTAGAAGGGAAAGAATAGGAAAATATTGTAGTCTATGGGAACAAGATTCCAAAAAAAGGAAGAGGCACAGACTTCTCTCTTGGGGTGTGAATTAGTCCTTAAGTTGCTCTTGCTGTTATCACCATTTTTGTTTCTTTAACCCCTTCAGAACCATTCTGAGGTGGGAGGGGTGGCAGAGAGGCAAAGAGCAGTGAAATAGCTCTGTGTCCCCAATGCAGAAGCTGGGGTGAAGGAGATTTGAGAGTCCTCCCAGAGCAGCTGATAGTCATTACAGGACAAACTTACCTGCAGGCAACAGTTTGCCTTTGAAGCCTATAATGACTTGAACGTTATAGCACGCTGAGAATAGTGTTATTTCATTTATGCTACCCTTGCAAATCAAGTAACATATCCCTTGTTCAAAACAAACACACCTAAGATGTGTCTGCCGTGATGTTTTACTCTTACATGACTGAAATGTGTTTTTGAGATGAATTTTCCCCTGCCCTCTTAGCGCTGTAATTGCAGCAGCCATCCTACATGGATTTGCCTTCTGAACACCCTCTCTGCATGCCCCGCTGTGGGGTGAGGGAATTATTTTCACCATTCCAGAGTCCATTCCCTTCTAGCTGCAGTGGACACCCCTGTGGGAACTGATATGACAGGTGTTGAGCTTAGATCAAATATAGATCAGAGGCTTTATGTGGAAAAAGTGAAGATTAATCCTGAGCTTTCCATCTAGGAAAACATTGTAGCCATGCTGAGATTGGGATTAAAATGGCTAAAGATCATCATGAGGGGTTGACTTTTATCTCATTAAAGTCCTCCTTTGTTTCTGACACCAGCTGAAAGGCAGTGAATATCCCCTGGCAGAAAGTGTTGGAAACAATAAAACTGCACAGCAGGCCGGGAGCCAGGAGCTCCTGGGTCCTAGTCCTTTCTGCCTTGCTATGTGACCTTGGGTAAGGCATTTCATTTCTCTCTACTTCCCTATCACGTCAACTAAAGTTAACAATTGTCTATTGTCTCAAATCAAAGGATTTTCAAGCTAAGTAACTGTTAATTTTAGAGCACTGTGGAAATTAAAAGCACTGGTAAAATTAAAAGCTAAAGTTTGATTCCTTGCACTGGAATAGTATGGCAGGAATTAAAAAGCAGTTCTCACTGAGTTTGACAAGTGCTTGAGGCCTGACAAGGAGGTGGTGGCGGGGTCTCCCTTCGACCCCAAGCTGCACGGGGTGCAGAGCCCATCAGCTCACCAGGGTGCCCACCCAGCCCTGCACTCGGGCGCTGCACAGGACGTGCCCCGGGCTGTGGGACCGGCCGTTCCATTGGCGCCGGCTGCACGGCTCCATTTCAAGGGCGTTCAAGGAGGGAGTTGCCCATGAAAGACTTTCTTCTAGTGCACATTCTTGCATGGTGGTTTGCTACTTTGTAATTAACATGCATATGCTCTAAGAATTATTTCTTTTCTGTGTGTTCTCTCTTTAGCTTTTTAGTATTGCATGGCACTTTATTTTGGAGGACGTAGACAGGAAAATACCTAAACACACATCATGAAAAAAACAGTTTGGTTAATGGTGCTTGATGGGTAGCAAATGCGCTGTGATTTCTGACAGAACAAATCAGCAGAGCATTGTCTTAACATATGGCACAGGTTGAGTAAATTGGGAGTCTGCACATAGAATCATAGAATGCTTAGGGTTGGAAGGGACCTCTAGAGATCATCTAGTCCAACCCCCCTGCATACGCAGGGACACCTAAAGCACGTGGCGCAGGACTGCATCCAAGCGGGTTTTGAAGATCTCCAGAGAAGGAGACTCCACAACCTCTCTGGGCAGCCTGTTCCAGTGCTCTGTCACCCTCACTGTTAAGAAATTTTTCCTTAAGTTCCTATGGAATTTTTGATGTTTCAGTTTCCGGCCATTTCCTCTAGTCCTATCAGTGGCCACCACTGAAAAGAGACCATCCCCGTCCTCTGCACTCCCTCCCTTGAGGTATTTATATACACTGATTAGATCCCCTCTCAGCCTTCTCTTCTCCAGGCTGAACAGGCCCAGCTCCCTCAGCCTCTCCTCATAGGGCAGATGTTCCAGGCCCCTGATCATCCTTGTAGCCCTGCGCTGGACTCTCTCCAGCAGCTCCACATCCCTCTTGTACTGTGGAGCCCAGAACTGCACGAACTGGCAGGCTGGTGAAGTACAAATAATCCCAATTAAATATGCTTAATAGCTGTCTTTACGTCTTCCACTATGTGTGATCCTCTTGTCAGACCTGTCATATGGTGACTAAAAGCACATGGGTATTGTACCAGAACTGCTGTTTGCCGCAGGAAGAGGTGTTTCCTCCCAGCACCAGGCAGTCTGGGCCAGCGAGCAGTAGCACCTTTACCACTCTTGCTGCGACTCTGCCCAGTCCTGTGCTGACCACAGGTGCAGTCCTGCTGTTGCCTTAGTTTGGGCATTGCAAAAAACTGCTGAGTAATTTGGAGCACTTGCTTTGTCGTAAAATTTCATTGTAACAGTAGGAAAAACCTTTCAGACTGAATAAAACTGCAGAACATAACAGAAGGCTTTAAGTCTCCCCCTTAGGCTCTGTCAAAGTAAATCTGTAATATATATTTTGCTTCTTAAGTGTGTGCTGTGAGTATAGCTCATGCGAGTGCTGCCAACGGGAGGTGTCCACCGAGCTGCTCTGGACACTAATGTCACTGCATGCACGTTCAGACCAGGCCCTTGCTCCTGGGCAGTGGGAATTCCTGGCTGTGCCTCAGCGCCTCTGCAGGCAGGAGCTGCGCCGAGCTGGTATTTCTCTTCTGGAAACACCACATCCCAGTCCATGTGATTCCCTCTTCCCATTCATCCTCTGGCATTAGCTGCGTAGACATTAAAAGCTTTGATCTTCCCTTGAACTCCTCACAGAGACAGTTTGCAGGCGGCAGGTCTCGAGGGTTGGGAGCCCGCGGGCTAAGGAATAGGACAGCAGCGATCGCAGGTTCCTCAGACACCACAGGTGAAAGGAGCCACCGGGTGCCAGGCGGCACCAGGACCCGCAGCGCTCGGAGGCAGCGCTCCGGAGCCGCAGTGCCGGGATGCACGGGGCCTCCAGCTGCACATGGCCGTGGGGAGCGGCGTGGGCCGCGCGCCCGCAGCCCGTCCCGCTGCCTCCAACACTGCGGCCTTTGTCTCCGGCCTTATCGTGCCCCTGCCGGCACAGAGGCGCTTGTGCTCCCTCTGCGCACACGGGCTTTTCTTCAGCTGCTCTTTGTCTCCGGGTGGATGGTGCCGAGCGGGTTTGTGTGGCCGAGGGGAGGAGGGGCTCCTGTTTGTGTGGGCTTTATAAACCTCGGGCATTCAAAAGAGATGCTGAGCAAACGGGGCCTCGGTGACCTTAACCCGTCAGCGCCCGGCACTACCGCCGTGGCACAACTGCCCCGAGCGTCGTCAGCGTGTGGAAAATGAAGCTGCTCACTGGGCAGGTCACGGTTACAATGTGCGAGGCTGCTCCCCCTTTCTGTTCTTTGATTTTCTTTGCATGTTGCATGGGTGCATCGGCAAAGAGAGCCTTGAAATTTGGGGAGACTAAATTGATTCCAGGATCCCAGCTCCCCCAGCCACCTGGTGCACCCTGTTTGTGTGGTCACACCAGGCAGGGTGTTTTCATTGGGTGTTTTCACTCCAAACCTGATTTTTTTTTTTTTTTTCTCTCCCAGTTCTAGACTGCATAAATTGACCAAGTGTACATATATTAGTTTTGTGTGTGATGAAATACTCATTTCTACAATCAAAGCTAGTATCTTTTCTTAAGTTATTGAACTGTCTTGTAGAAATTAACAGGTTTATATTCTGAGTTCCACAAGGTAGCGTAAAGTTGTTTTTTTTTTTTTTTTTAGTGAGATAAGTATCATGCTGGTATTGGAGCTTGCAGTTCATGTATTGCAGAATCTACACCTTATAGTGCTACACTGAGAAGCAGTTAAGCAGACCGTTGTTTCGGGGAGGTGCAGGCAGGAGGAGAGGAGGAAATACAAAGAATTCAAGCCTTGCTGAAATGTGGATCCACACTGTCAGTCATGACTGAACCTATTAAAACATTCAGGTGTTGGGAAGAGTTCTCTATCCTTTATGTCATGTAATTTATTTTCTTCATGAAAAGAAAACCTAAATTTGCTTCATCTGTTTCTCTTCAAGGAACAATTTCAACCGCAAAGCGCACGGGGATTCCAGGGCCTCGGGAAATATCATCATCTGTCTCCAGAGAGAGAGCTGTGTTACGTGGTCAAACCAACTCTAGGAAAACTCAGCCTAGCCCAACCTCTTCTGGTACACCCACTCCTACCAAGCACGTACGTCCCACTACCAAGTCCAAGCAAGAGAATGAAATTGGTGACAAAGCTGTTTTGGAGTCTCAGGTTAAAGAACTCCTGGCAGAGGCAAAGACAAAAGACTCGGAAATTACCAAACTCCGGTGTGAATTGAAGAAATGCAAAGAGAAAGGGTCACATAACCCAGAAGGTATGGGTGCGTCAGAGCAAAACTCAGAAACATTATCACCTGTTGATATAGATCCATTAATACGAACTCTTCAGGAAAAAAACAGGACTTTTCAAAAAGAGCTTGCTAGCCTGGGAGAGGAAAACCGAGCTTTGAAAGAGAAGTTGCTTTACCTGGAGAACTCTCCTCTCTCAGACACAACAACAAGCACTGGAGGCGACAGCAGCCTCCCGACTCCAACCACCCAAGAATCTAGTTTTGGAAGCCCATCCAAAAATGCCTTGAAGGGTGAAACAGATGAGCACGTGAGACAGCATGTGAATGGGGGCACTCTGCGTAATTCAGGTTCCTCCAGCAGTGATGTAACTAAAGCTTCCTTGTCACCTGATGCATCTGATTTTGAACATATAGCAGATATACCTTCTAGGCCAACATCCTCCAATAGCAACAACTTCAAAGGTTCTAGGTGCTCCACTACAGGAAGTTCTCCAAACAATATTAGTGACCTTTCTGTGGCGTCTCTTACAGAGAGAATACAAAAAATGGAGGAGAACCACCATAGCACAGCAGAAGAATTGCAAGCCACTTTGCAGGAGCTGTCAGACCAACAGCAAATGGTGCAGGAGCTGACAGCAGAAAACGAGAAGTTAGTGGAAGAAAAAGCACTCCTGGAGACTTCCTTTCGTCAACACCGAGATAGAGCAGAACAGCTGAGTCAAGAAATTGAAAAGCTAATGACTGTCCTCCAAGAGAGATCCAAGAATGAAGAAAGTAAAGCCCAAGAAGGGAAAGTGCTTGAACTGGAACAGAAATGCACAGAAGTTCTTGAAAAAGCACAGTTTGAAAGAGAGAAATTGCTCAACATCCAGCAACAGTTAACCAGCAGCCTACGGAGCCTAGAAAGGGAGCACCAAGATGCCCAGCAGATGATTAAAGGCCTGAGAGAAGAAAATGAGAAGTTGGTTAAACTTCTAGAAGTGGAACAGCAGAGCAACAACGCAGCGGCAAAAAAACTAGAGGACTGTAAGATTGCCTTAGAAGGCCTAAAAATTGAGAATGGCTCACTCAAAACTCAGTTAGAAAGCGAGAAACAAAAGGCTGCGGAGATCAGTGCAATGGGATGTACTGCTGACAGCTCTGAGGTGCAAGAGATGTTGAAAGTAGCCCATGCAGAGAAGGATCAGTTAGAAGTATCTTGTACAGAGCTTAAACAAGAACTGCTGAAGGCAAACAGTGAACTGAAGCATGTTCAGGGTCTCCTGTCTAAGGTAAAGCAAGAACAGCTGTAAAATATAACACTGTTTACTTGTTCTTCCACAGAAAAATCCCCAATGTTGGTCTTTGTTCTGAGTAATTGAAAATATCCAGAATTTCCATTGCATTAATTAGTCTTGGATGATATTTTTCGAGGAATAACTTCTAGCATGGTTGTGTTTATAAACTGAAAACTTTGCTTCCTCTAATTCCTTCTGCAAAATTTAACATTACAATGAATGGAAATGAATTCACCAAAATTGGAACAAGAGAACAGATTAATAAAAGTTCACTCTGATAAATATAGAGAAATATAGATAGAATAGATATTCGTGAAAGTCACTTTGTAATCAAGTGAGAGCAAAGCACATGAGTAGTCAGCAGCAAGTATTACATCCTGGGTAAATTGTGACCACAGATTAATAAGTAGTGAAGTATCGATATCATTGAGCATGGGAACCCAAGGGCATAAGCTAATGCCCATAGAAGATGATATTTATTGGGAGCTCACTAATGCTGTAGAATCAAACCCCAAATGAGATAGTTCCAGTAAAACTAAAATACTTTTACAAAATTGGAATTTAGGATTCTGTTTTGGGGTAGGCAAAGTAATGACAAAGGAAATGAATTGTTTTAGAGCAGTTTTTCTGCTGCCTGACTTGGTTGCTTGTGGCTTTGCTCCCAGCAGTCTTGTGTATTAATGGTTCTACTTTCTGTCTAATCCGGGTGTTCAGAAGAGAGCTGTAATGTGGGGTTTCATAGAAAAAGTGTTAATATAGCACAATCCAGCAATTAAAGTCCCACTGCTGCAGTTAGTGGTAGTCGCTGCGTGCAGCATTTCCTGGATGGAGAGGGGATCATGGGATGAATTGTAAAATTGGCTTGTTGCAGAGGAAGAGAGCATTGCCAAAAAACACCTCCATGATTTGAGTAATTTAGGAAAACCAGATGTCCTTTCTGCTTGAATAGGTGACCACAGCAAATGGAGTTAGTAGAGGAAGCTCCCTAGTGCTTTGGAGTGCTTGCATAGCTGCGCTTTATGAAGACTAAATGAAAAACTGCTGAGTGCTCGGCCTCAGCAACAAACTTTTATTGCTTGTTTTTGAAACCACAGATTTCCTTTTTTTGCTCTTCCTCTCTCTTGAATTAAGCTGTTTTGCATCACTGGCTATTTGTGACACCCAAGCAAGACCACAGGCTTCTGTAAGGCTGCCCTTCAGTCAGGCTGTGCCAGTGCTGCTCACTGAATTGGCAACATACGCCTTGCTTTTCCATAACTCCTGCTTGCTCCGAGATCTCCTCCAGCCCTGGAAGCATTGATCGCTGGGCCTGAGCCAGCAAACTGCAGAGCACCATATTCCCCTTCAGTAATTCCAGATGTCCTATATTCAGAAAATACTCGTCTGCAGTAGCTAGTTCTACCACATATGTTTTGAGAATCCTTTGGAAATGTGTGTGGTAAAAGCAGCAAAATTGTTAATGTGGACAAATTGATCATCTTTGGCCCTAAGGCAGTGATATAATTCTCAAACTGTGGTACAAGGATGGATTTGGAGCCTTTGAGGAATATCGTTCCTCTGTTCATCTCCTGCAGAGGCTGTTTTGGTATTAGGAACTTTATAAAGGAGGCCTTCATTTCCTTTCCAACATCTTGTACTATCTTTACGGCCAGAAAAGAATACTGACATTCGTAGCTCCTGCATGTTTCCTGAAACTGTTGTTAGCACTGAAACTCCCTGGAGCACAGGATCAGTTCTTAAGACCATGGGATGCCCAGTAAAATCTCTAATGGGTGATGCCTGTTAAGAACCAAAGGCAGATTTGCTGCTTTCTTTCCTCCCTTCCAGGCTGAGAATGAGTGTGGTCAACTGAAGGACATGTGTGACCGGCAGGCTGAACAACTGAGCAGAACTAGCCAGAAGTTGCAGGAAAAAACATCAGAGAATGAAGCAGATATAAAAAACCTGAAGGAGACGATTTTTGAGTTGGAAGACCAGGTGGAACAGCATCGTGCTATAAAACTGCACAATAACCAGCTCATCAGTGACCTAGAGAGTAAGTGGAATTGAAAAAAAAAATTGAACTTTTCTGGAAGCTCAGCTATGGCTGCAACAGGGAGGAAAAGGCATGTCTTGGGATGTGTGGAAAGGGCCTTACTTCGGAATTACTCCTATCTTGGCCAGTCCTTTCTGTTCATGTGCATAAATCACTATTAGAGCAGTTAGTGCTATAGAAATAATGCTAGAAACAGTCTCCAAGTCTCATTTTTAGTGAAAGATGTATCACCCATTCTGGAAAGTGCAATTATTGCCTTTGTCAAGAGCTTTTGGAGGAAAAGCACTAGTAAGAACTGGAAATGTGGGTCTGCTTTTGTTAGTGGAAGGGGAGCTGCCATCTGGTGGAATGAGCTGCACATTTTGCTTATCGCTGCTGCATGCAGCACTCCACGGCAATGTGTACTGCTTGTGTGATCCTGCACATGTGATCCTGTGAAGTGTGAATTTTAAGGATGTTTTGAGTAATAAATTAATGAATGAATGGTGATTCATTCAATTCTTGATTCATTGACAGAGTATCTTAAATTCAATTTAATCTGTCGGTGTCATTACTAGACGCCAAACCAAGTAGGTGCTTTTCCTTCATATTTTCACTTTGCAGTCTTGCTCCTATGTGTTTAATACTCTCTTCCCTTTTTGACTGTTCCCAGGTAGAGCAATGAAGCTGGAAGAACAAAAACAAGATACAGAAAGGCAGCTAAAGGCTCTGACTAAGCAAATGAAGGTAAGTCTCTGACTCCATGACAAAGCTATACTTTTATTGGACTTGAGAGAAGAGCTATATTTTTCTAGCACAACGGTAAAGAGTGCTTTCTGCATCTTTTTATTCTTTGTTCTCTTCATTCACTTGTAACTGATACTTTGCCTGAAGAGAAAATAGTACATCCTTTGAAAATTACTTTTGCTTTTTTCCCTGTGAATTTCTGCTACTTTTGAAAGGCCGTAGCTGCTTTATGAAACATTAAGAGCAATGAGCTCTTTCCTCTTTTCAGTGACAGTGTTTCCAATGGTATCACAAGTCTGAATGTGCTCATTCGGGTGTAGGAGGAATGCTGATTGTGCTTTTTGTATTGCAGGATAGTTGAGAGGGTTGCTTAGCATCAGTTTCTTGCTTGGCAATCTTGTCAAAACTGTATGAAGGGGCAAGTATCTAGCTTGGCCTCAGCCTAACCATGAATTTTGGTTCACTCTTTGGCTCTTGTGAAGTCTGAAAGGGTGATCAATAACTGGTAACACGCTCAGCTCCAGTGAGAGTGTTTAACAGCAAGCACCTTTGGGTTCTTATTGCTCTTTCTAGGAAGACACAGAAGAGTGGAGACGTTTCCAAGCTGATCTGCAGACTGCAGTGGTTGTGGCCAATGATATTAAGTGTGAAGCCCAGCAGGAGCTGCGTGTGGTGAAGAGGAAACTTCAGGAAGAAGAGGAGAAGAGTGCCAGACTGCAGAAGGAACTGGACGAAGTGAAGGGCGGTAACAGGTTGGTTACTTGCAAGGACCAAGGTTTCATCCCTGTGACTGCTAACACGCACGCAGTGTTTTGTCAGTAACTACTCGTTGGCTTGAATGTGCATATCGTCTGGTTTTAACTCTTCTGACAGGCGTTGCTGTGTTTTATTCTAAGATGTTTCTGTTCTTTTTCTTTTTAGTGATCTAGTTCTGCCAAGTAGGCCATGAAAGTTCTAATCGGATATTAATTATTTAATAACAGTTGCCAATAACCCTCATAGCTTTGTTCCTTACGCTGTATTCCAATCTCTGTGCGGCTGTATTGAACCATCTGTGAAAAGTCTGTTTGGCTCTGTATTTTTAATGGGACATCCAGAAGGGAACTACTTAATCTGAAAGGAGAACAAGAACTATATAATGAGAACTAGCTGGACTTACTTATTCTGCAGATCTGATACTTGTTGATTGAATGATCAGTGCGAGTACTAGGATTTCTCACCCGGTATGTTCTGTCAATAATCTGAAATTTACTGTGTGATTAGCCATGTTAAATGGTTTGAACATGGTCTGAGCTAAAAGTTAGTGCAGAAGTGACTTAGTAACACAGCAAACTCATCTGCAAAACGTTTGCTGTAGTTGGAGGGGGGAATAGTAAATATGACACTGGAGTCTGGGATCCTGGGAGCTAAAGATGTGCCCCAGTATTGTGAGCACTGTGTGTGGGGTTTCCCTCCATGGAAACATGGTAAGAGCAAAAGTGACTGATGCAACTGAAGTTGGAAACAATACATATGCTTTTACAATTCATCTTCTGTGCGGTGCCTGAGCTTTTATGTAGCCTGTTTCATTCTAAAAGTCAAACCACTTGTCATACTAAACTATATGAAATGAAAATGAATTTATAAAGGAAGTAGCCTTCTGCTCTTTTATTGCATTGACCCAGGGTGTGCTGGGGCTGCAGAAATGAAAATTTGTACAAGGTGAATGAAGAAAGATAAAAGAACACAATGAAGCTGTTTACCAAAAATACATGCCAAGTTAGCTTTGCTACTCTAGATTGTTCCAAATGATAGAACAATGACAGAAAAATGGTGAATCTTGTTATTCCCTACAGGAGGAATAACAGTCCAGCTTATGTTCCTTGTATTTTCTTACAGTTTTCCAGCCTAGAGATTCCATGGAAGCTATACAATAAATAAGAGTAAAAAGATGAGAGGGCTTTTGAGCAGAGTAATTTCCCTCTTTATTCCTTTGTTTTTTAACCTGAAGACAAATGTGTTTAATTTACTTAAACTGAATAGAAGATAATCTGTTAATTTGCAAGCTGGGATGTTTATCTTCCTTGTGTAAGGAACATGGTTTCACTTTCAGCTCTTTGACATAAAATTGCTTTTGAAGTTAGATCCCCAGAATTGTGTATACATAGCTCCAGAAGGACCTATTCTGACATGCATTTAATTAGACAGTTTGGGGATTTGTCCCTCTCCCTCTTTTGCATATGTTTGGATATATGTCTGTCTTTTTTGTTTGACTATCTGTCTAGTTTGCTTGGAATATTACATTGGATCAGAAGGCAAAAATATCATCTGCAGTGGGCAACATAGAATATTCTTCAAAGACAGGTGCTGAGCTCAAATTTTGCATCTGTCAATTTAGATACAACAGATTTGACTGTGTGTGTCACAGTGTCTTTGCAGAGACTGTTTAGAAAAAAACTCATCATTGGCATGGAGAGGATAATGAAGCCTATGTAAGTCATTGCTTAAATAACCTAGTGATCAACAGCTCAGCAATGAAATTTTAAAACTCTGCTGACCTTTTATAAAACATTCCTGGAGTTCCCAAAGCCACTGCTGAGAGCCAGTTTTACCCTCCCAGTTATTTGTGCATTCCTGAGGCCACTCTTCTCCCCAGCACCTACCTGGAGAGTCCTGGGGAGATCCTCATCGTGGCTTTAGTCAGTGTTCACAGCGCTGCTGCTCACAATCACATCCTGCCACATGGGTGACTTTTAATGCCTGCTCAGCACCAGTGGAAATGTTTCTAGTGTGATACCTTAACACAACCTTTAAAGTATTCCTTGTATTTGCTTATGCTGAGCAGCTGTGCACTCAGCTGAATATCTGACAGTCTTTGAAAGTTTCCTTGTCCAGTTTCAAAGCTCGGATTGGAAAATATACTTTCCAATAGTTTGCTATTCAAAGATTTTTTTAGGCAAAATCTCAGCCATCTCTTGAGGGTCATTTGACTCCACCTCATAAATTGATCTTGAAGCCAATTTATCTCCTACGACATCCTGCCATTATAATGTTTGCCTGTGGCTGCCTGAGTTCCTGCCTCCAAGTTTGATTTCACCGTTACAGTCTTCTAATCAGACAAAAAGTCACTTTTGGTTCAGGAACAACCAAAGAACTTGCAGAAAATGTCCAGATGAGGTCATCAGAGTTCATCTGAATGAAGGTAAGAGCCTCCCAAAGGCATCTTTAACACAGATTAAATGTCTAATTCTATGACTAAGAGTGTTGGGGGGAGGTTGGACCAGCATCAAGAGAGAAATGGAATAAAGAGGAGAGGATTTTCATTTGTCCCAAATTAGTACTGATTGAAACAAATTGATTAACTCACATGTTTTGGACAGCCTTTCATGATATTTTACATCCCAATTAATGCTACTTCTCTGCAATAAAATGAAAAAACTTAAAATACATTGCTGTGTAACTGCCTCTTCAGAGGTGATGAGTTTTGAGGTTAGGCAGTCATCATCCTTGAAGTTTTTAATGACCAGATGGTGTAAAACCCAGAATAAACTGCTCTAACCGAGTAGCTGACCCTTCGAGCAGGAGGTTGGGATAGCTGAACTCCTGAATTGCCCTTTGATCTGGTATCCCCACCCTCAGAAATTTCACCTTGGAAATCAACTATTTTTCCTAGCTGTTTTTCTAGATATCTAAGTGGTGAAAAAGGGAGGGAGGAAAAAAAATAAAGTATTTTTGGCTCTACAATGCAAAGGAAAATTATTGCAAGAAGGACCCTGAATAAAAATGACCCTCTTTGGCTTCATACACACACTTCCAAACCTATTTTAACATTATAATATTCTGCAGCCATAAAGCTTGAAGGTCTTTCTTAGAATGTGTTTCCAAGTTCTCAGAGATTTTGCTGCCCTGTGTCTTGCTGCATATGCAGTGGGAATGCAACATTAAATGTCATGGACCAAGAACTTGGAGGGAAGGCAGTTGGGCTGGGAGTAGTGCTCGGAAGACAGAGAAATTGTATCCAAAATTAAAGGAATCATTTCCTAGAATAATGAAAAAATCTAATCAAATCTTCAAAAGGAGGATTGTAATGTAACCCACTAATTTGTTTCTGTTTTTCCTCCTAAAGTCTCAAATGCCACAGCATGGCCTGTGTTATGTGCTTTTTCTCCTGAATTAAGCCTGTACTCTACGTGTATTAAAACCTGCTGTCAGTCTGTATGTGCTGATGTGCTGCTTATTTGTGCTTGTCTTTTGCAGCTGTTCTGTCTTACAGAGGTCTGATCAGCTCATTCTGCTCACGCTTAAAACGAGCAAACTAGAATGTCAGAACAAGATCTGATGAATTCTATGAATTTTGATGAATTGCTTCTTCACTGTATTTAGTCACTCCTTAGGGTTTTTGGTATTAAATGTAATTTATTCCAACCAACTTTGGTGTCAGGACTTTGAAACAGAAACTCTGACAGAGGCAGAGAAATTCTAGTTCCCTGGGCAGGTTCATAGACCTAATTTCAATAATACTGATTGATGAGAGGAAAGCCAGGACCACTGCCACCCTTGTCCTTGGAAATTGATTCCCTGTCTCTCCTTACATAATTTCTTCCTATCCAAACAACAGATTTTCTTGTATTTTGTATTGTTTTGCCCATGAAGCCCCAGAGTGATAAGGCATTCCTTCCAGACTGCCCTAGCACCACCAGCAGCAGTTTCCTTTTTGTCTGTAAGTAGTGATGATGGGTTGATTAGCTGTAAAATACTGAGGGCTGTACCTCAGAGTGGGCATCAGGTTGCTCCTTACAACTTCTGTTGTGTCTGTCTCTCTAGGTGCCTCATCTCTACCAGCTAACACAGCCCTGGGTGGAAGCAAAGCCAGGCTTCAGGACATGCCTTCAATTGCCATTGAAAAGGGAAGTTTCAGTTGGAGAGAGCACCTCCAGTTGATTATCGCTCTGCAAAAGTGAAGTGTGTCGCAAAGTGTGAATGCTGCTCAGGTCCATCTTCTCCCCGTGGGCAGGAGCCCGTGTCTCTGTTTCAGAAGGCTTCCCTCTTCCGAAGACTCCTTG
The DNA here is from genome assembly GCF_059628265.1 of Tinamus guttatus. Classification (NCBI taxonomy): domain Eukaryota; kingdom Metazoa; phylum Chordata; class Aves; order Tinamiformes; family Tinamidae; genus Tinamus; species Tinamus guttatus. Next base: position 726,634 of record NW_028289014.1, on the reverse strand, counting down.
AGGCGGAAAAAGTTCTGAATTCATTTTGAATCAACTAAGCCATGGGAAGTCATCACAGAGATTTTTGAGACTGAAATAATTGATGTTTCTTTTTGGAGTGATGGGGTATTTTCCCTGAAACAGAAATTCGGACATGTAATTTTAAGTTTAAACAAAAAGGAAACTGAATGTGTATGTCTGCTTTGTAAACTTTAATGCACATACACATATGTTCTCCATATAATGCTATATTCATAAATCTCTATGTGTGTGTCCAAATATCCATATGCATACAGGTCTGTATGTATACCTGCACACACAAACTCAAGGCATCCCTGAATTTGCAGCTGGACGAGTTGCACGTGGAAATTTGGTTGCTGGAATCCTCCAGGAAAACCGACTGTCAACCCGAGGGGGTTCATCCCGCGGCTTTCCCGGTGCTGGGATTTGCTGCTGCGCTGCCGCCGGGTGGCGTGTCCGGCCCAGCGCGCGGCAGGGAACGCGGGATGCACGAGCTCCGCGTCCTGCTCTGCTATCGGCAGAGAACATCCATCCCCATGGGAGCTTTTGTCCTGGCTCAGAGAATTGCTGGTGGAGAGTTCAGATGGAAGGGAAGTGAATATATCAAGCCCCTAATAAATATCCTCTCAGAAGGAGCAGTTCTCATATCCCAGACTCAGGTGAAATATATAATCAGGGAGAATCTCCTTGTGTTCAGCTTTGCAACTGGAGACGCCTGGAGAGAGCTTTACTTGGATGCTGAAGACAAGCTAAGAAGTTGCCATCTCCAGCAGGAGACCGTCGGGATGCATTTTAGGACTGGAACTTCCTTTCATTGCTGTGGGGTTCCCACCTTTTGCTCCTGGATGTAACGACCTAGCAGGGACCTGGTCTCGGAGCAGGCTGAGCTAGAGAGCTGTGAGAGCTGTCGTGGCTTTGACGTGACCTTCTCCTTTGTGCCATGCTACAGGAGTGTACACACATATGCACCCTTGTTTTGCCTTTCTTTTCCATGCTGGCAGCTGTTGAATGTTGATTTTTATGTTTTAAGAAATATATACTGAAGTGCCAAATAAATGTGTAAGTGTCTGGAATTGTCTGCTGCCTGTTCTCGGCCTCCCTTCTGTCCGTGCATCAGCAGCTGTGTTTCTCTTATTTGTGTCCTTTGGAGTTCAGGAGTGTTCACAACTACAATGGTAGGAACTGTGTCGAAGATGATATTGTAGAGTAATTCTGAAAATGTGGTTCTGGTGTCTTAGGGCACTTGTAGTTACGAGATCATCAGAGCAATTCAGAAATTTCTGAGCACAGGAAGGCTGCTGTTACCAAAATCCTTACTTTAAACACAGAAAGGTTTGCACGTTGTTGGTTCTCTGTTATCTGCATAATCCCAACCTTGCTGTTAAAGAAAAGGTGGGTGCGCTGATGAATGAAACTGGGCAGTGGTTGTGTGTAGAGGTTCTGCACGTTTGAATTTCTTTGTGCTAAAGTGCTCTGCTTTCTCCTGGAGCTGCTCCACTTGAGCCAGCTGCACTTGCAGCTTTTAGCTCTGTTATGTGAGCCATTCATCCTTGTTTCAAGGAAAGAAGACAGCCATAGATGACAGTTTTTTCTCAACTCCATCCTCTTGGTATCAGGGCCTGAGCTCTGCTAAGCTAAATTAATTCCGTAGTGTAGGAGTCATTTTTGGTTGGAAATAATGGCTTGTCATTAATTTTTCTAAGTCAAGTTCTCCAATGCTGTCCTGAATTGAATGCAAGTTGTGCTCTTCTGCTGCTTTTTGTTTTTTAAAACACACTTATGTATGCATGTATACCTTCACCTTATTGTGCAGACTTTTCTCTTAAAAAATGAGAATTATGCACTGACTTTTGTAACTCTGCATTGCTAGGTGGCCCGGGCGTTGGTTGAAGCAAGTTAAGTCTCAGCACCATTCTGCATAGCTCTCATGCTGAGATTTGCAGTATGAGATGTCTGTATTTTTTGAAATGATTACGTTTAATCTAGAAGGTTGCTTCAAAATGCATCATGAGCCTAATACTAATACACAGACTAGCACTACAGGAAGCACCTAACAAGCCTGGAGCCGTTAGCAGCTCCAGTGCTTGAATCTCCACAATTACGTGGTACAAGACAGCAGGACAGGATTTGATTTCTCAGACTTTTCAGCGGTGTGGCATGGGGGCTGGCGTAGTTGCTCTGTTTCACATGTTTGCATCCTTCTGCAATCAAAGGCTGCCTGAGGTGACTAGTCTGACAGATCTGAGCCCTCTTGGAGGTAAATCCTGGCTTGTAGGTTAGTTGAGCACGGGAGCTATCGCAGTGACAGCCGCCTGTTCTTTACAGTGTGTTACCACTTGGTATAGTTTCTTCCTCTCCAAATAAAATCTAAAACAGCTTCCACTGTCCTGGGAATGTGGTGGCTTTCTGGAACACGCCTTTGGCTTGCGTGATTCTCGAGGGGTTCTACTTTGCCTACGGGCATTTATTATTCTTTTTATACTCCGATAATGTTTCAAAAATGTCATTCGTATTCTCCCTACCTAAATAGACAGAGCTCTTGCATAACGGTGAATTTAATTATTGAAAGCAAAATAGATTTTATTGAATAGCTTAGCATCCTGGGGCGGAAATCTATTCCTCCCCCATACTTCAGTAGAAGCAGGACTCCTTTAGCTGTTATGTTTTCTTGTAAATAAAGTGCAGATGCTGTTGCCTGTTGATTTGTTGTTTATGTTTTTGAAACTATAAAGGAAAAAATGAAGGGTAGTCATTAACGTTAGTCAAGAAAACACTGGCTCCCTCAGAGCTCAGTGAATCTCATCCAGGCTGCCTGTCCTCCTCATTTGTTTAAATGGGGAATAGAAATGAAATGACTTTTTTTTTCTAGCCATCTGCCTCAGCAGGCTCCCCTGGCACACAAGGAGTGAGAATGAATTAGCAAAGAAATAGCCCATGTCTGTTTAAAGACAGCACCTCCTTAAGCCCTGCCAAAAATAGAAGCATGAGTCACTCATTCTTATTCATGGACACCCTTTAGTCCCTTGGATTTTATAGGCACAGTTTCCCAAAGGAAGGAAAAAGGAGGAAAAAAAGACTCTGACTTCTATTTTTAGCTCAGTAGAAATTGTTCAGCCTTATAGGCACTTCTTTATGGGGTCCTGCAGCCCTCTTGTGAAATTATTGCTGATTTCCTGTTCACATAGCTCTTGGTGTCTACTGTGCTTCGACACAGGGGAAAGGGATGGTGCCCAGGACCTGTTGGTCATCACGCACTTCAGAAAAACGATGTAACCAAGATTCTCCTTTTAGGTGACTAGACTTTGTTATCTAATTGCAGCTTTCCTAAGCTAAAGCTAGATAATTCTGCTCAAAGTCTACCCTGTGAGCTACAAGGTAAGTACAGAACCAGCTCTATGCAAAGCCAGACAGATCCATAAAGTGTATGACTTGGAGCATCATACGGGTATGCTAGATAAGTGCATTGCTGTGGGCTTTCTTGTACAGATTTCTGCAAGTCCAGCATCTAACCTTGACTTAAATATTTTCAGTCAATGGAGTGACTTAGTGGTACTGTCAAAATGGAGGCCTTATTTCTATTTTGAATTTGTCCATCTCTCCTCTAGCCATTAAACTTTATTATTCCTCTGTATGCTTGGATGAAACATTCGTTATCAGTTTTATTTCCCTGCTTACGGGCTGTGATTGAGGATTTATTTGCTCAGCATACTTTCTTGTTGATTAGCTTCAAAAGTTGTTTTCAAAGTCTTTCATTATAAAACATATTTTCTGATTTGATTTTCATGGTTTTTCTGAACCCTGTCCAATTTATTATTTTGTTTTAACTGTAATATTTTAGCTGGTAACAATTACTGCAGTAGTGGTCATGTCAGTTAAATGACAGAGGGTAAAATAATATCTCTTTCCCTTTGGTTATTTTCCTGTTTATACACCGAGGATTGCATTAGCCCCTTAGCCCCAGTGCTACCCTGAAAGTTTGTGTTAAGGTAATTATCCATGATTACTAACAAATCATCTTCAAAACTGCTTCTGTCCACAATAACCCTGAATCCTCTGTGAGCCCAGGGAATAGATTGGAGATGATATGATTAACAACACAGGAAAGTTTCTGAGACTCAAGGACTTCATGTTTGTCAGGCACTCCAGAAAGAGAACATGAACATTATAATAATGAGAGGGTCCGTATTATAGGCATTATTGTTGGGCTTGTTTTACTACATATTTTATATACATACCTTTAAACTTTGCTTGTGATTCCTGTTGCCACTGACTGATTTGGTTTCTGCATCGCAGGCTGGCAGCCGAAGAGGGAGAATCCCTAGAAGCCGACGCAGCCAACCGCTGGCACGGAGTCTGCATCAGCAGAGCGTCGCCCACGCCGGCCGAGTCGGCAGCCACCGTGAAGTCACTCATCAAGTCGTTTGACTTAGGATGCCCAGGTATTTGAACCCTGCACTTTGTAGTAAAAAAAAAGCCACCTTTCATGTAGCAGCGAGCAGTTAATTTTTGTCATTTTGTGCCACCTCTTGCTGCTTAATGGATGTTTTCTGTCACTGCCTGATGCGTAAATAATTTTGTGGAGTGTTACCTTGTTAGTGATTGCTGTTCCAACATGAGTGAGAAAGGTTGTGTGAAATACAAATGTTTTCATGATTTTCCCCTACAGGTGGCACTGGACAGAATATCCCAGTTCACAAGGTCCCTAGGAGCCCTCTCAGTGGCATTCCCGTGAGGACAGCCCCAGCGGCTGCTGTTTCCCCCATGCAGGTACAAGGAGTTCTTTCTGTCATTGCAGAGATGACATGGGGAGATGCAGCGTTCGCTGCAGCATGACGCAGCCAACACACACGTGTAGACAAGGGGAAGGGGAAACCCCTCTGTTTGTTTGCTGTGGAACATCAAACGTGATGGTTCTAACAAAAAGGATCAAAGTGAGTTTGCCCTTGTCTTCAACCTGGGGCTCTCAGTGGACGGATATAAACTCTTTGGAATACAGTTTTGAGCTTTAATTGCTGTTGATCAGAAAAGCGAATGAACCAGATACTCTTCTAAGTATGTGTTTAGATGTTCTGGATGCAACCAAAGCCTTCATGAATCTCTGCTGAGTAACCTTAGCGACTATTTGAAACAATATTCCTTTTACTGAGACTTACCTGTGTAAAAGAATAACATAGTTATCCATTAAAAAAACAGTTAGCCTCACAACTATTAAATGATGCCACTAAATTCAAATCAGATAAGCTTTGATATTGTTGGTATTGTTTTTTTACCTTCTCAGGAAGAGCAGATTTTTTTCCCTTATCTGTTAAGACTAAGCCCTGATGCTCAACTTTGGTTGTATGTTATGCAAAATAAAATTAGCACTGGCATACTGTTTGAATACTAGCAGGTAACGTAAATGCATTCACAAAAAAGTAGTGTCCTATCACAAGCTATAACTGGTTCATTCATTGCTATAAAAGACCATGTATATGGTGACAGTGCTGCTCGTCCCTGCCTTGTCTGCAGTCATTTCTCAGGAAATTGAAGAGCTTGTTTTTTTAATCTCTCAGTGCTGCTGATTTTATTTATATACATATATGAAGCAGCTTGAGGTATTTTTCCAGTCTAATCCAACTAGGATATTTGCTAAAAATTATGACCCACTTTGTCCTAAGTAGGTTCAAAGGGGAAGCTACTAGAGTTATATCAAAAAATTTCCCTCTGAATCTGGGGAAAAACTAGTTGAAAAGCTAAGCTTTAGGGGAGTGTCCTGAGGAAAGGGGTGACTCTGAAAGAGAACTTAGCAAGCGTGTGAGCACATTTCCTTCAGAGAATCAGCAGAGGAAGTTTAAAGAATAGGATTAAGCAGATGTCTGGGAACCTTCTATTACTGCCTGCCTGAGCGGGTATTTGCCCGCTGAAAGCTGGCACAGGGGCTGCAGAGACAAGAATCGTGCTGGTCTGATTCAGGATGCTGGGGACAGAGGCAGTGCTAGGAACAAATCTTCGTGCTTTGGGTTTATGACACTACATCATGTTTGGCAAGAAAAATCTGCAAATAAAAATGTGAATAGTTTAAGAAGCAATGTATTGCCAACTAAGAATATTTTCCCTGTCCTTTTGGTTTTTCACAACCATTTAGGCAGCTCTTTGTACAAGCTAATACCTTGCAGAAAGCTTCATGTATCCCTCTGCTTTATGGTAGCAGAAGCATCTCTTCTTTTTGCTTGCCCATTTAAACATGGTGGCTAATATTTCTTCATTGTTTTTGTGCATTTGTTTAACAGAGACATTCTGTTTATAATAATGGAAAAACAGCCAGTAAAGGAGTTGCCAGACACACAGATCTTTCAGACCTTCCTCTTGCAGGTAAATTGCAGTAGATACTCAAATATTTCCTCTCTTGCCAGCAAAAGCATGTTTAAAAGCTTTATATGTTGATCCCGTCTGGGCCATTTTTCCCCTTCATGTATGGTCAAAGGAAGCATGAAAACAGTGTCTTTCAAGCCTCTATTTTAGAGACCGTACTACTTTTATGTTGCTTCCATTCCCATCTTTATCATGGCCTTAGGGAGGGGAAAAAAAAAAAAAAAGGAAGAACGGATATGCTCTGCCTTGCCAACACAAACTCACCCTCTTTATTTATCCCAAATTATCCATGGCACCTCTCTAATCCGTGCAGTGGAACTAGAGAGGACTGGATTTTGCCCAACATGTATGTATTTGGAACAAATCCAGTGTACTGTCTTTTGGGGATTTGTTTGTTTTTAAATTAGGCTCCATTTGAAATACATCAAACATTTCAGATGCAGATGCAACTGTTTTAGGAGCAGTCAGATTTGGGCTTGGTATAGTTTGTTCTAAGAGTTCTGAAGAGATGTATTTATTTTTATTTCACGCTTTGCTTTTATTCTCATGTCATATAATATTCTTTTCTACCAGTGCTGCTTTTCTCTTCTCTCTAGAGGCATTTGTTTTGATTATCTAGTCCTGAATATCACTGTTGCATTGGAATCAAAGCTAATAACAATAGATTACCCATTTTAAGGCCAGAAGAATATTATATTCTTGTAGCCAAACCTCACTGAAACAGCAGGAAGCGTCAGAAAATCATTCATAGCTGCTTCAGTGGTAGAACGAATTTTCTACATTAGCTTGCTAGCAGAAGATAGAAATTAGAACATGGCTTCATTTTTAGACTCTTTAGGTAATCTACTAAGATTCCACTTTCAACATTCAAAGGTGAAAAGATACAGGATCCGAACCAGCAAAGAAGGTTACAGGGTGGATGCCGGCATAAGCAAATAACAGCATCCTGCCTGTGCTCCTGCCTTCTGCAAGAGTAAATGCCAAGAAAGCAGAAGTTGTCAAAGGAACAAATAGCATTTACCTATTTCTGTCTACTGGCTTCCAGAAGATGTCTTGCATGAACATGTACTCTGATCTTAAACAGTACAGAGGAGCATTTTAATCTCTACCAATCTTCTGTATAATGAAGTAGTCAGTCAACAATGTAATGTAATGCTCCTCCCTGGTAATAAATATCTGACTTCAGGCCATGGGTGTTTACTGTTATTGACCTGTGGACAACAGTTCTGTGAAAATCCACTGAAATTCATAGATATTTTATTAGCCATTGTATGGTAACAATTTATGGTCCCTTATCTAACAAGTTCCCATATCTACAGTACCTGTGTTTGATTTAGTTCCAGTAATCCTCAGCAAAGGCTTACTATAAAGTTGCAATAGCTCTGGTTCCAATCTGAATAATCCTAGAAGGCAGTTGTTGCAAGTCCTATATAAACAACACTGAATTAAAAAGTATCCCCAAGGAAATTCAGAATGAAGTAGTCTCCATAATAATCTTCTGGCTGTTTCCATCTGACTAACGTCACAGCAGGGTCCTCTGAGGTCTTTAATATGACCCAAATGTTACATTGCTGGGGAGGAGGATGGATTTGTCTGCAGAAAAGCAGCAGCCAACTTTCCCCGTGTTATTCACCATTCTAACTCAGGACTGACTTGTAAGGAGAGAGAATTTGATTTCCCTGATGTCTTTGTTCTCTCTTTGAAGATTTAGTATTAACGGAACCCAATGTTGATCATTCTGTTGATTTATTTATGTGTGTGTGTGTATGTAGAAACACAGGCGTTTCTACATATATATATATGTATATGCATACACACATATGCATGTATATATAACATAAAAATACAAATGCAGCTGCTAAGAATGTATTGCAGCTTCCCAATGTTATGTTAGATAGGATGTCAAGCATCAAGTGAGTAAATACCTTTTACTGAGCTGAGTTGTATTCAAGAGGTAAGAATCTTGTTACAATTCTACTAAGAGCAGGAAAAAAAATTATTATACCAGGGCTGGTTGGTCATCTGGTGAAGATGTTTGGGGATCAGCTTTTGAACCTTTAAGACTGTAAATTTTGGTATTTCCCCCCATTCACCTGAGGCCCCTACCCCCCAGCAGGAGTATCAATCACAGGAAACCAGGCAGTCTGTACTGTTGAAATCATCAAAGCCATTCCTTGTTATGATCACTTCTAATCTGCTCAAGGTTTCCCAGCCCCATGTGTGTTTAATGAACAAATGAGTACATTTGTTTAGAATCAAAACAACAGACTACATATTGTGTGCTGGGTGGCAGGACAGCGATTAATCAAATTCCGCAGACTGCAAACTGACATTTTTTTTTATTCCCACAGACCTTCTGAAGGGCAGAAACGAAGAGCTGAAGCCAGACCATTACCTCCGCAAAAGCCCCTCCCTGGAGTCCCTGAGCAAACCCCCCATGGCCTTCAGCAGCAGAATGCTTGCTTCCACCCCCAGCAGCTTGAAACCCCCAAGCAAACTCAGGTACCAGCCCAGCTGGCTGGGCAGAACAGCCTGCTGGAAAGCTTGCTAGCATTACCTGACATGGGGATAACGTTGCAGTCTAGCGGAGCCCTGTTGCTAGAGGAGGCACTACTGGCTACTCTGCCCTGTGCCTTCCTGATCAGAGAGTTGTCTTCTGAGTCAGCAGGCTGCCAGAGCTATGTCAGGACAAAATATCAAAATTCAGGTTATAATAACCACAATATAACCTACAGTCAGCAATTTTTCAGCTGGTTAAAGTAATAGCAGAAATGCTGGGTTAAAACATCTCATCTGGGAGACATGTTCTCAAATACCCATATACACATTTTTGTAGCCGTGTGTATGCAGTGATACCAAATGATATGTCTCATCTGGATACAAATATCGAATGTATACTCTGAAAGCTATCACAGTTAGGCTTCCATTTAGGCTCTGTGTTGCCAGCCTATTGTCATGAGGAAATGATTTGCAAACTGGGAAAGAAAAGAGAGACTCTGAGCATGTTAATCATCATCTTCCCTGTCCTTCTCTGGATTAGTGTGGAAAGAAAGGACCCGCTGGCAGCCCTGGCCCGGGAGTATGGTGGTTCGAAGAGGAATGCTCTGTTGAAGTGGTGCCAGAAGAAGACTGAGGGCTACCAGGTAATCTAGGGAATAACTCATCAGTATCCTATTTGTGTGCAGTAAGCAGTGTCACTTCGAAGAAATATTGTGTGTATTTCAATTTTCTGCTATTTACATGTTTCCTTGTACTGGACACTTCCACCATCTTTCTTTCTCAAGATTTCTTTAGCACTTTAGCATCCTCTTTAACGACTTGTCCCGTTCTTTTATGGCCATTACCGTGCTCATCCAGCCCTAGCTGGTGTTTGTATGCAATTGGGTTGGACCTTTGGCCTTACTTGTAACTGAGCTGTAGCTGGCAGTTACAGACAACAGTTCATCCTGTGATATATGCTGGGTGTGCAGGGTATTCTTGGTTTGATATACTGTTGAGATTTTTCTTTCTTAAGAATAATATTGTTTGTTACTTGGAGCAGAAGACAAAAGCATTTGTCACCCCATGATATGCACCCTGGAACAAATCTTCAGTAAAAGCAGACTCTATTTTTTAAAGTAAATAATGAAATATTTTTTCTTCACAACTGGCTCTTTATGAAATGCTGACTGTACTGGGTGGGAGTTTTGAGGAAAAAAAAAAAAAAGACAGGAGCTTTCCCTTTAAATAAATGGATCTAGAGAGTCATATCAAGTATAAGAGCCATATTGCAGCACTGACATGTTCGTTTGATTCCAATTTTACACGAGGGCAGATATATGAGAAGGCTCTTGACTTTACACACACCTTAGGAGCAGTAAGGACGGGATTAGAGTTTGATCTCTGGTCATGCATTATTGCCTGAAAGGCTGTAGTGCTGTCCTCTGATGTTGCATCTCCCTATTTCATTGGTTTTATACATATCTGTGCCTCAGCTTCTAAAATTGCCCTGGTCTTGATTTAGAAGGTGTGGAACAGAACGTTTCCATCAATCCTCAGAAAAGGATTCATGAAATACACCTTTTCCAAGTCTAACTTCCATTAAGCCAGCAAACTCATCTCTTCAGTAAGATTTTTTTCCCTACAGTTTTGTTTTAAATTTTACATATGATGAGCTTTTTATACTTCTTAAAACAGTCCAGCTCATCAGAATTCACTGAAGCAGCCTTTGAAAGGCAAGCTGTAGTTTCCCTCTATTACATCCAGGCAGGACTAAGTGTACAGCTTTTAGAAGTTATTATGTGGCTTTGCAAATACACAGATACACAGATTTCTGCAAGTACCAAGTGGGCACCAAGAGTGGCAAGAATTCTCTCCCTGATGCAAAGAGGAGTCTTGTTTTTCTACGCTGAACCCAAGTAGTGGGGCCAGCTGTGTATCAGATAGCAGGCCACCCAGGAGGTATGCAAGGCAGTCTGGGTCTATTTGTTTTTCTTTTTGTTATTAGCCTCTGGAGGAAAATATATCCATGGTTCAGAGGACAGTGAAAGTTCTAGCTTTTATCCGTGGCTGCAGGAGCTGTGTTGCTACTGACCTGACTGTGCAGATGGCATTTAAGAAAAAGCTTTGTCATTTTGGTTCGTTCTCTAATGAGAATCTTGTTTTGTTGCTGGCTGTCCTTAGCCATTACTCTTTCTGAAGCAGCACAAGGAGTTTTCTGCAGTTTACAGGAAAAGCAGGTATAGCACTGACAAACACTGCATGGACCAGGATAGTAAGAGTAGGTTGTTCTGGGAGGCAGTGGAGGGCCTTATTGCCCAGAGTGAAAGATTTTGGAGCAGATTAGATAAGACACAGGATGTATTGACTTATGGTGAGAGTGTCATGGCTCCGTCCTCACTCTTCCATCTACAGGCATTATCTTTTGCACATTCCTCCTCAGATTCTCATTCCCATCATGCTCTTTGCAGTACATTCAGTAACTCTACTTGAACTTGCTTTTTCCTGACCCTAGCACTCTCATGATAGAGCTGATATTCAGCTCCATGGGGAGTTTTTATCATTTTTGATTACAAAGAGCTGGAATGGAGTGAAGAACGTCATCCTCCTCCCTGCCTTGGCTGCTGCACTGGTGGGAATGAAGTCATGAACTTCAAGCAGAAACTTGGTGATGGGTGTGACTACTCTTATGCATGTGATACCTATGTCAGCGAGGCATCATCTGTGCAAACCTGCAGTATATCCATCACATTCTTCCTGACACAAAGCTCAGAACCATGGATAGCTTTGGATGCCACTCTTTTCAGCTCCCTGATTCTGTGATATAATGGAATGAGAGAACGAAGGACATGCTGCTTTGCTGCCTCGCTTCATATGGTGTGCCATACTGTCCTGCCTTTAAGGTTTGGGTTAAGTCTTTCCACAGTTCATGGTTTGGGCATTTGAGGAAGAGGGAGCTGCTTTTCTGTCTGAATTATGGAGATATCTTATTTCATCAAGTATAAACAAAATGGATTAGAATAACAGATTCTCTCACTAGCAGCTACCATCCATGTCCCAGATTCACTGAGGAAAGCTGGATTAGTGACCTAGGGGAGCATCTGGGGATAAGATCTAGGGAGCAGAGCACAGGGCTCCACTTTTTAAATGCTTTAATCCATACAAGGCTTATACTATAGATAGAAATTTACATCCTGCTAGTGGCAGATATCCTTGCATTGACAGCAGTGGGAATATTCACCAGCTTTGAACTTCAGTGCCGTCCCCAGGAAGAAATCTCATAAGACATGAGAGAGACACTGGGGGGGGGCAGGTTGAGAGAAATGCAGCAGAAATGATTAGTGGCCTGGAGGGTTTGACTTATTAAAAAAAAAATGCATGAGTTTACAGAAACTGAGGGGAAACATGAAAACATCTATGCATCTCTGATCTACTATGACACTTCAAAGATCTTTATGGAAGTGGTAATATGATATCAGAAATGAATGGCTACTAGGAGAAAAAATATGAAAGTGAGATCTCTATAGCATGATGTACTGTATGGATTACAGTTGTAATATTTCAGTGCTTGCGTGAATGTTGTCTGGTATTTTGGCCACTGCTTTTGAATAACTATGCAGAGCAGGATTTAAAAATCTCAGCTGAAAAAAGAATTATATTGAAATAAGGCTTTGGGCTCAGTGTCTTTCTGCATAACTTCCTGGAGGAAAGCCTCCAGGTGAAAAAATACTTCTTCTAATGTATATTCATCTATAAGAGCTGTGCACTTGCACATGGTCTTTCTTGCTAGACATGCATAGACTGTTCCTTCTGCCTCTCGAAAGTTGTTGACATCATGGTGTGTAATGTAGGGTGATGAGATGACCAGACTTGAGAACTGCTTTTGTGGCTCTGGATCTCAATTACCATAAGTCCTTTAGACCACAAAGTCTACTGGGAGTGAGTTATTTATGTTAAAACAGCTTTTTCTCTGTTGTCTCGTGCTTTTTTCCACCTATTTAAAAAGAAAAGTGGGTGCCTCTTTTCTAATAGGCTCTGTTCTCATGTGTCTTAACTGCTGGAAACTGCCGAGAGTCATTCGTGTTGCATTATCGCCTTCCATAATCATATCATTAGTGGTGTTATTTAAGTGCCCTGGTTCTGCTTGCTCTCTGTACAGACCATTTGTCAAGGGGCCAAAGCTCTCTAGGCTGAGTCTATTACTATCCACAATGTACTGTGAAAACACAGAACATCAAGAGGCACTTAACCCATGGTCATTAGAACGGAGGATGATGGTTTGTGCCACACATGCCTCCTCCAGACAGAGGAGGAAAATGCTATCATGTTAATGAATATGGATTGCTTGGAAGATCTGTTTTCACATTTTTTCCAAACATTACATATCCATCTTACGGCACAGAGAAAAAGGAGAATCTGAAGCTGACTCTTTTCTCCAAGGCACCATCATGGTTAGTCTTTCTTCTATTAAAGTTTTACTTGGTTTAACAGGACCCTTCTGTGATGATGTCACTGCGTCTTCTATGGATAGTGGCAGTGACATCTTCAAGAGAAGCAGCGCTCCCAGGAAGCGCTGGTACCCACCTAGGATGACTGATAAATGTCCTGTTGGTTCCTGTTCAGTGCTTCAGCTAACTATTCAAAAAGAAAGGAGGAAAAAAAAGCTACCTTAAAGTATTCCTACTACTATGGTCATGGCTCTCCAGCTTTTGGAGAGAGACATTGGAAGCAGGTTGCTTCCAAGCATAGCCTGAAATGCATTAAGTGTACTTCTGGATTCTACTAATGGAAGCATGAAGCTGGTATGCGAGACCATGCCAGGGCAGTGTCTCTGCACTCTACCACATTTATATGTAGCAAGAATGCAGTAGCTTGGGGAGCAAAATAAAGGCTGTGTTGGTATCTGCTGTTAGTCAAATAATTATAGAAGAGACTGGTTGACTAGTGGTTTTGCAGTGGATATTTTTACCCTTTTAAATCCAATTCAAACTCAGACTAATACCAGCTTTTTGTTTATGAATTTGTGGCTTTCTTTTTCTCATAGGAATTCGTATCTCCTTTCTTTTTTTGTACTAACTAGTATTTCCTCCATATCCTCCCTGTTCTCATGCTCTATTTTCCTGCCGCTTCCCATATCCCCAGTGGTTTTTTGACTGGGTTGCTGACCAGATGAGATCCGGCACACACAAAATTTGGCTCAGGATATACAGATGCAGATAGACAGGTGAGAAGATAGCACATTCCCTGTGGTGAGGTGCTCATAGAGCCCATGTTCCTCACTGGAGAGGTCGGCAGCTTCTTGGGCCAGGATGCCTGTGGCAGAAGGGAGACCTTTCCGTCCACAGAAGAGAGTGACTCTGCCATAAACTCAGCGTGAGAATGAACGGATGGCTGCGTACCCAAGGTTAGAAACTGTTGGCCAGAGCCTCAAGAGTAAGGAGGAAGGAAAAAGCTCTGTCTAGTATTTACCAAGACTTTCAATGCAGCAGCTTTTCATGCAGCAGAGTTCTTTGCTGGTGGATTTACTGCAAAGTCCTACACTCTAGCACGTCTGTTCTGGTAAGAAGGTGCTAGTGCTTATTAATATCACTGCATCTGCATTAGCTGTAGCATTATGACAGTTAGAAGTGGGATATTTGTGCAATGCTTGTTTTCTCAGGAAGTTATTTGTGTATTCTGCACATTTCTGAGAACTAGTTGACATGTCTGGCTCTCTTTGTATTTCGTTTTCACAGGAAATGTTAGTTCCATGAAGAGGCTGCTTATTTCAGAGCAAGTTTTCCCATCCATGCCAAAATTCAAGGGAGTGTTAGTGTTAGCTGTTGCAACCACAGAGGTTACTTTGTCTTTGAACAAAAATTGACCATAAAACAATCAAGAATTTTGCTCCCAAATCAGCTTTGGACTGGCTCCATGGCCTTGGCAATCTTGCATACTATCATTGCCCTGATTTTCCAGCTATTAAATAGTATCTTACCATCCTATTGAGTGATGATGAGTTCCAGCAATATTTGCAATGTATTTGAAGACACTCTGACGGAAAGACAGACTTGTTGGGTTTTAATTACTGAAAATATGGGCTTCAAACTTCAAAATATTCTCAGTTCTTTTCCAGAATAGTTATTTTTTTCTCTTTTTGTAAGTAAAATCTTATATGAGCATACAGTTTCTCTGTATGTCCCAGGTAGATCCAGAGCTGGCTTTGGAAAATAAATCCAGAAACCAAATCATGTTATGTTGGGAATAATCAGGTTAATTACCCATGTGCCAGCCCCCTTCACAGTGATGCCAATGCATAAATGTGCTTCTCCAGCATGGCCAAGTAACTTGAGCCAAGTTCTACCTTTTCTCAAACAGGGGCTTTATCCTATCAGCTAATACA
This sequence comes from Tinamus guttatus, assembly GCF_059628265.1. Taxonomy (NCBI): domain Eukaryota; kingdom Metazoa; phylum Chordata; class Aves; order Tinamiformes; family Tinamidae; genus Tinamus; species Tinamus guttatus. The sequence goes on along the minus strand of NW_028289014.1, from coordinate 711,423 downwards.
AATACTTCAATTGAAGAGAGAAAATAAATGCCCATGCAGCTCTTTCATGTGCAACTTTCTGTCTTGCTGCGTAACTTTAAAAATAGTATTTACATTCTGTCCATCCCAAAGTCCAAGACACCTTTCTCGTGTTGCCTGGATGCAGTGACAAGCTGTGAAAACACTGAATTGATTGGGCACCAGCTGGAACAGCTCCAGAGCATGGAGAGAGCAGAGCCCTGCTACCTGATCCACGAATATCCTTTGCTGTTGAGACTTCTCCCCACCTTGTCTCCTTCCTGTACTGGGAGCTGGCAGGGGTCTGCAGCTTTCCCCTCTTCCCAGCAATTCCAGGATACAGCTAGTCTCTGCACTAGCAATATGGATATCTAGAAATAACGGGAGCAGTCAGAGTGGTCATTAGCAATTCTGCACCAGGGCTGCAGGCAGGAAGTTCTGTGCTACTGTCTCGGGCTCGGAGCAGAGCCGGTTCCTCCGCATGCTCCCCCCGCGTCCCCCGCACGGAGTGCTGCTGCATCCTTGTGCTCCCAGCCGTGGGAATGAAGGAACACAGCCCAGGCTCTCTGGCATTCATCAGTGCTGTCGTTTATACAAGCGAGTTGGTAAGAAAATGGATTGGGAGTGTTGGTCATGTAGCAGGCAGTGAGGTGGCTTTCAGAGGTGAGCGAAACAAGTATAGTTTATACTGAAGAGGGCAAAAAAGAAAGTAGCAAACAAAAATTCATCAAAATGCTGTGGGTTCCTTGCAACGGGAGAACTGCCAGGCCTTGCACTCCTGCTAGTTCTTGGTCTTGCTGCGTAATCCACCTCTGCCTCCCTGCACGTAACGGACATTTGTTTTACTCATTCATTGAACATGCCAGTGCTGTAAATGACAGACTGTCGCTCACACCTGATACATATCTTGTTACCTCATCTCTGAAATGGTACAGAGCTGTCCATCAAATTATTTTTACTTAAGCCTTTGGTTCTATATGTTTGGATAAGAAAGCGCTAGCTGTCTGAACTCAGCATTAACCATTCTTTTTCTACTTCAAGCAAAAGCTGGGTTGAAAAATGATAGATTAAAACCCTACGTGATGAATATGTACAAAACCCTATTATTTAATTACCTATCAGTGAGACCTTTGAGGTAAGTGATTTGGTAATAAGAATATTTTCATACAATAATTTGCATTCAAAACTACACATGCATTTGCATGGAGGGTTTTTTAAAAAAATCCAATGTTTGTGCACTGTGCTAATAGCTTGTCTGAAGCTTCTTCTTTATTTGCCATTACTTGTTTTCATTTTAGAAATATAGTCTTTATATGTTACAAAGAAAACCTGAAAGTTGTGAACGCAGTAGAGTGTGAACAATATTTGAATGTTTGTCAGTCCACACAGTGCAATAGACCTGATGAGCATGATCAGATGCTCTTTGACTCATTAAGGAAGATACTCAGATGTGACAATGATGATCTAAATGTCAGTAGACACTTTTTTTACACATTTAAAGAAATGGGATGTCACACACTTTATCACATAGTACCAAAAATAACTCCATTTTGGTACCAGTTTCGTTTTTCATTCTTATGGCAACCTTTGTTAGAGCAGCACCATGTCACTTTGTAATTGAAATACTAGAGCTAAGCAGCCTTGCAGAGGTCATGGGCCTCCTTATAACTCCTGGGAGAAGAGCTGAGCTTGAACAGTGTGCAGATCACATTAAAATGGCTTTATAGTTTGCTGTCAAAGGCAAATCCTGTCAGCTGAGCTTGTTCTGAGCACAGAACTTGAGAAAACATTGTAATATCCATTCTTTTGACTGACTACAAAAGGTAATGAAGAAAACAGGTTGTGCCTGACTTTTTGGCATCTTCTAAGAATTGTGGCTTTGAGGAGACTAAAATGACTAGGAGTTGAAGAGCTTCTTGGCAAGTACATGACAACAAGCCTATTAAACTTCTTTCCTTTCAAACATCCCTGCTGCTTGTGACTACTGTAGCCAACTGATTTATGAGGGTTGGGTGCTTTTACCAAAGAATATAGACATAAGCTTACTTTCAAATGTATTGTCTATGCTAAAAGGCTCATTAATTTACACTTACTGAAGTATATGATAAATGGTAACATTTGTGGCAGTGGTGAAGCAAGTGGCAAACAGAACATAGGAATGTGATGGGAAATGAGATTCCTTTATAAATAGGAATGCAGTAAATGGAATAACCTTTTAAAGAGCTGCCAGAGTTATTTATCATTTCAGTGTGCTATAATTGCATAATTTAACAGCATTTTCACATAACGTGTTATGTGAGTTATGTTATTTCATACACAAATAATCAGCAATACCATCCATGATTTACTGACATGTTTGGCAGAAGCATTAGAAATATAGATGATGGAGTTAGAAATGTAAAGTTATGAAGAAAGGCTAAAATAATCCTAATGGAGATTGCAGCTGCCTGAACCATTTGGACTAGGGATATTAATACAGCCTGGAGGGTAGAAGGTCATTTGGCTTCCTTCTCAATCTTGGCTAGTCACTTAATCTCTATACAATAAACAGTGCTGCTGTTCCACAAGTTATTCTGGATTTTTTTTTCTGATCAAAAGGCACGAGTTTATCATATATCCCATTTAAGAGAAAAAGATTTGTAATAGAATTCAGAAAGGTTCCTGGTAGTGGATATACAAATCATTGCAGACTTGCAGCTACCCATTGTAAATAGCTGTGTGCAATTGTCCAAGTCATCTGGGTGCACCCTGTAATTACAGAGGAATCCAGGCAGTCTTTAATTTTAAACATTCATGCCTTTCATCTGTGTTAACTGGACCTGACCGCATTTCTAATTCACCCCTATTTCCAGTAGATTGCCCAGACATTTCATGCCTTTGGTGGAACATTTTAGACATACTGGAGTGCTTTATACACTCAGGAGGTTAGATCATGCTATGAGGAGCTGTAGCCTCTCTGCTGCTTTTGCTTCTTGAGAGCAGTTCAGAATTTGCCTAACCAGAGTTCAGAGCTTACATGTTTCCTCTGGTAGAACCTCTTTGGCTGAAGCCCACTAAGCTGTCCCCCAGAATGTGCTAAATCCAAATTCCATGTGCAGTTTCATGCCGCTGTTGTTGAGGCGGGATGGGTGGAGACGATCCTTGGGAGCGGCGCTTCAAGGTACCCTGAGCAGATTTTGCATTAGAAAGGGCAGAGTTCAGATTTGCAGAGATATCATTCATGAAAGGTAGGTTCCTCTCCAGACATCTGTTTCTAAATATAACCACTTGAAAACACTGAGCTGCAAGACTTTCGGTCTGTAGAGGACACATGGGCCTCTTGTTAGTGATGAGAAGGAAGAGTTGCAGAAAGCTGAGCTAGTTAAAAGGGAACTGCTATTTAAAGCAAGACAATTCCCTTTGGTTCATTCACTATATTTATTTTAACTAGTTTTGCCTTCAGTTTGTAGGTTTATTCTGTGTGGGATGAACCCTGATGTTTAGCCACTCTACCAAAACTCTGTTGTGCCCTTTCATATCAATGGCTTCTGAGCGGCAGTAGAACATGTTGCACGTACTGGGGGTGACAGAATGATGCTCGGGTTGCTGACTTTCTTCCAGCAGCTTCTAGTCTAGCTTCAAGCTGATTCATGTCTATAATTTGTACTTCTGGATCTTATAGAGAGAATTATGTCTCAGAGAGCCATTGCTGTGAGCACAGCCTACCATCTGCCTAGCAGGACTATGTCATGGCAGTATATTAACATAGTCGGGCTGTAGTGAAAAGCAAATGATGTCATTGTTGTGTTTTACTGAAGACCTGGAGTCAAAGATCTCTCATGAAATCCAGTGGGGTGGTTGTTTTTTCCTCACATAAACAAGGAATTGTTTTTAATGAGAGCAGATCACACAGATTTCCTTGTGTGTCTTCACCATGGCTCTCATAGCGCTCAGTTATCCCCCAGCAAAGGTCTTGTTCCTGGGGTGAGGGCCTAAGGTTAATGGCTTGCAGGTGCTCAGTGTCATTTAGATTTGGCCTGCTGCTAATATCATAGATAATACATTTGCTCTCTAAACAACATTGCCTGGGTTTTTATTTATTTATTTATTTTTACTTTGCTTTATGTAGGGTGTTTTGATATTTATAGAGGTGAAACATACTGGGTATTTCTGTATTTTCGGATAACTCAGCTCCCTGTTTTTTCTCCCAGATTCCAGTCTCTGATCATACCCCAGCGGATGTGTAGTAGTATTTCCCTCCTTAGCTCTCTTTTGAAATGAAGGAGCCAGTTTCCTTGTCAAGAAACCAGGGCACTGCTCTGGAAACAGTTTGGTCTGGAGACCATCCCAGGAACTCTGAGCTGTGATACTCAGATTCCTTGGCCCATGGGCAGGGGTTGATCCTGTCTCAGATGCCTTTAGTGGGGTAGAACCACTTAACTCACCCTAGGACTAGATGTTGAGATACTAGCAGCTGCCAGGCATATTGTGACCATAAGATTGCAAATTTTCTGCTCTGCCAAACTACCATTATAACCCAGTTTGGTCTGCAGGTCCCTGTTCTGCTTTTCCTGTTTATTCCTACATTCATTCTGCATGCACTGTGGTGGTATATCCTCCACCTAAAGTGTGCCATCCTATACTGTTTAACTTCCAGGTCTCTCCTCAGAAGCTTCGTGCCATTGTTCAGCGCTTGCATGGGGGGTGACTGTGCTGTAAGCACACTAGGAACTAAAGAGAAATTGCCAAACTCTCCGTGCAGCCGTTTGGAGGTGTTCACTAACAACCTCCACGTACACAAACAGCTCCCGCGTATTCATGGACTGTGTGTTCAGGAATAGAGAGGTGTGGCAGAAAGACTGGGACAGGCTCCACTGCCAAAATAATCAAGAGAAGTGAATAGTTTCCAAGGTGTTTGTTCCCTAAGTTGTTTTCCCTTTTTTCTTTTTTTTTCTTTTTTTTTTTTTTCTTTTTCCTGGCTTCATTAGAGCCAGTGATCTCCAAGAAATTAGAGTGCCTCTATTTTGAGTTAATTCCTCTTGGTGTGGGGCAACAGGGAGGTATAGGTTCTCTCCAATTTTACTACACACTGTCCTATGCAGGAAAACACAGATCATTTTCAGCACGGAATGGTGAGGTGAGGTAAGGTGAAATGCTTCACAGTAAGGTGAAATGCCGCAGAGGAGTTTATATAATATATGAAATGGAGATGGTTTTGTTTAGAGGAAAAAACACAGCTCTTGAACTCCTGCTTATTTGTAAGACATGGATCCAAGAATTACTAAAGATGACTGCCTAGAGAATGCAGATGGAGATAGGGGGATTTTTGGACCAAAGTTTTGTTTTTATTACAGACTTTAGCACTTGACACCTGTTGATATTTTTAGATGGGAAGAGGTGAAGAGGCTTAGGTGTAATTAAATGTACAAAGCTGAGTAAAATTGATCAAACTGATGCTGAACTGATGCAATACTGTAGGAAGGAGAAGTCTTGTGTTTCATGCCTGTCTCATAATAGCATCATGAGAATGAGATATAGCATTGCCACACAAACATGACTTGCCTTTTTGTCTGATTGCTTAACTTGGGCTTTGCTCATTCCTGCTCCCATGACCTTCGGCAGAGTCAAGGGAGAATCTTCATCCATGCAAGTATAAAATAAAAATACTGACATTTGATGGTAGGCTATTGGCTGAGGAAATGTGTTGGCCGTAGTAAAAACACCTAAGTAATTTGACAGTTAATCCTTTCCCTATAATGTGGGTTGATAAATAATATGCATCTTGTTTGGCTCTAATGTCCAGAAAGCCGACTAAGGCAGCTTCAACCAGTTCCATAATATAACGCTGTCCTTCCTAGTGCAACTTTGTGGCTTAGACACAGTTTTCAGAGCAAGATGCTTTTTTCCTTTGTGATGGTGTTCAACCACTAGGTCACTTATTTTTTTTTTTATCTCGAATGATGTTAATAGCCCATAACACCATGTGGTGGCTGATGCAAGGCAGTAACGACTACTTTTTGTGGCCTGCATTCTGAACCCATTAAATTGGTAGATTTACTGCAGCCCAGAGGTATTTTAACCTGAAAATTTCCTTACTACTTTAATTTGAGTCATATTTTGTTAAGACACTCATTACCAATCTGAAATCTTGTCTGACCTGGCAAGGTCCACATTTGCTAACTAATAATTGAGGCATCATAAGTGAAGAACATATGCTGAAGCACTTGTTCTCTGGGTTTTTAATGTGCTTGCATTAGCTTTTGTATGAAGGATGTACTAAAAGCTTTGTATGTGGGGGAAATCTGGAAGGAAAATAGAGAAATTTATTATTATTATTTAAAGAAAGAAGTGGCAGAGAGTCTGAGCTGAAGATGAGCTCACTGGAAGGTCTGCTTGGCAAGAAAGATTTGATGGTAGCCCCTGACCTTCTATAGTGTGAGAGATGAGGCAGTACAGTGTCATCCTGGAGCCTTCCATGCTCTGCAGTGAACAGCTAGAGCTTTTACTTCTCTAACCAGTATCTCGTAAATTTACTGTTTTGTTTTTAGCTGCTCTTCGGAGCTACAGCAGCACAACTTGGCCCTGAGAATTCCTGAGCGTTGCTGCTACTACGTCAGCGCAAACAAGAAACTCAGAAAGGTCACCTTGTTCACAGAATCAGAACTGAGCGTGTTTAGCTACAACTATGCCTGTAAAGAGAATCCCCATAAAGAACCCTTATTGCACAGTAATCTCTGCATTTTAAAGTTTAAAGGTGGGCTCTTTTAAAAGCATACATTTTTGATTCTGCAGTCATTATAATCTGCCTGTTGATCGTAGGATGCTCTGCAATTCACTCTAATACGTAATAAAAAAAATAGTTCAGCTGTCATTAGTAGGAAAGCTCCGTTTCCTCAGTGTGCCCGGGTGCACCCTTGTATTAGGTTATGTGACTAGCAAAGAAGAGTCCCACTCTAGTGATAACAGGAAGGGGAAGGATGACATTTTTTGACAATTTAAAAATGCAGCTGTGTTAGACCATTCCTCTGGAAATGTCTCTTCTTTGCTGTCTTTATTGCAGTTCTGTTGAAGCTGGCTGCTGTGGAAGTGTCAATACAGACAAGGCAGAGATTTTTCTAGCTCAGCTCCAGGGTTTCATCAGGGTGCTCTTTAATATATCTGTGCCCACAGGAATATTGCTCCTTAGTGCTGCTGTCATGTTAGGAAATGTGCGTAGACAAGGCCTAAAGGTTCCTATTTGTTTCTCTTCTGTAAGGATCTCGTTTTGTCACCTTTATTTGCCAGTGACAAGTAATAGGAGCATAAGCATCAGAAACCTCTCTTCTCTTTTCATCTACATCTAGCTAATTTTGCAAATGAGGGGAGGTAATTAAATGCTGTATCTCAGACTTCCCCTTCTTTATCTGCTTTTTGTAAAGTGCTCTGTGATGTGCAGATGAGAGATGTTGCATCCGTAAAGAATACGAGGAGGCAGCCGTGCCTTCATGCAAACGACTCTGCAAATGAGGCACATCTGCCCGGCCTTGGCGGGCTGCCCGTCAGCCACTGCTGCTGCCAGGCCCGGGCAGCCCTCTGATATGCAAACAAACCCCTCCTGCATTTGGGGTTGGGGACAAGGCCAGTCTTTAGGCCACTGGATATCACTTTTGACAAAGCACTGAATCAAGGTATAGTTGTTAATTATATATTCTCATTAAAATGACAGGTATCTGCTGTGTAATATCAGATGGGTGGCAGTGGTCAAAGACACTGATTACATGGTGCCATGGTCCTGCAAATCCCTCCCCACTGTTAGACAGCCTGGATGTAAGGCAGGGGGAAATCGATGACAAAGCAACATTTTAAAATATCAGTGCTTTCTCTTCTAGGTGCTGGAGAAATCTTGCTTTTGCCACTCTGTAGTTAGGAAAGACCAGATAAAGTCCTCCTTTCTGCCAGCCTAGGGAAACTCCAGGTGCACTATGTGCTGTACATTGTGTTTTTCATTTTGTAAAAAGCATAAAAGAGAATCTCTCTATATGAGACCTGGTGTGTAAAAAGTTGAACTCCTTAATAATCCATTTTCCATGTCTTTGAAACCTGCTTTTCTACTTTTTGTCTTTCTACTTGCTATGAAAAAGAAGGGGAAAATGTAAAGTGTAAATGAATGTTCCTTTAATACTCTGAATTTTCCTCCATATCTGCATTAAAACTACTTTTTGGAGTTTTCCATGGTGTAGCACCATTCAGGGATGGTTCTTGTTTTGTCTTACAGAATATCGACATCACCAACTTCAGCAGCAGCTGGAGTGATGGACTGGCCTTCTGTGCTCTCCTGCACACGTATTTGCCTGCACATATTCCTTACCAGGAGCTCAATGGCCAGGATAAAGTAAGTTGTTATAGCTGCTCCTAAACTCACAGAGAAAGTTACCTCTTTTGTTGATTTTGTATGTGTGGTGGAGTCATGATGCTGCAAGATTTTGGTATTGATTCATGCAGAATAAATAGATGGGAGCAACAGCAAGAGACAAATGTGATTTAAGAATGTAAAAAACAAGCTGACTGGCTGAAGAGCAGAGGGAAACTGGTGGTGGATTCCCAGAGAGAAAAGGCAGAGACTGCTGGATAAAGACAAGTTGCCTGAGTCCAGTGAGTGCTGCATAGAAACATGACGACAGCATCACTTTTGAAAGGCTACAACAGACACTTCATGGTGCTCCTCATAACCTAAGAACATGACTTCTAGGGCTGGTTTCCTTCCCTTTTGACAAGTACTGAGGCAGAAAAATATTGGATGATTTAGCTTGCTCTATGTATAGATAGTCAAGGTTTTTCAGAAGGGTTTTCAATGTGTGGCAATCAATGTGTAATACAGGTGTAATGCCAAGATGATTTGTAGATCTGCCCTGTGTTGAGACTCCTTTTGAGTTATGCAGCACACATTGAAGTACTGAATCTAGGCAGATGAATCATTCATTAAACTATTTGGATAACAGTGTATCAAAAAGTCAAAGCATTTCAGCACATTCCAAATGTTGTTAAGACCCTCAAAAAGAGGGGGAGCCTGGATTTTCTTCAGCTAGCTAGTGTCCATTACAACAACAGTTATGTTATCTACAGGAATGCTTTGTGCATTAGTTAGTACCTTTTCAAGAAATCTTTTGCTCTCAGTGAAGACAAAACCTCAGTGTTTCCTTTGCTCAGTTGTATTCAGTTTCACAAGAGCCTGTTTGTCAAACCAGCACTGAAGCTTAGGCAGGAGTAGATGAGCTATTCAAAGGCAACTTGTTTGTGAGTGTGCCTTGCTAAGACGAAAAAGCGTGGGGGAAATGTCCTAAGACAATCATACAAAAAATTATTTGAGTTTTGCAGCTTTTAAGGAAACCATTCTGAAAATAACTTTTGACAAAACATGCCTAAACCCATGCATTCTGCTTGGAGATTCATTGCTCTTAGTATTCATTGCTGTTCTTAGCTGAGACTCGGGTCTATCCTTCTTCTCTGTGTAAAGATACTGAATCTGATGCTTTTCAGGGACTTATTGATTAATCCACACACATGGTAGGATTCAGGAACATTAATCATACTTTGGTGTTAATGCTTTCGAACCTTGTTTTATTTTTACAGAAGAGAAATCTGATGTTAGCATTTCAAGCTGCTGAAAGTGTAGGCATCAAACCAAGTCTGGTGAGTAACCTACTGCTAGCAAGGAGAGAATTGCTGCATATATTCAAATCTCTTGTTATCGTGCAGCTAGTCAGTAAGATTGTATTGAAAATGTAGTGTTAGGGAAAGTGGCATCATCATCTCTGAATGTTCCAAGCAATTGGAGAACATCCCAGCAGGAAACATTTGTAGAATCATAGAATGATGTAGTGTCAAGGAACCTTTAGAGGTTATCTGGTCCTGAAATGAGAGTATGGATCATTTGATCTTATTGGAAACCTATTTTAGAAGATATTGCCTGTTCTTATGGGTAAAGTCCTATATATGACTGTCAGACCATTTTCCTTCCTTTTATTTTAGTTTTAAAAAAGCAGAAGGATAATTTTCTTGTTTAAACTCTGTTTGAAAACTCTTTGTTAAAATCTACAATATGTTATCAAGGAAGAGATAAGATTAACATGAATGGAAAGGAATATTTAGGTGTCCAGAACCAAAGACACGCAAAGAAGCAGCAGTTTGAATAAAATGAAGGTAGGTATAGAGAATTAATTCTTGATTATAGATGGAAGAAATCTTTACAGGATGTAAAATGCATGTAACTGTTTAACTAGTTTGTTCTTTGTCCTGAGCCTCAAAATTGCACCAGGCCAATAGATCATTCTGCTGGATTTTGATGTTGGATGTGGCTTTAATGAGCTCTGGAACTGGAGCAGTAGTAGTGTTTGATGGCCACAGATGCTCAGAGGACCCAGTGATGTTCCCAGTGGTGGTGCTTGACTAAGTCTGGGCAATGTGTCCTGTGCAGGAGCTCAGTGAGATGATGTACACGGACCGGCCGGACTGGCAGAGTGTGATGCAGTACGTCGCCCAGATTTACAAGTACTTTGAGACCTGAGATGCAGAGCAAGAGATGGGCAGAAGTGGAGAGAGACTGAAGAAAGCTACAGATGCACTCAATCACTTTAAAAATCCCCTCACTCCTCTTCCACAAACATCCTAAGCTCTTAGTCTGAAAGAAAGCTCTTCCGTAATTGGGATCACATCTGGGACTACAACCAACTATGCATTGTCCACCTATACAAACCAAATTCATCTGTAATTTTATTCCCACATGGAAACTGCAAAGCGTTTTCTACCAGCTCCAGGAGTTTTCTGAAGAGGATTCGCTGTGCTACCAATGTTTGTCTGAAACCAGCATCTGCCAACAGGAGACCTTCCACAAAATGAAGTTTTAAATCAGTGTGGACTAATGCTGGCAGTCAAGGGAAGCTGGGAGTTTAACACTAATACAAAAGCCCACAAAAATGTTCTTCTTGCCAAAACATGCTTAACATCCTAAATGCTGCTTTCTTGCCTTCATACATTTTGTAGGACACTGTGACAGATGCATGTAAGTGTGTAGAACCTTAAGTTGAGTTATTCTGATACATCTACCCCAAGACGCCTACTAATTTACTTGTCATAGCTGATCCAGCAGGATAGTAACAGGTGCATTTGTCACTTGGAAACCACGCTCTGTTCCATCACTGATTAGTGACTGATCTTTAAAGACACTGCTAGGTGCTGGGACTCCATTTCAGGTCAAACAGAAATTATCTCTTTGAGAAAAATAGCTTTATTACTACAGCTTCATGAGTGAGGCTTCATTACTGCAGGAAGCCAGAACCCTGTTTCCCAGCTGACTGTGCAGGCGCAGTTGTCATGCAAACTTACTAGCTTTATTTTACAAGGGGCCAGTAATCAGGTGGTGACTCTCTAAGCAATACAGTAACATCTCAGTACTTCATATTTGTGCAGACCAAGTGGAGTAACTTCTTCTGTGTCAATCCTGAATAATCACAGCGGTACGTACGTAGTTGCTGTCAATGCATGAATGCTGAGACAGTTTCTATGCTTAGAAGTGATAATATCCTGTAAAAGAACATAGTAATATATTAATACCAGTGGAAGCTGGACCTTCACTCCACAAGTTACGAAGAATTTAACTGGAACACCTCTCTGTGCCATGGAAATCTTTAAGATGCCACAGAATAGCTTTTCAGCTCAATAGTGCTGTTAGTAAAACATCTGAAAGGTACCGTTTAATTTACAGTTACACTGTGTCTCTCATTTCACCCCCTGAAGTTAACCTTTCTGTTTGTCTCCAGTGCTAGCAGGATCAAACAGGCTGCTTAATTTGTTCTAGAATCAGGTCTCAGAGAGCCTTCTTTGTGCAGCAGCTCACAGAAAGCCGCCTAGGTGCTTCAGATTGTGCTGATAGAAGAAAGAAGTTGTACAGTTAGTGTGTTTAACCCTGTGACCCGGACCTGATGCTTCGTGAATGTTAATCATAGACAGCTAGGGATCATTTCTCTCTTACAGAAGATAATAGTGTGTGCTCACTGCTCTTAACTCCTGAAAAGAGGCTAATGAAATAGAAACAGGTGCATTCATAGAGGAAACTTGGTGTTTTGGGGGGCCTTGCAGGTGGCTGAGCTTAGCCTCTGGCTTTCCCGAAGTGCTTTGGTTTCTTGATACTGTTTAATTAGTAAGGAGCCTATTTCAGGCATTGATGTTCTCACAACAAAATACAGGGCTAGAGGGGCAATGGCAGTGGCCAGGGTCAGAGAGGGAACAGAGCAGGAGTGCAGTGTGTGCCTGTGTCTCCAAAGGAGAAAAGCATCGTCTGCTCCGAGTCCTAGTCTGCCATTTGTTCTAACCCATCCTGCCCAGGAAAGTCTGATTCCAATCTTTGGAGAGCCCTGGCGATAAAAGGAGACAGTGGCACACACTTAACAGTGCCCCAGCACTCTTTGGTGTCATCCTATACTGTGGGAAAGTAGCTGTAAATGCTGTCCGGAGAGCTTTCCTTGCAAGAGAGTGCTTTCTAGATTAAATTAACTCTCCAGTATCTTCCAGCATACACTTCAACGTCCCTAGAGAACATAGGATGAGTTGCTTTAAATGTTCTCAGTTATAAGTCTCCATTTATGTGATGAGATGAAAGAGAAAAATAGCAGCTAAGCAGAGATCTTTTAGGAAGGGAGCCACTGCAGGGCCCCGTTGCCTTGTGAATGCAGCGGTTTTTTTTTTTCCCCTTGAGGTATCTCTTGGCAGAGATCCCAAGTCTCTCCAATGGGCTGTAGTTCAAAGTCTAGTGAAGTCAACACAGAAAATTCCATATTCCTCAGTAGGCTTTGGATCAGGCACTTGGAGGGATGAAAAAAAAAAAACTGTTTTCATTCCCAGAGTCTGGAAAACATTTCAAAGTCAGAGCGCTCCACATGGTCTGAAAAAGAAAGATAATCCTAACGCCCTGGTCACTGGAAGTGTGTGTATGTGGTCCACGTGACTGCGCAGATGTTTGCTGAGGACATGTGTTATCTAGTGTATCATTTGCTTCAAGCTCTTTTCTGACATTTATTCTAATCTATTTCTCCGAGACTTATTCAAGCCTTAAAAACAAACCATCCCACCCCTTCATCTTGGGGCTATTTTTTCCTTAAATCAATTTTCCAAAGATGTTTCTGTCATCACTTCTCAGCTTATTTACCCAGGCCCCTGATAGCATATAGCAACATAGACAACATTCAGGCCTGGATCAGGAATGATGTTTCTCATAATTTATGCTTAAAATCATTTTTAGTTATCTGAGAGTTAGACACTGTATGTCAGTAAGCGAGAATGTACCAAGTTTCACCTTTTGCTCAGTGTTACCTTTCAATCTTGAAAAGCTGTAAAACCTCTCACTTTGTAATGCTCATACTTTGTGATTAAGAAATTCTTTTTTTTCTTTTCAGATAATTTTGACTTGCTTTGAGATGAAGAATTTTGTTTGTTTAGTTAACTGTTGTAATATTGCATTTTTTTTTTCTTCCTTTGGAACCTTGCACAGATGCAATTCTAGACCTAGATTTCCAGCAATGACTTGTTTTTGGATGGTGCCTAAGAATTTGAATGTCCCATACAGGATGGTGAAGACCAGCCTGGCTTTTAGAAAATACCAAATTCCTTCTTGACTGTAAGAAATCTCAAATTGGAACTGCAGAAGCCAAGTTCTCTCTGCCTTTAAAATAGAGCATTTGTTAATTAAGGTAAGGTATAGGGTATAGGGATAGCCTTCATAGAAGTTTTGAGAATCCTCTGAAAAACGTCCTGGAGTAGAATGTGTGCTGTTACGACTGTAGCAGTTTACCTGAAATGCCTAAATCATTTTTGGGCTTTGCCTCTGAAGAGATGCACATGAAATCTGTGCTGTGTCACCATGTGCTGTCTAAACCCACCGTAACCCTTACACCTACACGCACACCCTTGTCTATGTGCACTTGAGTAGTTTGTCGGATTACAGGAGATTCAAGGACTGATTTTGGTTGAGCATGTGAGAAGAATGGGAAGGATGGAAATTCAGTGAAGTTCAGATAGGATGTTGCATTGCCTCACTGTTATGCCATAACCGTTGGGGAAGAAAGAAGAATAAAAGTATGAAGTATAAAGTATGAAATGTGCATGATCTGACTCCCAAGATTGCTAGTGAGTCGTGGAAGGTACAAATTGTTTCGTGGCTTGGGAAGATACAGAGGGGACAAGTGAGCCCAGCGCCTGAGCTCGCTGGAAAGGTTTCTAGTACGGCCGAGGAGCTGTTGGCAGGGCAGCGGAGCACCAGTCCAGCATGCAAAGAGAGGAGCACATGGGCCTGGGCCTGTGAGAACCAGAAGGGACCACAGGGCTCTTTAGGCTTCTACTTGACAGTCCTTACTGACATCACCCTCGAGTGACCTTTTTTCTATGAGTGCAGCCTGAGGTGGGTCTCAGAAGATGAAGGAAGAGAAGATGCAGAGCTCGATATCTTAGTCAGGTTCTCCTTCCTGTGCCTGTGATATTCAAGGAAATGCAAAGGGGGCAAATAGTTTCCCGCTTTTCCTGTACTGCAGCAAGGAAGCAGAGCTAAACAGAACAAATCAGTCCTGTGTCTTTTGTTTAGCAGACTGATTTTTGACTTATCCGGATGCTTCAGTTTCCTCTCAATGAGACACATTATCCTCTTTGAATTTCGGCAAGTTTACTTTTTGTAATTCAAAATCACTTTTGTCAAGTTTTCCCTATGCGTTTTGTTGCTTTGTGTGTCCAACCAGTAGATGCAGGTTTTCTTTCCAGACCAAATAGGTAAAAGCTGGCAAAACGCTTGGTTCTTCCCTGTTTGATTTCTGACCTGGATCATTGCAAAGTCTAGCTTTTGGCTTCCTTGGCTTTCCTTTCCCACTTCCCTGGCAATGAAACTATGAGAGTGTTTGTTCATCTGATTACTGCATGTACCTCCCTTGTCTTTCTCTGCTTACGATACCAGGACTTCCATCCGGAAGTGTGCGATGGGGCCAGCTGTTCACAAAGCTGTGCCTTGCATGTCTGATAAAATGCAGAGTCTGTGTGGATGAGATTATGCATTTTCCTGTCAGAAGAGGGCTTTAGCCTAAGACGACTCAGGGCACTGAGCATTAAGATATTTTTAAACCCAGCAATAACTTCTACTTTGCTAGACTGTGTTGGTTTTTACCAACTCCAGTGCCATTTAGACTCAGCTGATGATATTGAGTAGACTCAAGCTTGAGCTTGTAGCTTAACAACAATTAACGTTTTTCATAACTGATGGTCTCTACATTTTTAACTTGCAGATGTGCCGAGTTCCACTGGGCAGTGCTGGACACAGTGTTTTTATTGATTATTGGTCCAGGCTTGAATTTGTCAAATGGGGTATTCCTCTGTAACAGTCAAGTACTTTTAGCTTTCTCTATTGGATACAGATGTTACGTCGTAATCTAATTTATACAATGAGCACATTAGAATGTATATACTAGGCATTGCCAGATTTGGAGATGCTAATATTTAAAGATTAACATTATTAAAATGTATGATGCAAAAAAAAATCTGTGTAATATTTCTAATAAAACTTTTTCTGTTTCTGATGTTTGTTGCAATGTTTCAAATATCCACAGACAGAACTGATTCTTCCTCAGTCTGCTCAGGAGCAAGATTTCCAGGAGAGGTTTAGAAAGATCTTCGTGGTTCATGACTGCAGTTCTGGTAGCAAAGAAGATATCTTCTTTTCAGGAAGATATCAACTTCCATTTTTAAAGCAAGTTAGAAAATTGTGGGGATAAAGAATGCAGGAGACTTGGCAGTTCCTAAGACAGACCGTACTGAAGGCACAGTAGGTGCAAAGGCAAGGGAGGAACACAGAAGGGACCTATATGCCTGCATTAGGAGCTCTGAAGTGACTACAAATTCAAGAAAGAAGAAATCAGAAATTGGAAACAAAAACCCATGACTGGACTGAATATAAAAGTATATCACCAGTAAGGTAAGAGGCAAAATGAGTTATAGCTTTGTAGTGACAAGACATTATACATGATGCAAAGGATGAGCGCAGTGTAGTGCTAGCCAGGCGTTTCTCTAAACTTCCACGAAAAAAGCAATATAAACATAACAGACTGAATATCCACTCCATCTAGAGCTTGCAGAGATCCTGAACTCTGGTTCATTAGGAACATGTGTGAAGATGTGCCTATGAACCTATGTTATTCATCATTCTTTTGGGAAACAGATAGAGCTAGCTGAGATTTTTTTTTTTTTTTCATGATGGCAGTGACAGTTGTGGAATGATCCACGTTGTTGAATCAGCCAAAAGAATGAGGAAAAGAAAAGAAGTGTTTGAGCATTTAAATTTCTTCCAGACTCTCAGCTATGTTTTTGTCCAGCTGTACAGGTGAAGCCATCTGGGGAAAAAGTTCTCCTTTGCATAATCCAAACTACTTTGCCTTTCCTCACCAAGGTATCGTGTTTCAACCCTCAATTCTTAATGCTGGGTTGATCCTTCCTGGTGGCAATGTCACAGGGAAAGCAATGTTGCTTTGATGATCCTTGTTGATTTGGACAGCTTTATCTCCCGGACGCAATATAACCACATGAAAATGGCAAACTAGAGTTTCTCCTTTTTTTTTTTTAACCTGCCACTTCACTTTAGTTTGAAGGCTCACTTAGAAAACACTAGCCTCAATATTTGCACCTCAGTCACTTCCTGCAAGTTCTCAGAACTAACCCTGTTTAGCTATCTAGAAATCTCATTATCACCAGGAAAACAGGTCGGTATTGTGCTTGCAGTGTAGAGAAAAGCACTCTGAACACTTGGAGTTATTATCTGTGTAACCTTGAACTAAGGTAGTTCATGTCCATCTACCTAAATTCCCTGTACTTTTATTGACCTGTTTTCTCTCAGACCTGTTCTGTCTGTCCTTGTGTTTTTTTTAGCTAGAAACCCTTTGGAATAGTGATTATATTTGCTAGAAGTTTATACAGCCCAATGTTGTCAATATGCAGCATTACAATACAGCTAATTAATAGTCAGGCTGGGTTGGTTTTGTAGCATTGCCGAGTTCCCAGGGGATGAAACCCTAAAGCTGTGATGTGGCTGGACTCTGCAGCTAGATGCAAATAATCGTCGTGCAAATAAAATGTCTAATATGACATGAGCTGGTTGCAGCTCGGCATTCAAAGCTGTGTGCCACTGACTGCTACTTTTCTACATTCATGTGTCCCAGACAGTTCTTGTCTAGGGCATAAAGCTGATCATCTCTGTCTCGGGTTATAGGAACTGCGGCAAGGGAGGATTTTGTGGGGGTTTGTTTGTTTGTTTCATAAATAAGTTAGATATGCTTGTAGGGTGTTTTCCATATCTGATTGTTCCTGGGTAGTTTGTTTATGGGATAGACTCCTGAGTCCTGTGATATGGAAAGGCAGAAATCCTCTCTGCCTTGCAGACCAGTGGGCAAAATTTGCAACCACACGAATTCCATTGTCTGTCTGAAAAGAGATCCTAGGAATCTCCTGAGACACTGGTGTCGGAGTTAGTCTGTTCACTGTACAGTGCGGAGATACCGACAGCTAGCAAGATAACTACTATTCCAGCTACTTTAGCAGGTTGCCTAAACTTGTGCCAGTGCCTTTGCCATGGTCAGTGTATGCTGGGAGTCCAGCAGAAATTAATAGTCCAGGAATCAAGCTCTAGAACTGGAAAAGATATGAGAGAGTTTTTGTTTTCGTCAGGCTTGAATACAAAGTGATGCATTTTTTTTTCAAATTTAACTTCTGTGAATTGCCTGTTACCTCTCAGAAAATAGATTCTGCTTAAGAACAATTGATTCTGAACCCTGCTGTCACTGACTGCCAGCCTTGGTGATTCTGTTACCCAAATAAACTGCTAGACGCTTTTGGGTTGTGCGATCTCAGCCTTTTTCATGATACATTTCATTTGTTTTATTTATTGCAAAATTCTGAATTTACTGTGAAGATGATCACTGTGTAATATATGCTGACAGGTTTGCAAGTGGCTTAGTAAGAAGATGAAAATGATATTTTTAGCCAGTGTTTTCCCAGGATATTTGTGGTTGGTTATACATGGGGTGAAATGACAGGATTCAGGGCTGCTTCACTACATTTGACTTCACCGCCTTCTGATGCTTGGAATGGAAAGAATAATTCCTTTTCCTGACTTGTTCACATTCTTCTACTTGAGATGGAGAAGTTTTTATTTGTTTGTATCACCACAGTGCCTCCGACCCCCTGCCCTGAATCAGGACATCTGTGTGAGCACTCAGACCTGCTCCAAACACGGATTGCAGCTTTTTGAGGTTCCTGTCAAGCTGGAGAGCCCGTGAGGGACATATGAAAGCAAACTGCCTCGACCTGATCTAAATTTAAGCTGAGGATCTGAAGTTTAAAGTCAAGTGTGAACAGTGGGAGCCTTGGTTTGCATTCCCAAAGTGGTCAGAGACCTTTCATGGGAACGGAGGCAGGTGTGCTACCCACAAACCAAGGTTTCAGCCTCGGTGAACCTATTTGTGCTTCCATGGGGTGTGGTGAGAAGGAAACTCTTGGATTCAGGAAAAGCATCTTAACAATTTTTTTAAACCCCTCCATCTCTTAGCCAGTCTCTTCATGTCTCCCGTTAGTCATCAGTAACATTAGTGGTACCCCGAATTCCCAGATTTTGGCTAGCTAAATAGGCTGGATGTCAGGTCATCGTTCTGCTCTGACATTGCAGAGCTCTCCTGCTTGCTTACTCTGAGGGGCGCTTCTGACCCCTAGCAGATCCTGAGAGACAGTGGCCCTCAAAATCTCCAGAGACATCCCACTTTCCAAAGACCAGCACCACCAGAAATTGGCCGCTGTGCTGCAGTTCAGAATGGTCACATTTTTAGTTTGTCTTTTTAAAGAGCATTTAGCTCACAAGAAAGGAAATGGGATGGATGTAAGCTGCAGTCTACAGGAAGCAGCTCCTTCCTGACCCCTATAGCGGTCGGGCAAATGTCTTACTGCATCTTCTTAGGGTGTCCAACTACCAGGTTCACTAAATATTAACTATTTTGTATCTCTTTGCTTTTTAGGCTGCAGTTGATGCAGTGATATTTGGACAAGAAGCCGGTGCAGGTGAACCTCATCTGGGAAGTTGTCCTGGCATTCCCCATGCAACTGTAGCGCGTAGAGAAGCACAGACGATACAGGTAGCATGAGAAGTCTTGTAGAGGGAGAGCTGATGAGCTACAAAGGTTCAAACCAGGTGGTCTTGCAGGTACAGTGATGCTGAAAGAACTACAGACACAAACTCTGGATAGCAGGACTTGGAAGCAAAGTTCCGCTAGAAGAGATGGCAGTCTGATTATAGGAGCAACCACTATTATATTTTTATTGAGTATAGCAGAGAAAATGAAAGCTGTAAAATGCCAGTGTGGGTAAACGCTATTCACATCTGGAATCTCGGACGTGAGCTGCTGTCCCTTGTTAAGTATGTAGCAATGACTGAGATTTTAGCCTTACACACATTTAAAGAGCAGGTAGCAGAACTAAAGAATTGGAATGGGAAAAAGTATTTTTATTCTTCCTAACCCGCTCTACACAGACAGCTGTACACCTTCAGCACAAGGCTCCCTTTTACTGCTTCCCTTAGCTACCAGAAAAGTGTACAGCAGCTCGAGCCCTGGCCCCGCTTCGGTGTGCTGCAATCATCTGCTCTCAGCTCAGCCTTCCTCTCCCCCAGCACAGCCTTCCTGCCCCCTCCAGTGAGGGAGACCTCGGAGCTCCCCAGGTTAGTGCTTCAGCTGGACATGCCTAACATTTTTCCAACAGCATCAACCTTCTGGGAATCAGGGCAGCCCCCAGCAGACATGGCTCTGCTTTGCTTTTTCAGTTATAAAATGCCTATTATTTTCCAGACCAAATTAAAGTGCGTAGCCAGCAGCCCAGCACAGAGCCACTTGCCATAACACCGTAATGAAATGGTCACAGTGTGACAGCCACTAGTGTCCTAGTGCGGATAGCAGGACCCAGGAGAAACATTCCCCTGAGAGATGGCTCTTTTCAGAGACCATCCTGCCCAGCCCTGCTCTTTGAAGCAAGTTGCATGAAAACAAACTTCCGTATCCACCCTCCTGCCCTCCAGGTCAGCTACAGTGAAGGCAGCGAGCGTAGCCTATTGCTCACTTGTAGTCCAGCGACTGCTCTTCGGTTCACACAACCCAACATATCTGACCAGCACAGCAATAATCATAATAATATCATATGCATAGCTCAGCCCTTGAGAGCGATTGTATTGCCAAGGCCCTGGAGAGCCATTCTGGGAAGGGAGAGTTCAGTCTGAAGCTTGCAAAGGGGCTAGTAATATTAATAATAAATAACATGCAATCAGATAATACAATCCAGGTTCCAGTCTCCCTTTCATCTGCGACGAAGGCTTCACATCCCTAGCAACTAAGCTGATAGGGTTTCTGAAAAAGTGTTACAGGGCTGGAAACCACACTAATTCAATTCCTGGGATTTGAAAGTGTTTATCACTAGGTTTCCATAGCACTTTTGCCAGTGGATACAGAGAATCAAGACAAGAGGTGTCTGAGTACTGGTGCCCAAGCTCTGAGAAAGAAGAGGGTATTTATTTTATCACTGTCCCACTGAGAGCACCAGGAGTCGGGCAGGACCCTCTTGTGTTGGGAACTGGACAGATTTCAGAAAAAAAAGTCTCATCATGATGAAGAAATATGATAGGGACTCTAATAATGATGTTTAGGTTCAAAAAGGGTCTGAGAGCAATTCTTCTGTTTTCTGAAAGTTAAGTGTGGAGACGGAGAGGATGGGAAGGCTGATCCCCTCCTTGCATTAGCTGATTTGATTTTTTTCATGCGCATTACGCAGTTTTCACTTTATCCTGCCTAAGCTGCCCTGTAACCCCTTAGTGGCCTAGATGAATCTGCCTGTGAAAGGAGGCTGGTTCCTGGAGATCAAGGAGCATTTTCATACCTGTAGCTGGGGTGTAGTAACCCCAGGTTATTCTCCTTTCTGTGCTATAGCTCTCCTGTGAAAGCTCTAATGACAGGAATAACAGAAATCTTCAAGTCTCGGTTCAGTCGTGTGCAGAGAAAACAAACTGAAGGATTTGAGTCAAATCTAGCTGCTCTTTTAGAATTTGAACATAATTCTATAGCCCAAGTAGCTGGGCTGTACTGATTCATGTCTTCTCGTTATATCCATTTGGTTACCAAAGTGCCACATTTGTGTATAAAGCCGAACGGCTTCGACTGCGTGGCATAAGAGCATGTTTTCCTGCATTGTCAGGATTTGGCAAGGAGCAGAATCAGTTTTACTGTTGCTTGAGAATGAAGTTCTGAGTCACGCTGGTGGAGCAGGCATTTAGCAAGTTTGTTTTCTTGGGGCACGGAGTTGTGAAGGCTTTGCCCAGGAAGCAACGCTAGCTGTGAATGAAGCAATCACAGGTTGTTTGAATTGCAAAGAGCGGATCACAGCTCATCCAGTTTCACCCTGGACTTTCCACTATGATGTTGGCCTGGAAACAAGAAAAAACACTTTCTATTGATTTCTGTGAGGAAATTGGTTCTAGCAGCTCCACCAACATAAAGGACGTGACCGGTCCCCATACCTGCCGTGAGATCCATGCAGGTGAAACCTTGCAACCGGGGCTTAAAGCACTGTATGCAGTTCTGTATGCTTTTGGATCCAACTGCATGTTTTCACTGAAAAATACTGCTGGGAGAGGGGCTTGGCTTCTCATCATACAAGGTGGTTGGTAAACATAAACAAACAAAGAGGAAAAATAAAAATTTTCTTCAAAATGGTATCCTCATTCCCCTGCTTCTGCTCAGCCAAAACCCTTCCTTTTTCATTTCACTGTTTATTTTTTTCAGTCTTGTGGTAACTTTTTTTTTTCTAATGAAATCTCTCAGATATCACCCACAATTTATAAAGAATTCACATATCCGCATTGTTACGTGATGAGTTCTTGCCATTTATCATCTGTCAGTGGCCCTTCGGGACTAGGAAAATCCAAGCTTGCTGATCTGCAGCTTATAGTCTTGCTGTAATCTCTTCCAAGCATTTTTCAGACTTACTGGAGTCACCAGTGTGTAGTTTTCTCTGAAATTTCATTCTTTGCTGCTTTTTTCCAGAAAAAAATGCCTGCAGAACTATCTTACTTTGCACCATTTGCCTCCGTAGTTGATTTCTTCAGAGCTTATTTGGACTCTTTGACATGCAAATGGACAGCACAGCAGAGCTGAGTCCCAGGTTCACCTACTTGCACACCAAGTTAGCTTCAAAACTCCTGTTCCTTAGTCCAGCTGTATGGACTGTGTGTTGTTCAGACTGTCCTTGGAAGGGCTTTAACGAGGGCTTTGCTACCTGCTGCACGGCTTAAAGGTTGTGTTAGGTCTTGGGAACCCTTTCTTGGAACCAGGTGCAGGACAAGCTCCATCTTGTCCTGCAAAACAACTCGAAAGTACTAGTGAAGACCTGGGTGGTAATAGGAATTCAGCTCACAAGGCAGTGCTGGTTTTGCTGGCTAGGGGTTCACATGTGATGCCTTGTAGCTTTAGTCCCTTGTGGCAGTGACACAGCAGCCACATGTCATGCCTGAGGTGCTTGTTAGTGCAGCTCCTCGTGTCCACCTTCCAAGCTACACCGTGACCACTGCCATTGCACGTCTCCGTAGCCAGCAGCCCTTGCAGAGGATGTAAGTGCTGAAAAGAGGTTAGAAATGCAATGCAACCTGGACAGCTTCTTGCTTGGAGGCTCATGTGCTGGCAAGGTGTGGAAGAAGAGATAACTTCGGAGCCTCCTGGACTTGGAGAGGTTTGTGCCAGAACCTGCCTTCCACAGCTTGCTGGACAAGCCACACGTTCCCAAGGCAGGTGGGAAGTGTCCCTGTCTCTCCTGTTTTTTTCCAGGCTCCCATCCCTACATGGTTTCGGGACGGAGGTGCCTCTTTGCTGGGGTCTTGTCCGGCAGCTCCCGTGTTTGCAGGGTGCGAGGTGGGTGCGCTGCTAACACCCGTCCTGCCGGAGAGCCAGTCAATGCTGTGGCTTTTTGTAGGTCCATTAAGGGTCTCTCTTGGTCAATATGATGGTTGTGCTGGTCGCCAGTGGTAGAGAGATGGCTTTTTTTGTGTGGTGCCCCCTGCTTTATTTTTTAAATGATTTTGATATCCAGATATCGTAGCCCTCTGAAGTTCCAGTGCTGGTGACCCCCCTGCCATTTGACTTGTGTTTAGTGATGGAAAATGAGCTGAGCTGGCCTAGCAGGAGCCCCCGGCCTGGCAGATGTGGCTGCAGGGCCAGCGGGAGCCCTCGGTTCTTGTGACCAGCAGCAGCTTTTTGTAGTTGTAGCCTTGCCTGCAGGCTGGGGCGCCCTTTGCTTGGTGCTGTGGCACGTGCGTGGGGACGGGGCTGCTCACCAGCCCTTTGTGGCCGGGCCAAGAGGACCGAGGTGCCGAGCGAGCGATAGCAGGGAGTCCTGAGCGAGGGCTGAGCCTGCGCAGCGGCGCGGAGGCCTCGCACAAAGGAGATCACAGAGGGCTGCAGGAAACAGAGCAGCAGCCCCGGCCCCCGGGGACGGCAGCGACAGAAGGAACAGCACGTACGAGCTCGGAGGGCTCCTGCCAGACCACAGCGAGGGGCTGCGGCCGCCCCAGGGTGCCGGTCCCGTCTCCCGCTGCATCGCCCTTCATAACGTGGGAGCTCTTTAAACGATTCCCTCCAAACCGAGGGCAGGTTAGTTCTCAGGCTTGGAGCAGGCAGATGGGGCTGGTGCAGCTTCCTGCGAGAGTGTGGAGAGGCAAGTCCCTAGAGTAACATAGAGTCCAGGAAAATAATAATAATGATGATTCATTTGCCGCAGTGTCGGACATCTCCGCATCAAACGGTGCTCCAGTGTCCGGCCAACGCGTTATTGTTCCACCCCGGCCCTTGAAGGGACTCCACAGGCTGCAACCTCGGGGCTATATTTACCTCTGTGTGTGACTTCCTCGCTCCTCGCCGTGTCCCACGTACCAGCATGCCCATGGGTGGAGAGAACTCGTGTGGCTCCTGAGGGCTCGGTATTTCATAATGCCTGGTGAGATGATTGCTTTACAAGGCCAACACTTATAGCTAGTAACAGCAGCTTGTAGTGACCTATATTTGAAGGAGAGCTCAGAGAATCCAGTCGGAGGACTAGACTAATTGCCAGCAGGTTTTAACTACATCTGGTAAAACGGAGCTGAGCACACTTGTCCTTGGCTACCCTTGCAGCCAAGTCATGCTCAGAGTGAGTTCAGCTGCACCATTTAATGCCAAAATAAACCACTGGATCTTGGCAAAGCTTTGGAGAGCCATGAATCTCAGCATAGTGCAAACTCCGTAGTGTTTGCAGGGCCTTAGCACCTGTCCCACATGGACAGACCTTGGCCAGAACAACCTGTTCATGTCTGAAATAAACTGTTTCTCTGTCCATGTCTGACTTGATAAACCCAGATTTCCATTGTCTCAGCCTTGTAAAAAGTACTGCCATGATCACAAAAGCAGGTCTTTTCCTAATAAATTGTATCCTCTCCACTGAAAAATAATAATAATAATAATTATCATTTCAGAGAAGTGCTAGGAGGCAGCCAAGGGCTTCTGTTGGCACATGTGTTAGAACTAGGAGAACAACATGTGTAAAAGCCCTAATGTAAATCCATTGCCTTGGGGTAGAAAGTGCTTTTCCATGGCAGTTTACCATCATTAACTCAATAATAACAGGCTCTACACCGGGGGAGCTACGCTCATCCCAAAATAGTAAATAAACCAAAGCAGTGCAGCAAGCTCAGGAGGAGGAGGAGGAGGGTCTGGGGCTGTGTGTATCAGGCCCTGCGAGTTCTCCACACTGCTGCTGCCTCTCTGTAGGGTCCCAGGGCATAGTGCGAATCCGTCCGTCCTTTACTCCCACCAAGGGCTCGGAGGATGTGAGTGCGGAGGTGTCAGCTGGACCACGAGGGACCCCCACAAGGGACAGTAGAAAGAGCCACGTGCTGGTCCAGTTGCTCAAAGCGACCAAGGGGATGTTGCTGTGTGTTCAGTGCCTGGTCTGCACGAGCAGCGTGATCTGTGTCACACTAAACACACCACAGGCACTGCTTGCTTGTAGCATCCTGGTCCTGCTGAAGTGTTTGGACCCTGAGACATTCAACCTTGGGAGTAAAAAAAACCCAGCTTCATTCAATACAGATGAGGAGTTCCCCCAAGTATCAGTTTGATCCAAAGCCTATGTGAGTCAATGGGAGTGTTCCCATACATGCCAAGTCCATAGACCTCACATAAGTGCTATTTTTTCCATGTGCTTTAGTTCTGCTTTAATTTTGGATCCCTGGAAACCTTCCTCTTCCACAGAATTTTGTTGTAAAATTAAGGGGGAAAAAAAAAGTGGCAGTTTTTGTAGTAAGCTTTTTTGCTTTGTTCATTTCTTTTTCTTTTCTGTCCTTATCTGACCACACTTTGATGGTGAATGCTATATAAAGCATGTGCATGGAAGATGTGTTGAGAAGGTGAATAACTATTTTACAGGATTTATCTTCATATTTGCTTCTGGTTTGAAGATCTGTCAGTGCAGAAAACTCCGTGCTCTGGAGGCTGCACCAGGCGTTTTCTTCTTCCTGTGTTCTGTAGGTCCGAGCTTGACTCCGGAGTGCCCTGAGTAACACTCAGCCTTGAGTAACACGGCGCGCGGGAAACGTCACCCCGTGTGACAACCGTGCATGAGCTAAGTGTCGGCAGGAATTTGTGAAACAATTCCGTTTTTGTAAAGTCGGAGTGCTGCTGGGGGGGGGGGGTTTCCTCGGTGGGGCAATACGGGGAGCAGTGTCCGTGCTCCAGGGTATTGCGGGAGTTTTTATACTCGTGCTGCACGGGGGGCGGCACCGGCGGCTCCCGGGGCCGGTGCGGGGGTACCCGGGGAGGCGGCGGGTCCGGTGCGGGGGTGCCCGGGGCGGCTCCCGGGGCGGCGCGGGGGTGTCCGGGGCGGCTCCCGGGGCCGGTGCGGGGGTGCCCGGGGCGGCTCCCGGGGCGGCGCGGGGGTGCCCGGGGCGGCGCGGGGTGCCCGGGCTCTCCGGCCCCGGCGCCCGGGGGCGGCGCCGCGCTCCGCTCCGCGCTCCCCGCCCCGCGCCGCTCGCCCCATGTGCAGAAATAGCCGCGGCGCGGCCGGCAGCGCCTTTCCGCGCAGCGCAGCGGGGCTCGGCGCAGCGCAGCGCAGCGGAGCATCCCGGGGCCGCCCGGCCCGCATGGCCCCGCGCTCGGGCTCCGCGCCGCGGCGCTGAGCGCGGCCCCCGCCGATGCCCCCCGGGGCCGCGGCCCGGCGCCCCCCGCGCCCCTCCGGCCCCGCAGCCCGGACATGGGTGTTGCTGCGCGGGCAGCGCTGCCCCGTGGCCTCTCGGAACCCGCGGGAAGCGCCGCGCTCCCATGAACGGCTCCAGCTCCCCGGCCTGGCCGCTCGCCATGGACACTATGAAAACCACCTACATCGCGCTGGAGCTCATCATCGCCGTGCTCTCGATCGCCGGCAACGTGCTGGTGTGCTGGGCCGTGGCCATCAACAGCACCTTGAAGAACGCCACCAACTATTTCCTGGTGTCCCTGGCCGTGGCCGACATCGCCGTGGGTCTGCTCGCCATCCCTTTTGCCATCACCATCAGCATCGGCTTCCAAGCGGATTTCCACAGCTGCCTCTTCTTCGCCTGCTTCGTGCTGGTGCTGACCCAAAGCTCCATTTTCAGCTTGCTGGCAGTGGCCATCGACAGGTACCTGGCTATTAAGATCCCCCTGAGGTAAGAGCCTGGAGGACGGGCAAATTGCCCGATTCCCTGACAGACGGGGCCGTGACTTTCCTTGCTTTAGCACGGGGGAATGCCGGTCCGCTGCGTTCCCATAAGAGGTTGCTCGCAACTGTGAGAGATGTTGGAGTCACTTGTTGCAGGGCTGGGATCCGTCTCGGGTCACTTACTCCAAAGTACACTCAGGCGCTCAGTTTCTTAAGGATATTTGTCTTGGGAGGATCAGTGACTTCCTGGGGGGCTACACAGCGATGCAGGAGTGAGCTAAGGAATAGCCTAGTTAATCTATGCAGGTATTTATACAACCCCCATTGCTGTGGTATCTGGGCATCTCCCGGATAATGAAATACCACTTTTTCTTTCCACTTCCCAGCCCATTAAAGAAGTCACCTTGCAAGCTGTCCCTTAAGAGGTCCCTCTTAGTGAGCAATGCTTTTAGAAAAGCTGAGAGTCACCTTAAGTGGAGCTTTAAATGACTTTTTATGTGCCTGCATTTCCAGCATGGTCTGGGCTGAATAGGCTCTTTAGGTGTTTGGGGAACTAAAACGAACAGGATGAAAGTGCAAGATGCTACATTGACAGATGCTGAGTGCGTGTTTCTGCGCTCGCATAGGCTCCTTTTCCTGAGTGTTCAGTGAATGGGTGTGAAATTCAGTTACCCTCACAGGACGTCAGCTCCGTGCGCACACTGGCAGAGGGGGACATGGAAGGAGAAAGGATTTGCACCTCAGTTTTCAAAACCTTACAGTTCAGACGTTTATACAAGCCCAATGTCAAAGAAAGACATTAAATTAGATTCCTTCTCAGCTAGGAGACTTTGCAATAAACTGGACAAAATGTACTAAATATATTTTACAAGCACTGTAACAGTGAGTTAGTGCAGCAGCTTCCTAAGCTGAAATGCTCCAGAGCTCTGGATTTTGGGTTACAGTGACCTGCCTGTCTTAATCATATGTCTCTTGTCCCTCCCCAAGAAAAGTCATGGGAGCCCAGGGCTGCTCCGGGGGATGGTCTGCAGTGGAATCTGGGGGTAAACAGGGCAGAATGGGGGGAGAAACCAGAGGTGCAGCAGTGTGACCATGTGAGCTGCAGCGTCCTGCGTCCGGCTTGTCGCTGGCGCCTGCCTTGCACAAGCAACGCGTTCACCCTACAATGACCTTAAAAAAAACCCCCTGAGCCCTGTTCTGGCCCCTTGCGTCAGAGAGGCCCCAGACATTATGCAAATAGGAATTGCTCATCAGGCAGATGACAAGTAGCGGTAACGGCAGCGCGGGTATCGCTGAGCGGCTGCGCGTGTTGTCGGAGCATGGGAACGCCGTGACGCCGAGCGCCGCTCTGCAGCCCGGGAGGCAGCAGGAGAGGAGGGCTCCGGCGCTGCCGGCGGCTCCCACCCGGCAGCTGCGCTGGGATAACGGAGTTGGGTGACGGGCCCGTCAGTTCGGGGCTTTCCTGCCATGGGGTCTAGCAGCCGAGCGGCAGCTACGAGGCCGTCTGAGCTTTTTTTAGGTTTCAGTTTAATCGCACCACCCATCACAAGCGAGATGTTCCAGCGTGGGCCGCTGACTGCAGCCGTCTTCCTTTGCACCGCGAATGGGTTTTGCAGAGCTTGGCCGAAGAAGTCGACCTGTTTGAGCTCAGTTTCTGCTCAGCAGCGCGTTCCCTCCTGCGTGTGCGCGCAGAAGGGAAGTGATTCTGACAACTGACAAGAAAGAAAGAATTTCCTTTGCTCTTTCTTTCCTTTTTCTTTTTCCACTCTCTTGCTTTCCAGTTAATTCCCTAGACTTTTGGCCCATTCCTGCACCTGTGTGGGATAAAACCCCAGGGCACATCTGCCTCATTTCAGGGTGCTTTCGCAACATCGTTTTTTTCAGCCCATCTTAGGCTAGCACTTTATTCCATTTACACAGATGTCTCCATTCCTGGACCTGCTTCCTAGCTGACACGTCCAGCCCTTTCAGCTATAGGATGAATCCAAGCCCGGTCTGCTCCGAAGTGGGAGGGTTGGATTAAACTTTGTCTCGGCTTTGAGGCCTGTTCCTATGGCCTAAAAGGGGAGCTACACAATAAAAGCACCTTAGGGGGCTGGTGGGTTACGGGCTGCTGGTGTGGGAGGGAAATGAGCAGCTCTTGGCTTCAGGAGCAGGTGAGTGACTTGTCCAACAACCCGTTCTGGGTAGATGCAGGCACAGTTTCTGGATGGAGAAAGGAAAAGTTGCTGATCTGCTTGTAGGAATTAAGATTTTTAGAAAAAAAATGTTTAGCACTAAAATACTTGTTCTGGAGAGCAATGGGGAGCCTGCGAGCAGGGCATGAAGGGTTCAGCCCTAAGGAAATGCTCTGAACCGGCGCACGGCCTGACCTGCCCAGGCCACACTAACCAACGCAGACAAGTGTCGCACGGCCCCCGGGCTGCTCCACGGCTGCGGGAGCGCCTGGATAACAGCGGCCTTCCCCACTGTGGGCCAAAATCCCATCGGGAAGAGGAAAATTGTGTCTGTCAAACTGCAGCAGTGAGGTTGGGGGTGTCTGGTGCAGACTTTGCACGTTGCTTAACCCTTCCTGCGTTGCTGCACCGTTTTGTAAAGCGGAGGCGACCTCTCCGGAAAGGAACCAGTACGTTCTCATGTAGACATTAGAAAAAAATAAGTCTTCTAAAATGTAAAAATGGCACTTGGGAATCCTCCCTCTTCTGGCTATAAATATTGTCTGGATTTGATCCGAGGTTGTGCACGCTTCATGTCCCTGGAAGCTGCTTTTAGTTTGCTTTGTCAATTTTACTCTTTTTCAAGACCCGCCCCGGCCCGTTCCGGCTCGCGCAGCTGCTGCTCCGAGCCCCTTCCCGCCGCCGCCCCTCGCACCAGGACGCGGCTCCTGCTCCTCAAACGCCCCGACCTGTCCTGGCTTCCCGCTCCACGGAGCCTTCCTGGAGCGCCCTCTTCCCTGCAGCACCTGCAAGGCCGGAGCCGGGCGATTCGTCCTGGAAAATTTGCAGGAAATTTGTCCTGGGAAGTCACGTCTCACACCTGGGTGGTGCTAGGCTTTGCTTGCTGGCGTTCTCCAGGGGTGGATTTCACCCCTCGGCCCCATAGCAGCGAGTTGGGGAAGCTTTGGAGGTGTAATAGCATCTGCCCCTCTTACTAGCCTTACGCGGCAGTCTTGGGTAGGGCTCATGGTAGGACACACCTGGAATGAGTGTGTCAGGAACAGGGGAAGGCAGAAGAGACTCTGTGCTTAGAGGACAGAGGAGCAGGAAGCCCCTGCCCAACTTCACTGTTTGTCCTCAGCTAAGTGACTTGTTGGGTATCTACGAACAGAGGAAGCGCTAGAGCCACCAGGGAGGGAAAATCCTCCTCAGGGCCTTGGGCCTCCTCTGCCAGCCTTGACATTTGCTGCTATGGGCGGCAGGTGGAGAATTGCAGCCGCTTTTCCTCCTTTTGCCCTTGCTTCATTTCCTTTCCGAAGGGAAATCCTTCCATTAGGCACGGCGGAGCTCCTGACCGCGGTGCCTGACGCGGAGCCCACATCTGCCCAGTCCTCCCCTTGGGCACTAATTAGTCCCCTTGGGTGCTAATTTGCTACCAGATGCCGACCCCCTGCAGGGAGCCACCTCGGAGCCCCCATGTCCACCAGGGGAGATGGTGCCGGGTGGGAACGGCGCAGCGGGAGCCGGAGCAGCGCGGGACGGTGCCGCCTGCCAGGGCCCTTCCCAGGCCTCAGCGGAGGGCAGAGCCCGGAGCTTGGACACAGGGGATTTTTTTCAATTTTGGTCAATTGTATTAAGAAAGCTGGCTAATTCTGGAGGTGAACAAGGCAAGCTTTAAATCTAGCAGAATTTTGCTTCAGACCTTTCAGCACCCCCAGAGGGGCTCTCGGGGCCCTGTGCCCTTCCTGTGGCTGCCCCGGGCAGGAGGCGGCCACTCTCGTGCGCCGCGAGACGCTCGGGATTAGCAGCCCCAGGCTCTGCCGGCCCCTGGTGCCATCTGCTCCCGCGGCTTTGCCCGGCACACGTCAGGCCTGGGATGCGCTGCCGAGCGGATTATCCTCCTAAGCCCCTCGCTGACACCAGGTCCGGGCACAAGGCCCTGGCCCCGCGGGCAGCCGGGAGCAGTTGCCCTCCCTGGCGTCGCCGCGGGCGGCTCCACGCGCACAGCAGGCTCCGGGGCTGCCCCTGCCCCGCGGGACCAGGGCGCCGTGTGCGCAGGGGCGCAGGTCGGGACGTGGCACGGGGCTCTGCGGGGAAGCGGGTGGGTAGGAACTTGCTGGGGCTGGGAGAGGCCGGCGCTTTGGGCCCTTTGGGAAGGTTTCGGGCTGTTTCATTGCAGAAGGGTGCTCCAGCGGCGCTCGTGCCCTCCCTGCCCATGGGTGTTATCCCGGGGCCCGTGGGTGAGAGCGGAGCTGCTCTGTGCGGTTTGTGCTGTGGTAGCTCCCTGTGACTCAGGGCTCGCGCCTCATTTTTCTGGGCTCTTCAGCCTGGGCACCCCAGAGCTCCCTGCGGTTGCCCTTGGGAGGTCTGGTGGTGCTGGGAGCTTTGGAATGAGGAAAATCCTCTGCCCTGGGTGCCGCTGCGGCCGATCACGTTGTCTTGCAGGGAGGGTGGTGCCCGGGGAAGAGCTCCCGGAGCTCATGGTGCTCTTAGCAAGTGGGTTTGTGCCCAGGGACTCAGGGCTGTTGTGTGGGGCCACAGAAGGGCATGCAGTGCCTGGCAGCGCCCCAGAGGCACCTCGAGTGCTGATGTGTCCCCGTGTCGGGGTGTAAGAGCCGGTGTGCTGAGCTGTGACCGCGTTTCCATCAACGTGGCTCCGTGCACCTCCGTCAGGTCCCTAGGCCTCAGGGCTGGGGTGCCTGGAAGGACGCGGGGAAGCCTCCCGCTGCCCTGCACCCCGGTTGTGCCTCGTGTCTTGGCATCGTCCTGCATGGCCCACAATACTGCTGCGCGGTGCCGGGCTGGGCCGGGGGCGGTCCAGGAGGCCGGGGCAAGCGCTGACTTGCTGTGTGCAGGGTGGAAACTGCTCCAAGGCGCTCGTGGCAACCAGGGCCAGACACTGTGCTCTGCTGCCCGTGTGGAATCGACCTGCCTGTGTGCGCCCCAGCTCCACTACCCGCAGTTCTGCGGGGCGCTCCGGGCAGCGCCTGCAGCCTCCCGCGTTTCGGCCTCCCGCGGTGCCCGTCCTGGCAGCCCCGCTGCCCTTCACGCTCCAGGGGCTGCCCTGAGCGCAGCTGCACCTCGGGCGACTCGCAGCGCCGGCGCTGGCCCGCGGCTCAGGGAGTTCGCGGGGACTCGTGTTCGCTTTACGTGTCCACGGGCGAAAAAGTGGCCTTGCCGTCGATTTATGGCAACCAGGGAATCCCATTTTGGTGCTCTGGGCAGCCGGGCGGCCTCGTGGCGCAGGCTGGGCCCGGCTGCTGAGCGCAGCGGCCACTGCCCCGCTCCGAGCGCTGGGAACAGGTAGTGGCGGGCGGCGAGCCGGCCACGGGGCCGGGAGCTGTAGAGGGCAGCCTTGGCCTCCGCGCGGCTCTGCCGGAGCCCCCGCGAAGCCGGAGCGCGGGGCGGGATGAGCGTACGGACGCGGCTGCTCGCCAGGAGCCGTGGGGCACCAGGGGTGCCTTCCTCATGCTGCTGCCAAAGTCACCTCTGGCCAGTGTCAGCCCACGGCCGATGGCCACCTCAGGGCTCCCCGTTCTCCAGGGCTGGGGTGGGTCCTGCTCTGTGTGTTGCTGCTGGTACTTTGTGTCTCGCATCAAGCAGCTTCCGCGGGCCTCTGCTCCCAGGCAGGATCGTTCCCAAGGGACAGACAGCCCAGGCCAGTCCCGCTTCATCCCGGAGCGGCTGCTCTGCTCCCGCCGCAGGGGCTGAGCCAGGGAACGCGCCGGGTGCAGGGGGCCCGGCCTCGCCTCACACAGCTCCTCTTCGCTTCCTTCAGAGGCTTCAGCTTTTGTTCCACACAAGGCCAAACCACAACACAAAGGCAGAAACCTGGAGCACTCAACCAGTGACCAGTGATGGGAAGAGCCGCGGCGGAGCCGAGCAGCCCTTGCCACGATGGAGCCCTCGAGGCCCGAGCGGCCCCACGCGCGCGGCGGCTCCCACACACAGCGCCGGAGCAGCCGCCCTGGCCCCGGCGCGCTCAGCTGCGTGTCCGCACAGGGCCTAGCACAAGAGGTTGCCCACGGGCGGCGCTTGGCCCCGCGCGGCTGCCGAGTGCGCGGCCCCTCGTCCCGCTGCTCCACGCGTGTGTCCCCGTGCGCGCGGGAGCCCCGGCTCCCTGTGTGCGGCCGCGCTGCACGCGCGGGGCTGGGGCCGGTGCAGGCGGGACAGGAAGGCCGGGAGCAGCCGCTCTTCCCCGCGCACAACAGGGACAGATGTGAAGGGGAAGTGATTTGTCTACGACTGGACACGGAGAAACCCAGATGTCCTCCTTCCTTAGCTGATATTGTAGCCACTAATCAGATTTATCTCTCTCCCGCCAACTCCTTCCTGGTAAAATAGCACAGCCTTTTTTGTTGTTGTTCCTTTTTCTTTCCCCCCTCCAATGGTTCATTAAAAATGTTCTGCCGGGATGTTGCAGCTGATATGTGATCTCCTTTGCACGACTGTGCATGGAGCAGACAGCAGCAGCAATGGCACTCATTTTGTGCCACTGTATTGCAGAAAAAAAAGAGCAAGATGTTTGGTACAGCTGCAAGTAAATGGCGAGGACACAATGCTTGGCAGCCAGACTGCTTGCTAACCTCCTGAATGGAGGTGTCTGTGTATTTCCCTTTATACTTAAAATAGAAACATATAAATTGTCGCTGCCTGTTTGCACCAGAGCACCTGCACGGGCCGCGCGCTGCAGGCTCCCCATCTGCTCGCCTCGCCGTGACAGCGGCCTGGGCATGGGCGAAGGGGGAGACGAAGCAGAACGGCGAGAGCCGCAGCGCCGCCGCGCAGCCCCGTCGCCCCCGGCCGCGCTGGCGCTGCATCACGGCGCTCAGCCCATCTAACAGGGCATCAGCTCGTCTGCAAGTTAGTGACGGAAATTGCTCATCAAAAACTGCTTTCGGGGGAGAATTGGCACAAGCTTCCTGTGCAGTGCAGAGCAGAGCAGGGCAGCAGCTGCGCACCAGGCGGGAGCGCAGTTCCCTGCTTGCTGCTGCTGCACTGATGGCAGCTGCTGACACCCAGCCCTGCAGTGCCAGCAGGTGTGCGGGGTCAGAGCCATCGGCTCTGCCCAGCTGTGCTCAGCAGCGCCCACCGGCTGCCCTGGCCTCTCTCCAGCAGTGCCAAAGCGCTTGTTTCTCACTAAAACACGGCCGTCCTAGCAAGCAGAAGTGCTGCAGAGGGCCATTGTCCAGCGCCCTGCACTAGCGCCTGGCACAGCCATTTCGGCAGTTGCCACGATGCTTTTCCAGAAAAAAAAAAACATGGAGTTTGCCAACATGTCACTGCGGAGGGACCCAGTCAAGAGGGAGCCCCTGGCAAAGGGCCCTGTCCTGAGCCCGACCTGGTGCTCCCACGTCCACGGCCGGCAGCCGGGTGGGAGCTGGGCTAATTGGCTAATCGATCACCATTGCGCCAGCTAAGAGGCTGCCCGGCTATGCAGAAGGAGCTAATGTATCGCCAGGTTATTTGATCTCAATAAATCGTTTAAAAATATTCAGCTGGTATTTACATTAGAGAACCTCTTGATGCCTCTAGGCAGAAACATAGAGGAGATTCAATATTTGTTATACATTAATTGGACAGACTTAGGTGAGTAAATTTACCTTAATAGCTTCTTGCCTAATAATGTGATGCCCAGGAGAGCGAGGAGGGGTTTTGCTGGAATGCTCGGAGCTGTGAGAAGCTCCTCGTCCCTCACTGCCTGTTCATGTTTTGCAGTGCCTAGAAGAGACCCGGGCTCAGCGGCCCCGCAGGCCGTTCCCGCTGCTGCTGGCGGTGGTTTTCGGCAGGAGGGTGCCCGGCCGCGCGCTCGGCTGCTGCTGGAGGGTGCTCCTGCGCGTGGCCCGGTCGGCAAGGCTCCGAGCGCCTTCATCTGATAACGGCTGGGCATGTTCTTACTGTTAAGCATGTGCTTAGCTTCTGCTGACTGCAGACCCATACAATGTCCCATCCGACGGGTTTATTAAGGCAATAGTGAGGCAATTAGTGAAAAAATGCAGCGCACCAAGTAAACCTAAACGCCACTTGGGCCTCTTCTGGCCTGTAGCTCCGCGGCGGGTTTCTGCAGGGCGCCTTTTCCTCGTCTGCCTGTCCGGACAGCTGCAGCGAGGAAACAGTTTGTGAGCCCGGAGTTACCTGCTACTGAGCTGCTGTACCGAGAGTGTTGGGAGGAATTTGCAGTGCGTCCGTGCAGCGTCACTGAGGAAAGAAGGAGCAAATGGAAGGGGTGCCATGTTCACTGGGACTAAGTAGCCCCACTTCACTTTCCACCATGTCCTCCCTGAACACCAGGGACGCAGCTGGCTCCGTCGCTCAGCCCTGGTCCGTGCAAACAGGGAGCGTGACCCGTCCCGTCCCTCCATCCCTCCTTCCCAGCGCGGGGCTCTGCTTCAGCGCGATGCTGCCTGCGCTGGGCAGGGCTGAGCAGCGCTAAAACAAACAGCCTCCATCACAGCCCCCAGAAAGTCAAGTAACTTCTTAATTGGTTTTGCACGCCTTGGAGCAGAGCCTTCCCTTGCAGAAAGGGTCAGGAACGTGGCAAAAGGAAAAAGACCATGTGGGGCTGTGTGGGGGCTGCGTGAACGCCGTGCACGAAGCCAGTCCTGCTTTTCATTACATTGCCTGCAAGCAGCCTGCTTTGTTTCAGACAAACAAAACTACCTCCAGGAAGAGCTTGATTCTTTCAGTCTGTTCCTGAAATAAGAAATGTTTCCTTTTGCATTTTCCACTCTTACTACACCAGTCATTGTGACATTCATGACAGAGGCAGCAAATGAGCCATTAAGTGATCAGCTCAGAGGGAACAGCAGCAGCCTGGGCCCAGGTATTTTACTCCCACTTGCAGATTGATGAAAGGGCAGGAGCAGCGACGGCTGCTCCCTAGGGCACTGGCCAAGACCATTAGGCAGAAGCTTTGGAGACTCTGACCTTGCCAGTGAGGGCCTGAAGGCAGTGGGATTTCTGGGCTACTGCCCCAAATCAAATCTTGAGCAGCCTCCGCCGCGAATCGGATCAAGCTGCTGAAAACAGGCACCTAACACCGGCCTGTGAGAACAACGGCCCTGGCCTCGCCGCCGCCCCATCTGCTGATAATTTCTCACCTTCTGAAGTGGTCAGAGGTTAGTCATAATGAGAGAAAAGTGCAGGAAAAAACCCCTCGGTGGTCGGCGCCGCTGTCGAGCAGCTCCGGGCGCAGCGTGTTGGCTGCTGCGCAGCAGAGGCGGCCGCTTCCTCGCGCGCCCCCGCGCCCGGCGCCCGCTGCGGCCGCCCGCGTCGCCGCGGCCCCGCGGAGCAGCCCGGGGCGGCCCCGCGCGCGGCCGGGGCTGATTCACGCGCACAGCTGCGCTGCTGTGGGAATGAGAGCCCGGAAGAAAGGGAGAGCAGCGTTCCTGGGCGAGGAGGAGCCGGGCAGGGAGGCCAGAGTAAACAAGCACCGCGGAGGGTGCAGGGGGGGGCCGCTCACAGGGCAGGCCAGGGGATGCTCATTTGCTATAGATAGGACAATAATGGATTTCGCATGTTGTCCGTCTGGCACTCGCTGCGCTCTCCCTATCCCTGCAAAGCGATCCGAGCGATGCTGTGAGACTGGGAGCTCTTCTAAGTGCGTCCCAAGCAGCTCCTTGTTGCTGCGTTACTGTTTCTATTCCAGCTCCCTTTGCTCCTGGGTGCACCTGGGGGCACCTTGGCCTTCTTGGCTACGCAGGCGCCCAGCCCTTGGTGCGGGGGCAGTGCGGGCCTCTGCAGCGCCCCGCGACGCAGCAGCTGGTCCCCAGGCCACTGCTGAGCGTCCGGCCAGCACCGGGAACAGCAGGTGCCCAAGGACTTAAAGCTGCAGCCCTGACACCCACTTGGTGGGGCAGGAGAGCACAAGCTTCATCTGGCAGCAGCGAGGGGTGCGCGAGGCGAAAGGGGGGAGACGGGCGCAGCGCTTCTAGCTCCCCTGCTTGGATCCAGGGCTGAAGAGCGACACAGCCCTGGCTTGGACGGCTCTTAAGGAATCTATCATTAGCAGTTGCTTTCGGATGCTGGCACAGAGAAGCCTTTCAGGGTATTTGTTATCCAACCACAACACCCTAGCGTGGGCTGCATCCTGGCGTGTGGAAGCCAGCAATTGCACTGTTTGGGAAGCTCGTAGGATCCACAGTTTCCACACACACATATGCTTCCCACATTAATCTGTGAGGTAGCCGAGACACATTATTGGACAGCTGCAGGCTCCAGCACAGGCTGCCTTTGCTGCAGGCTCCAGCAGCCCAAGCTGAAGCCGGTTGGCTGCGGTGCAAAGGCCGTCGGAACACGCGGTGCTGCTGGCCGGGCCCAGGCGGCCTCGCGTGCCCCCGCGTGCCCAGCAGCGGATCCTCCGAGCACGAGCTGGTTGCAGGAGG
Source organism: Tinamus guttatus (assembly GCF_059628265.1). Classification (NCBI taxonomy): domain Eukaryota; kingdom Metazoa; phylum Chordata; class Aves; order Tinamiformes; family Tinamidae; genus Tinamus; species Tinamus guttatus. Next base: position 674,120 of record NW_028289014.1, on the reverse strand, counting down.
AGCCTTCCTTCTACAGCCACCTCTTTGCTGCTGGTAGCTTAGGGCCATGCAGCGACAAAGCCCTTTGAGGAACCCAAGTCCTTACCTTTCCTGATGCTCAGGGGCGAGGGGCAGTGCAGGGCACCTCGCAGGAGCCCAGTGAGTGTGAGCAGGCACGGCATGATCCCCCCAAATGATGGCAGAGGTGGGTTCCTGCGGAGGGGTAGGGGGCTCTTGGGATATTGGCCAGACCGTGGGTGGCTTTAACTGCCGCGCAGCGAAGTCACAAGCGCTCCTTTACGTAATGGCTCCATTTTGGTTTTGTTCCTGATTCTCTAGGTATAATAGTCTGGTAACTGGGAAGCGGGCAAGAGGCCTCATCGCTGTGCTGTGGGTCCTGTCCTTTGCAATTGGACTGACTCCGCTTATGGGCTGGAATAAAGCCATGAGTGGGTGTCCCAACGCCACCAACCAGACAGGGGCTGCCCCTGGGAAGGACCACCATGGCTGCTTCATCTCATGCCTCTTTGAGAACGTGGTGACTATGAGCTACATGGTGTACTTCAACTTCTTTGGTTGTGTGCTGCTGCCACTCGTGATCATGCTTGGAATCTACATCAAGATATTCATGGTCGCCTGCAAACAGCTGCATCAGATCGAACTGATGGGCAACTCCAGGACCACACTACAGAAGGAGGTTCATGCAGCCAAGTCTCTGGCCATCATCGTAGGACTTTTTGCTTTTTGTTGGCTGCCCCTGCATATCTTGAACTGCATCTCTCTCTTCCATGAGGACTTCTCCAGATCCAAGCCTGAGTGGGTGATGTACATGGCCATCATCCTCTCCCACGCCAACTCTGTCATCAATCCCATCATCTACGCCTACAGGATCAGGGACTTCCGCTACACATTCCATAAGATCCTCTCCAAGATCCTCTGTAAGGCAGATGACCTCCCCAAGTGCTCCACTGACAACAACCAGCACCTGACTGTCTGCAGTACTAACTCTCCAGCAGCCTCTGTGACCATATGACCGTGCATGTCCTGCTCCTGGGATCTTGCATTTTGTCCCTGACACTACCCTTCCTTGTGCCTATGTGAACCGCTGACTCCCAGAGGAGCGCTCAGAGATGACCACTATGCAGTTATGCAGCTGTATTTTTTATTTTTTTATTAACATAGTGCCTCCTAGAGGAATAACCTGACCGGGGAGACTGCGTGCAGCTCCCCCTCTACTGTAACCCAGGTTCCATGAGTGCTGTTGATCTTATTGTATTTCATTTCCAGGTCAAACATTGACTATGGAAGACCCACCTGCTGGGGGGTGTTTCCCCAATTGTGCTGCTCATGTCAAGTCCTAGGATCTTTATTTTTATTATGATTATTTTTTTATTCTTTTAATTCACTTAGTAATAATTTTGTGTCTGTTTTTGAGTTGTTCTTTAAGTCCATACTTGACAGCACTTTGGTAATACCCTAATTATTCCATCAATTGTTTGATGCAGCTAGTATTCTCTGATGGGAAAAAGTCTTACTTTGACCAATTGCTGGTATGAAACTGAATCTGTGTTTCCAGGCTTGGAGGGAACTGATCGTGCTAATGGGAAAACAAGTTCATTAACTGGCCATGTATTTTTGCCCCAGTACAGAAGCCCTGCTTACAAAATGCTAAAATGTTAGGAAAGGGCTGGCTGAACTCACAAACTTTAGCAGTCTTATTGCCTTTAATCACTTTGTTCTATTGGATTTACTGAATTCTTCAGACCAGTTCTTCAGGTGTGACATCAAATCTGATTTCTGTTTTCAAAATTCAGAAGGCAGAAGCACCCAGCTAGTCACAGAGAGTCCGGTCCAAAGTCTCTGGGGTTAGTGGAAACGCTCCCTTGGTGACATGATCTCTACAATTAGACTTTGCTCTCAAGTCAAACCTTGCTAGACCTGCACTGCTTCCAGAAGTGCAGGCTTTGTGCTGTGATTCCTACAACGTGATCTTGCTGGCGCTCGTGTATATCCTCGTGAGCCTCAGCAGTCATGAAGCTCCTTCTAGCAGTGAGGAGGTTTTACCCTGACCTACACCAGCAGCAAAAGGCACTGGAAGGGAACTATTTTGCCTGAGAAACTAGAATGTGTTGACCTGCGAGCTGATCTTGGCTGAGCTCTATGGGAAAGAAGTTCATACCACAGATTTTCTAGCCTTGACTGTAACTGCAGGGCCCTGGCCTTTTAAAAGAAAAGGCCCACTCAGCTCCAGAGTGGTCTTAATTTATACTGCAAGTTAGTAACTCTCCAGAGCCACAGCTCAGTTTTTAATTACTGCACCTGAGTTACTATGTAACTGTGGTATACAAAACTATAGGAAGGTAGAAGGAAAAGTGCATTGTTTTCCAAAGTACTGGTACTCTCCAAATTGCATGGAGACTAGAGCAATGTTTCTGGAACCCTCCAGCAGGGCAGTTCATTCCACAACTGAAAAGAAATGGGGTGAGGAAAGGGAGTCAGACAGAACATCAGGCTCCCTCCTTCATGCCCAAAAGCTGATTTTGGCGCAGAGACATGTGCTTGACTGGTAAGACTACGACATGAAGCAAACCATGTTACTGCTCCAGCCATAAAGTGGTTGTGGAAGGAAAAGCATCTTGTTAAAGGACAGATCAAAATCTAGCTCAGATCTACCATAGCGTTGCAGCCTGCTTCAAATCAGGAGTTTTACCTGATGGCCTTTTACCTGATGGCTGAAAAGTGGCAGCACTTCCCTCTGTAGCACTCAGTGCCAAGAGAACTGTGATCACTGTGACTGGTGGTAAGCTGGAGTGCAAGGATAGGGATTTAATATGGTTCTCAGTGGTAACCCGTAACACTGGCCTTCCTAATCCACAGCAGGAGACAGAGATAAGCAGTCATTTTAGAGTCAGGTTGCAGGGAAGGAAATGTAAACACATCCAGATCCTGGAGGATAGGCCCAGTGGGCAGACTGTGATCCGTAGAGCAGTTTGTCCCTGATAAGTTGTACTTGAACTATAGAGATATCAGCTTTTCTTTTTCTTTTTTTCTAACTGCATTGCACTTATGAGGGTGGTGCAACATAAGACCCCCTCACACACTTCAGAGTTTAATTTCTCTGAAATATATAGACGACAAATAACCTGTAAAATCAACTGAAAAACAGTGGTGAAAATCTTATCTGAACAAGTTCTGCTGCAGCAGCATCTGCTCTGCCAGCTGATGTGATCTGCAAGGAGCAGCTGCAGGTGGGATCCAGGGCCCAGCTTGCACACAGAGGCCAGTTCTCTAACAAGTGATGAATGTAGATGCTTTGTATTTAGCAGCTCAATGTGTGGACAGAGCCAGACCCAAACCCTGGGGAATCACCAGTAAGCTCTGAATGGGCCTGCAGATGCTTAGGGTTTATCGAAATTTGGCTGCAACTGGTTTGGGTATCTCAGATACGGGCATTTCCAAAAAGATCCTGAATAGTTAAAGTTACTGTCCCAAGTGCTTCTCCTTTAACATCCCCATTCAGCTTTGCTGCATCTGCCTTGTTCATGGTCCAGCTAACGGATGTATCCACCTCCTGCCATTTGGGCAGTGTTTGGCTCTCCTTACTTCATTCCTTCCCTTCCGTATTATCTTTGGCCATGTTCCTCCTGTTAATCATAGCTGGAAACAACCAGGGTTTCACCTGCAGGTCTGGCAGTGTTGCAAAGTGGTTACAAGCCACATTTATCCTTCCAATAAAAAAATGTAATCCCTTCCCTCCTGTTGTCTGAAAATGAACCAAAATCCCGACAGCACAGAAGAGACTGAACCACGCAGCGCTGCAGTTCAGAGCAAGGGCTGGTCGCAGAGCACGTGCCTGAATGTGACACCTTGTGCTGCAGATCAGCAGCCTCTGTGGCTACCTCTCGGATGCCTCTTATGAGCCAGAATTCCTGCAGACAGATGTGCTGTTCCTTGGCATGAATATGCCCTTGGCGTAGGTCACTGTGGTATTTTGGCATGTAAGTGCCTGCATGGATCTGAGCCCAAGTCATTTGAAGGCAAAATAAAAACAGAACCGCCTCCAACACAAACACAAAAAATAAGCTCTGAAGGTTTCTATAAAAATGTGAAGCGAAAGTGGCTGAGGACCTTTCTGTGGTGAGCGCAGCTGTAAATGCTCAGCAATCACTCACTGCTGCTCTGATGTAATTAGGATTGATGTGTTCTCTCGTTGCTGAGATTTTGTAATTGCAGTAACTTGGTTATTTCCATACAGAATGCCTAATTTACCACCTACACCACCTGGCTCAGCCTGTGCCCTGTCATTTCTTTCGGTGCTGTTTGAGCTGTGTGTCACACAAGCCCCTGATAGACAACGTAGACCCGCTGCAGAGCACGGGCAGGTTGTCACACGGCCTGGCACGGGGCTGGCTGCTGAGTGAGGGCGTTCCTGGTGTGCAGGGTAGGGGCAGCAGCACTTCTCCCTTTCGCCCATGTGGGACATGGGCAGCAGGCCTTGCTGCAGCTCTACAGAGGCAGCTGTCACAGCTTGGCAACACCAGACACCAGATACAACCGTAGCGCCTGCACCCCGGACTGAGAAGGGAGACAGCTTCAACGCAACTCTTAACTTGGAGGAAAAGACACTGATCCTAGAGGGGATTCTCACAGGGGAAAATGGTTCCACAACCTCTTGCCTTGCTTGGCAGCATGAAGTGGTTGGTTTGTCTGAATTGGGTCAAGCAGGCGGGTTGATCTCTGGAGGTGCCTTCTGACCCTGAGCATTCTGTGATTTAAAACCGAAGCAGCCAGGCTGATGTCAACTGTTTCTGCACATGCCCATGCATTTATTATTTGGTCCATCAGTGCAAGGATGCCATTTAATGTCATGCTGGGTGCAGCACAGAAAGAAATCTACTAGCCAAAATGAACATTTGACAGCTTTGTAGACAGTAAGAATGCCAATTACACCTCTCAGAGCAAATGGAAGAGTAGAAAAAAGGCACACCTGCATCTGATCCAAATCCTTCATCCTTCTTCCTCATCCTCAGCCAGTAAGATGTTTGTAAGCTGCTCCTCGGAGACAGTTACCTCCTGGCATGCTCCCATGGCCTGGCTGAGGTAGACGGCCAGTATATGTTTGCACTGCAAACAGGAGAATGGACATGATGACAGCAGGAGCAATGCAGGAACATCCCACCACACCTGGGAGCCACAAAAATCCATCCTGGCCAGGCTGTGTTTAATGAAGAGCTCACCCCTCTCAGAAGCAATGGCTCCCTCTGAGCACTGCAAGCACTAGCACAGGCTGGAGTCCCCGTTGGCCCCAGGTCAATCCCAAGATCAAGATAACACGATGCAGGGTTCTGACACGCTGCAGAGCGTTACTAGATCCTAATGCCTTCTCCTTACTGGACACAGGAGCTGGTGGGTTCAGGCTATAATGAACAACAGCTGATTCGGGGCTGCCTGGCAGCATTCACACACCCTACAAGGTCCTCTAGGAAATGGCAGTCCAGGTTAGGAAGCTCCTGGAACAGGTTTCCCCTGGAGGAAGGGATGGCTGGTGTGGGTGGGCACTTACAAGCCACTTAGTTACCCTGAGTCCTTCCTCGCTGGCCCTGGGTTTACCACACCACTTCATCAGCCAGACTCCATGCCACAGTTAGAGCAGCAGCCCTGGCTCCAAGAGAACAAGGATTCTTCACCTCTTATCAGAATATTGATGCGTAATTAAGAACAAAAGCCACATCCATGTAGGCTGAGCTCCAGCCGGATAGTGTGACTCCCAGAGGCCTGACTACCTGCTGGATTAGTTGCAGCTTGTATGGCTAATACTCATGGTTGCTCCCTTGGAAACTTTCAGGTGCTTGGATTCAAGGAGGAGAGCCCAGCAGAGCCTTCTCCTCTCTCTCTGTCCTCGGCCTCAGTTAGCAGGCAACTTACCAGCAGGCTCTCGTTCTTCTGCAGTACAGTGAAATCAAAAGCAGGACACGTGCAGAAGTGGCAGGAGCTATAGCAGGTGTAGAGTTTGCCTGAACTCCCGAGGACCTGAAACAAAGGCAGGTGGGTGAGGAAGGAGTTTTTCCATTTCTCAACCTCCCAAACTCCTGTCCTTGGCCTGATGTCCTTCCTCCCCACAGTGACTCACAGCATACGTCGGGTGGAGAGGTGCTACAATCACGAAGGGCCCTGCAGAGCACAGGGGCTGGCACTTACAGGCGGCAGAGCACACAGCTTCCCCACAGCCAGCAGGCCAAGGCCCCCAGGGACAGCAGCAGGGCCAGCGTGGCACAGGGGGAGGGAGGAAGGCAGATACTGGGCAGCCTGCAAGCCCGTGTGTGGCCAAGGCAGATCCGGAGGGACAGGCAGCACAGACCTACCTGTGTCAGCACCACCCCCTGCCATTTGTTCTTCGGCCACAAGTAACAGCAGTGCTCCATCCCCTTGCCTTTTTCCAGGGATCCACAGGAGGCTAGAAAACCCACAGCTCTCTTTCTTACATGCTCTACATGCTTCCCTTCCACTGGAGAGGAGGGAAGCGCTTCCATATGGAAGCGCCCCTATGCTGGCTGCCACCTCTGCCGCAGAGAGATGAGGAAAAGGGCAGCACCAGCGAGCACAGACCCCGTTCCCTGGCCTCTCCACAGCCCGAGCTCCCTCCTGCAGCACTGGCAGATGCATTAGAGGGTTGAAGATGATGAGGGCTACTTCATCACAGAAAGCTCATTCGTGCAGCCGGGTCCATCGCAGACCTGCAGCTGGAAGGAGCCCAGCTGCTAGCCAGGCCCTTTTGACCAGCTCCTGTGGCTGCGGGCCGCAAGGGCTCCTGCTGTTTTGCTCCCACAAGCAGCTGCTGCTGTTGGAATCCAGCTTTGTCCGAATAAACAAAGTTCAAGTCTCCAGAGAAGAAGCCTCCCTGCTCCAGCTCTGGTTTGGGAACAGCACTGCCTCCCTTTCCCACATGCTGCTCTCTGGAAGGCTGGTACTGAGACACATCTCCACAGCACAGGTGCTGGACACAGGCAGGGAAGGATTCACTTCCAGCACGCAAAGCTGCAGAGAAACAGTGCAGGGGGCTGCTGCTGGAGCCAACTGCATGGTGCAGAAAAGCCACCTGAGGGATTACTTCTCTTTTGCTTTCTGCAAGACTGGGAAATAGCTCTTAGAAAGCTACTTTGAGAACCTTTGAGCTCACTAGTATGAGCTTTCCCATAGAGTTTCTACACCTTGCATCTCCCACCTCTCCTAGCAGACCTGGGGTGCAAGATTTGCAGACCCATTTCAGGGGGAACTAGGCTTTTTTCAGAGTCCATCCTTTACCCTGGGCCCTGCCATTTCTCCTGGCTGTTTGTTTCACTTATGATAAATCTGTTTATCTCTAGCCCCTTTGATTGTTTTTTTTCCAAGATGAAGGATTCTGATGGTGCCTTTCCTTTGTAAGTGTTTTCTTTTGAGGAGGGGGGGAAAAACACAGACACTGCCAGATTAGGGCTGAGTTTAGAGCTCTCCTATCCTGACCTAGATGGCAAGAATGCAGCTATTGCCTAATAAGGCAGAATTTAAAATCCAAAGACCAAGAGGAAAAGGTGCCTCCACTTCCATCCTACTGAGGCCAGTCCCAGAACCAGGGTGCTTTCTTGGCCATGAGATTTCCTCCCACTACGCTGACCTGCAGGCACGTCACTGGCTGCACAGAGGAGGAAGGACCTTGGTGACAGTGTCACTGCCAGCGTGCTGGGACACAGGGGACGTCCAGCTCTGACACTGTGTGGTAGCTAATGCTGTCACCATTGAACAACTGGGCAGCACCACGTGTCTGTACCAGGACCTGCTGCTCTACTCCTGACAGTGGCGCAGGCTGCCACAGAGTTCTAGGAGATTAATTTTAAAAAAGACATTATAGAGAAGAATCCAATAAAACTGCAGGATGTGAGCAATCAGGTGACAGCTGGGGGGAGGCTGGAGCACGGCCTCCTTCTCCGCTAGCTGCCTCTACTCTCAGAGCTCACAGCATTTCTGCAGCCCAGGTGTACCCACCAGCCGACCCAGCAGCAGCCTCCAAGCGTGTCACAGCTCTGCTGAAGGCCAGCACAGCAGCCAACTGGCCAGGATCCCTCCCATCCCTGCGCCATGGCCGCGCAGCAGGTAACACCTACCTCTGCTCTGGAGTTACAGCGCAGACAGACACTGTAACAGTTCCTCTGGGGTGATTAACAACTACAGCTCTGGGGAAACATCAGCCTGAGCAATACCCCCCGCATCAGTGCTACCTCTGTAGTATGTAGCAGGGGCATTAATACCTGGGCATTAAACAAATCACAGCTTTCACTTCACTGAGGGCTTCTTCCTTCTCAGGCGAGACCTGCCTATACTACAGGCTGCAGTCCTGAGACCTGTCTGAGCAGAATCGCTTTTCCCTGAAGCAGTGCCCAAGATGTGCTGGCTGACGTGGAACACAAACAGCATTTTAGCCTGTAGGGTATCAACAACTCAGATTGGCTACGAGGACTCAGGAGAGATCCACAATAGAGCAGTGTCACGGTCTCGAAGAGAAGAGTTCTCTAGGTTCAGCTGGGAGCAAAGAGACCATCATATATCTCAGCTCAAGCACCTCTGGGTGTGAACAGCAGCACAGATCTGGCTTTCTGGAGAGGGGGTGGATGACTGTGTGATCGTTCCAGGCAGCACCGGATGTCCCCCCACAGCCCGCCCGGCACCAGGCATGCTCCTCTGCTGAGAAAAATGTGCACACAGCTGGGATATGTTTACACCACACGCATAAAGCAAGAGTTAGTGACACTGCTGAGCTACTCTGAGTGCAGTGTCCCACTCAGTGCTTCGGTTTCTATGATCCCAGATTGTAATCCTGTCACTGCTCCAGCCAGTGGCCTCAGGGGAGGCTCTGCTCTGTTTCAGCCTCTCAGACAGCTGTGCCGAGGAAGAATTTCGCAATGGGACCAGCTTCCCACCCCCAGAGAAAAAGCTCTTCAGATTCCTCTGATAATGAACTCATCAGCATGGCCTTAATCAGCAATCAAGCTTCACTGAAGAGGAATGTTGCTCAGAAGTATGTCTGCACCTGCAGGCAGGAAGAGCTTCATGTAGGCTGCCTGTCAGCTGGGAGGACATAAGAGCCAGACCTTTGGTGATGCAGGGGGACTGCTCAAGTCACAGCCATCACTCAGGCAGTGCTGGGCTAAAAACGGGGCTTCTACCATATTAATCCCTGGTGACTGACCCCGACCTACCTTTCCACTGGTTCTTTCTGCTTAGGAGAAGCAGAGGCTCCACCCACAGAGGTAGGAGAGGAGCAGTCCTGACACCTGCTCTTTGCCATTGAACAGCTGAGCAGATTGGCAGGGCCAGCAGTAGATAATAACCAACCCCAAAGAGCAGCTCCCACCAGGTGGGGACTGCAGGACTGCCTCCAACAGAGAGGTCAGCTCCCTTGCTTCGCAGAATCATCAAAAACCGAGGTGGTAGAGAGGCACGGGGTGTACCTGGTATGCAGTCCTTCCACTAGGGGACACAACTCGGGTGACAGAACGTTGATCCACCAAATCCAAAGCTGGGAGAGCACAGGGGCCAAATATGAACTTCAGTCTGAAAGACAAGATTAGGGATCTGGTTAGGTCACACCACAAAATGAGAACCTTATTTGAAGGCTGCAGCCAAAGGCTCCCACTGCAACTCAAAATCCTACCATTTACAGGCCTGTTAACTATCCTACCAACCATCTAAGTCATTCTCATTTTTTCTACTTTCACAAAGTGACTCTCCAGCCCTCTAAGACAACCTGGAGGCATCTCAGCTGGCAGCCACTGTTTTGGAAGACTGACAGGACTCGGTCCTTAAGGACAGCCTCCATCCTGCCTGCTATTCCATGCATCTATGTGGCTTTTGACATTCTTAAGAGAACTTCTTCATTTTCAAGCTGCTCCTAAACATTTCCACTTCTCTTTGCAAAACTCTGCTGGAATTTAATTACAAGGCATTTTAAGGTTTTTTTCTTAGGCAGTCAGATTACAATTTATCTGTTTCTTTAGCACTATGACCCAAACAATTCTGGCTCTGCGTTACACAAACAGGACATGAAGTGGTTCCTGTCCTGAACTAAAATGAGACAAAGTGCATCAAAGATACAAAAGTGAGATTTCAACATTCACTCTGTATGGTTGTATCAGGCAGTATCAGCCATGTGGGTGAGAAGTTATCTTTAGGCAGTTCTTTTGGCTTGACAGAGTCCCTTTGCAGGTCACCAACGATCACAAAAGAAGTACATGAAGGAAGGTCCTTGCAGTGATCTGATCAACCTTTTGCTTGGCATTCTCCCCATCACGGGAGCTCTGCAGACACTCTGCTGAATGTGGAGCAATGAACAGCAGCAGTTTTACATCTCTAATCCTGCTATGAGCACAGTTCAAGAAGGATTGTATCTCCTGATGCATAGGTATGCGATAAATTATATGGCAAATATGGAGACCTGGACCTTTACCCTAATGTCCAGACAGCTCTCAGGCTTAGAAGTTATTCTATATCTGTACATCCTGCTGCTCTGACTGCATTCCAAAGAGTTCAGGGGTAACAGAGATAATTTTTAATCTTTTATCCACTGAGAAAATTTGTGTAGTCTAGATTAGTTACAAAGGTAAACAACAAGGAAACCAGCAGTGATGAAAGGATATTTCAAAACATTACAAAAGAAAGCAGAGGAACATTTCCAATTCCCGTCAAGACACAAAGAGCCAAGACAGAGCTTGGGCGTCTCAGTATTTGACCTATGTATTTGAGTCAATCTCATTGATAACAAGCCAAGCAGACAGACTTATTCCAGGAACAGCAGATCTTAAGTGGCAAAAACTCAAGGCAATGCAGATTGGCTTCATCTGATGGACTGAGGTGGGTGGGGAACACTCGGCGTAAGACATTCCTTAATGATTAGGTTTGGGGCTACAAGTGGGCTGAGGCTAATGAATTTCGGTAACTCTTTCCAATTTGGGTAATTCTTTCTTCATGTATATACTTTGATCGGTTTAACAGGAAATAAGAAAGGGGAATGCCCAAAGGAAATTCAGGGACTGGAGAGATTTGGAAGACATTCAGAAATGAAATGAGAGTACTTCTGAGCCCCCGGTCAAAGGGAATTGATAGCAATGCGCCTGCCAAGTATTACCACCGAACCGTTACTAAACTTAACGAGGGAATTTCTTTCCTCCTCTTTCCTTTTATGACAAGAAGGAAACAAAAAGGTATGACACTTGTCAAATATAATCTCAGTGTTTAAGGGTCACTACAGTCCCAGAAGAGGAGCCAGCATGCATACCTTTTACAGGCAGAGACTGCTGTGTTGGATTGCTTTAGACTCAAAGATATTGAAGCTTGAAAGGTTCCTGGTGACCTCCTCTCCTGGCTAAATTACAAGCAGGCAAAGACACAAAACTAAAGAGGAAAATGAAAAGGCTTTATCACAGTGATGGTACCTTTGCTCTGCCACCACCACTGACTAGTGAGGGCTGCAGAAGTTTCAATACTCACATCTTTTGGGAGAAGGCACCTCTTGGGTATGACCTATTCCTAAGATTCAGTGAATGCAAGAGGAATGAAACTGACCTCAGAGTTTCAAAAAAGAAGAAAACTCTCAGGTAATCTTCAAGGTGACAATCTTCTTTTGCAGACAGATGATACATTTGCTTTTCTTCTTCTTCTGTGTCTCCAACACAAGAAAAGATCTCAGGATGCTGCTGTGCTCACAAAAAGAAGGCAGTGGAGATGCAGTGTTCCAGCAGCATGAATCATCTGAAACACTGTCTGCTTTCACAGAAAACTCATTCCAGGTCTGAGGGTGGACTCAGAGCTCTGCTGAAACATTCTGAGTTTCTGCATGTCTAATCCATCCCAAATTAGAGCAGGTCATCACAGGAGACTCAGTGACAGTGAGATAATTTCATGAATCTTTGGGAAATCCCTGGAGATAGTCTTTTTGGACAGTCAGTCCCACTACCAGCAAAAGCATTTAGCAATAATGCATGAGAAACAAGTACTAGGCAAGAACAGGAAAAGAAATAGCAATACTATGATAACACAGATTATTTATTGTCCTTTAGCAGGACACTTGGGACAAGACCTAAAGCAAAAGATACTTACCCCAGGAGCAATTCATCAGGAACTGTAATAAAAAGAAAAAGAAGTGTGATTTTTGCTGAACTTCCCCTGTGTAAGAGACTTAGTCATCACAGCCTCACAGAGAGGCTCCTAAACTGCCCCCTGAGGCCACACAAGTCTGCACCCTGCAGTGCTCTCGCCAGCCTTGGTAGCCACCAAAAAGGCCCAGCAAAACAGTTTGCTATGGTAGGAAACTGCAGTCACAACGGTGTCGGGAGAGGGGACCCGGCAGTGGATGGGAGTTGCCTCCCCCACCTCCCGCAGCTGCAGCTCTAGCTCTGAGCACAGCCTGGACAGCTCAGGCTCCCCAACAGCCAGGCAACTTCCTTCTTTTTCCTCTTAATTCCTTGCTGTGTGAATAGAACCAAAACTCTGAAGAGTCAAGTGCTATTCCCAGGAGAGCACTCACCCCTCACTTGTAGTCCTGCACCTCCCACACCCCATCCCAGGCCCGGACCCTCTTTTCCTGGAATGCTGCCTCTCCCCAGCTGGCTCTGATTCATGCCCCACAGCTCCAGGCTCCTCCTTGCGCCTACCTGATTTCCACTCCAAAAGCTGCTTCCAACACAGTTAATACAGGAACTGCATTTCCTCAAACACTCTTAAACAAATTGTAAATTACATCTGTTCTGAGAGTCAAAAAAAACCTACCAAATATAAACTATGTGCTTTCCATGTGACTGCTTATACACAACACATTTATGAAGTATGACAATTAAAAATATATTACATATACAGTCAGAGCCACGGGGAGTAATTTTAAAAAGAAATGCAAAAGCCCAAATACACTACTTTCATAATATCCTGTTTTAAAAGCACGTAAAAAGGGATGTTGCCTGAACAACTTGCTCTGCAGCTTTAAGAAGCTGGTTAAAAATATATATACTGGCTTCCCCGAAACTCTCTTGGCACAGGTTGAGAACTTTGTGGCATCAAAACTTTAACAGTGTTGTTCTTTTCCCAACATAGTCCTGCAGGAATCAACCAGTTTATAGCTCTTAATACATAGAACCATAATGCCTCAATTTACTGGAACTTCTTGTTAAGATGGAAAACTACATTCAGGGAAAATGGTCTGCTTTAACTAACAAGTTAAGCGCTTATTAGCTAATATGACCTTTTGTTATCACTAAGGGGACACAGTGTACTATTTGTATTCTCATGGAAGACTGACTTTTGTCTGTAAAATCCTTCCTTCCAATGATCCAAATTATTCTCCATGGTTTACGCAGTTTGACCCTTCCACCTTTCATCTAACTCAAGTCTCCAAAGTGACCAAGCAGCTTCATTCCTGCTTACATCGCAGCAGTGTTTGGTGCTTCAAAGAGAAGTGTACCTTAAAAGTAACATCGATTTCTTTTTTCCAGCTTACGACAGGATTTATAAAGCTTTTTTAAAAAATAAATCACCCGTAGGTTTTGGATTTAACCCAACCTGATATTATCCACATTGCAAGAATCCCTTGCTCTCCCAAATGTGCTGCTAACGGGTTTTTCTGTATGTTTGGTTGTCTTAAGGCAGGCATTAATATTCTTTAGACTCCTCTATTCTCGCAACAAGAACCGCTGTGCAGTAGCAATCAAGCAGACACGAACAACGTATTTGTGCTGAATATTCTTCCCGCTGAATATTCCTCCCGAACAAACGTGCGAAGAAAGCGACCGCCCTCAGCGCGCTGCCTTGGTACCACCCCGCTGGGTACGGGGTCCGCACCGGCCACGCCGCCCCCTGCCGGCCAGCCCTGCCCTGGCCCCCGTACCGTGCGCGGCCTGCGCGAAGGCCCTCCCGATCTCCGCGAGCAGCTCCTCGGCCGCGGCCGCCACGGTGCTGCCCATGGCGCGCGGCCCGGGGCCCCGCGGGAGCCGCTAGGCCGCGGCCTGCGCAAGTCGCCATGGCAACGCGCGCCCTGAGCCGCGTCGCGCCGCATGGCGTCACGCGTCGCGCTCTTAAAGGGCCCGCGCAGGATGCTGGCCGCGCTGCCGCGCGCCCTGGGCCGCCTGGCGCGGAGCGGCCCCGCCGCGCTCCCGCGGGCCCGGCCCGCCTGGCGCGGAGCGGCCCCGCGGGGACAGGGGTGGCGGCGCTCGTGGTGGGGGCGGCATGGGGCGGCCCGGCCGGGCACGGGCCCATTGGGCCTGCTCGGAGGTGAGCGCGGCGCGGCGGGCGGCGGCGGGCGGCGGGCAGCGCTCACGGCGCCCCGCAGCCTTCTCGCTCTTCCGCAGGGGCGGCGAGGAGGAGGCCGGCGAGGACGCCGTGATCCTGCTGCTCAAGAGGGCCAAGGTGGGGCGGCGGCGGCGGCGCGGGCGCGCGGCGGCGGCGGCCGGGCCTGACGCTCTGCCCGCAGCTCAGCGCCATGAAGGGGGAGCTGGCGGAGGCCGAGCGGCTGCTGCACCGGGCGCTGCAGCTCTCGCACGAGACCGGCAACGCCGAGGCCATCGCCTACACGTACAGCACGGTGAGGGCATGGGGTGACGGGGCGGCCGTGCGCGGCGGGCTGCGGCCGCTGCAGCGCTGCGCTTCTCTTCCAGATGGCGAACGTGGCCCTCATGCAGGGACAGCTGGACAACGTGAGTAGCAGCTCTCGGCTTCCCATTCCTCTCTCATCCCCCCCACTCTTGAATTCGTAGGAGCTGGTGCCCTCGTGCAGCTCTCACCTGAGGCCTCCCAGGTTGGCATGGGGGCTGTACCCGGAGTGTTGTGGGCAGAAATCTCGCAGGCTGAAGTAAAATAGGCCGCTCTGGAGCTGGAATCCCACCAGAAAGAGTGACCGGTCATTGCTTTCATGGCTGGGTTTTGAGCTGCAGCGTGGTGAGCAAGGGCAGGGTTGTGTCTTGCTGTTAAATGCCACAGTGGCCTGTGCAGAGAACGGGTACACAGACAGCTTAATAAAGCACTGAAAGGATCCCGCTGCAGTAAGCTTGCTGGGAGGTAGGAGCCTTAAGCTAGAATCAAAAGGATCTTGCTGGCCCCATTGGAACTGGGCTCTGTGGGTGTCTGTTCTGACTACAGACTGACCTTGATATATAAGGCAAATGTCACAAACTGTCAAACCAGCTTTCCCCACAGTTCCCTCTTTAAAGGGTGGAGAGCCTTTCTTAGTGCCACCATGTCTCAGCTTTCTCCACAAGGTTGGTTGTTTGTTTTTTCAGGCAGAAAAGCTGTACAAAGCAACTATGAGCCATATGCTTGCTGGGGACACCAAGGAGGTAAGCTCTTTTGATGGAGGCTTTAAACTGGAAATGTTAAGTGTGATGTACCATTCTATGGTCTTCTTGCTTAGGAAAAATGATTCTTTCCTGTCCTCTACAAACTGTTTCTGCCTTGTGCTATGTAATACCTCCTACTGGAACCTGGCAGTATGGAAATCAGCTTCTTAGAAACCTGGTTTGGTGGATGGCAGCTCTGGAGACAACAGACCTGGCACTTTTGAAATCTGAACTTGGTCTCTGACAAACTAATGGCTCTGTTGTACAGTTGCAAGAAGACTAACAGTTGAATTGTCTGCTTCTCACAGGATGACAATGCAATCCTTGAGATGTCCCTCAAGCTGGCCAGTATCTATGCTGCTCAGAAACAGTGAGTTTCCTACTGAAAACACCCTTAATCTCAGATTTGTGATGGTAATCAAGCAGAAACTTTTGCTTTGAAGAGGAGCGTGCCTGAGGAGGCTTAGCCTTGACAAGGAATCATGAATGTAAAGGTTACCACAGGCATAGATTTCTGCTCCTTTTGCATAGCACAGTGACTGCTGTTGAAAAACATGCCCAGCTCAAGGTGGAAGCAAGGGGTGGATTTAAGGGTATAGAGCTCTGTCCCCTATAGCTACCTACCAGACATTGATTCAGGAATGAACCTTAGGAATGCAATTGGTACCTGGGCTAGAAATCCAAGTTCATTTTTACAAGGGGCAGAGCATTTGTATGGCTGGCTTTAGATAGCCTGGGAGGGTAGAGAACAAGAAGGGAATTCTCTCCACCCCTTGGATCCCTTTGCCCTTGGTGAGGAGTAGATCTCGGCCACAATCAAAGGTTGAGTCTTGAGGGAAAGAGTTGTCTTATAGACGGTTTAGGATGGTGAAACAAAGGTCCCAACATATCATTTAGAGATGGAGGGAGCCTTGCTTTGCTTAGCCCTTGCACTTTGCAGGCACAAACTAGCCCTGGCTGGCTATGAGTTCTGCATCCTGACCTTAGAGGAGAAGATTGACAAGGAAAAGGACTTGCCTGAGGATGTATTACCAGGTGGGACTTCCCTGAGTGCTTGTGGGTGGTGCTACTTCACCTGCCAAAGACTTACTGTCTTTCTCCTGTTTCTGTGTCCTTGCTGTTGCTTTTCATGTTGCCTAAGCACCATCTTCCTGTCAAGCCCCAGTCCTCACAGTGCTTGAGGTTCCTATGCATGTAGGATATCAGCTTGTACTTGATCATGTAGCAGTGATCACTCTTGCTTTTTTCTCTCTCTCCACAGCTGAAGAAAAAGCCAACACCCGTCTCTTGCTGGGGATGAGCTTAGATGGCTATGCTCGGTATCTCTTGAGCATTAACCAGCTCTCAGTAGCCCAAAAAATGTATGAGAAGGCTCTGCAGATCTCAAGTGATGTTCAGGGAGAGACACATCCACAGGTGAAGTGTAGAGTAATAATAGTTGTACTAATAGGAAAAGTTAACTTTTCTCATAGAAAGCTAAGCATTAAAAGCAACTGCTGGCACTGAACATATGCAGTACTAAATTAGGTTGTTGTCTTGCTGTGAAGAATGAACATGTAACATGCTGATGCTTATCTAATACTACTTTTGAAATATTCCTCTTACTAGCGTGCCGTGGTTGTTATACAGTGGTAAAAATGTAGTGCTCCCATTACCCCAGGGTACAATGTGTCCTGCACTGAGGCTTCCTTTTTTTTGTCCCCCTGCTGCAGACTGTGGTCCTGCTCAATGACTTAGCAACTGTACTGGATGCTCAGGGGCACTATGACGAGGCCTACTCCTATGTGAGGAGGGCAGCTGACCTGGCAAAGGAAATGCAACACCCCGAGGAGCACATGGTGCTGAATAACCTGGCAGCAATTCTGATGCACAAAGGTAACTCAATGTCTAGCCCAGCACAGCCTGTATGTGCTGACTGCAGGTTCCTGTGTCACAGACTTGAATTTCAGAGTTGTGTTTGCTGTTACTTTATTTAGTTGAAGCAGTAGATCTGCTGACCTGGTCTAGGCCAACAGTGTTGTATTTAAACTGAATTCAGCTGTTGAAGGATCCTTTCTAGGAAAGTGCAGTACAGGTGCCTCTGACTCAGCCAGCTGGTTGCCAGGAGATCTAGTTTCCCTTGTCCTGCCTGTCCCAGAGGACCAGATATGTAGTATCTGGTTTCAAAAGGACTGAGTATGCTGCTTGAGACTTATTTCAGTAAGATCCTAGTGCTGAAGCAGCACCTTGGCCTGCTATTACAGCTGCCCAGCTTTCCTAGCTTGACACCCTGTAGTAAGCGTTTTCTGAACTTCCCTAATTCCTGAAACATTCCTCTGTGTGGTCAGCTTCAGGAGGGTACTCTGGTGATGTAACTAGCTAGCCCTGCAAACCTTCTCCTCCTTGCAGAAGACTTCCTGCAAGCAAAGCAAGTGTACAAAGAAGCTCTGAAGCAGGCAGAACAGAAGGGAGATGCTGCTTCTGTCCAGCACATCCGGGAAGAACTGGCTGAGCTGGCCAAGAGGAGAAAGGGCTCCAAATGATTTTAGCCAAAGAGTCCAAGCTTGAAGTGGTTGACAGCAGCAAGGATGGGCCAGTACCAGCAGGCTGGGACAAGTGTGGTGCAATTCTTGGGGGAAGCAACAGTGAGGAACTTTACCAAGAAAGACTGCTTAATATTTTAACTCTTTGGCCCAAAATAAATTTTTGAAATCTTAACTGAGTGTGAATTTAAATTTTTGGTGTACTTCATAGTTAAAGTGACCAGCTGTGGTCATTTGAGTGGATAAAGTTAGTCTTGACTACCAGCAGAATGGAACTCTGGTAATAATACTTGCAGCAAGTTCTTCATCTGCTATTCCTGACTGCTCACAAAACTACTCACTTTCAAAAGTATAAAGCCAAGTCACAAAAAAAGGGTACACCCTACCATTAAGTATCCCTGACTTCTATTTCAGAGTGAGGAACTTGGATCCAACCTAAGGCTGGAATTGTATTACCTTTGGGGGTAGCTGGTGGAACAGGGTGTACTCACAGTTTGAAGGGTGTAATCTGTACTATGGACATAGCTCTAGTTCCATGTTCTTCTCAAACAGGTTTGCTGAATATCAAGTGGGTGGCTCTAAAACACTTTAGCATCCAAAACTAGAACATGGCTTTTCAAAGGAGGAATGAGCCTTTTAACAAAACAACTGCTCTGTTGGAAGTAAAATAATTACCTTACCCCAGTCAGGGTGTACTAAATGCCAAAGCTCTGCTCCTTTCATGGTTAGGTCACCATCTGCCACTGCTAAAATGGTGAGGCTTCCTGCTGCAAAGAGGTCACAGTGTCAGTAAGGTACCTGCCTCCATGTGGCTATAGTAGAAACAACCTGGTTCTACACCATCACCTTTCAGTTTTGCCCTGTAAGGAAATAAAATGTTAAAGGGTAATTGAACCAGAAGTTACAATTCTGGCACTAAACAGGCACCATTTTATCATCTCATCTGACAGAAGGCTTTGGTTCCATAGTATGACTTGAGTGCTGTTTGTGTCATTATTAAGTTTACTTATTAAGTTTGACCTAAGAAGAGGTGTACTCAGGTTGGGTAGAGTCAGTGTTCATTGAAGATGAAAACTCAATGTCACATTCAGGTCTGGTCTCTGCAAGGTTGGAAGTAAAAATACAGCTTTTAAAGGCAATTTGTATCAACAGGAAGGCAGGAGAGTTGAACATTTTTCCAAAAGTGTTTTTTTTTGTGGGGGGGAACCCTGCAGCACCCCCTAAGGGAAATATTGTGCTTGTTCTCACGAACAGAGCTTGGTGCTGCAAAACAAGAGGTAGACACAGGAAAAGCAAATGGAGAACTGATCCCCTTTATTGATTGGTCTGAATCCAGAAGTCACTGTCTACTGAAGAAGACATTGTGTGGAAAAAAAAAAGTTGAGTTACGATGCATGGGTTTTTCAAGTCTTAAATGATCTCATATCAGAATCACGAAACATATCAAGATGAAAGCATTATGAAAGTGCTGATCAGAAATCAGTTAAAAAGTTGTAGTAAACTACATTTTGTAAACATGATTTATGAACACCTTCCTGTTTGAAACAGGTCAGATGTAATTCCATTGTTGAAGGCTACTGGAATTGTGATAAACCTTAGGCTCTGGAAAGGTTTTTACATTGAAGAAGCTAGGACTTGGATCACAAACAAGAAAAGCAGCAACATCTTAGGTGCAAATGCCACTCAAGCTCTGGTTTAGGGGAAGTGACTATCCTATTTTGGATATCTCACTGCTACAGCAGCAATAAAATGAATATACAGTATGTAGGCTTTGCAGTAAACATGTACAGTTAGCAAAAACTTTCGCCTGTACATACCTCTTTTCAGGTCATATTTGTTATACTAAGAGAATGAGAACCATTGAGTTATAGAATGGAATTCAGCTCTCCACTACAAATTTAAATCCACAAGAAAGGGCAGATGAACTTGTGTTCCAGTATTCGTTGGTGGGGGGAAAGGGGATTAAAATAAGAGCACAGGTCTACAAACAGGATGAAGATTTCACTAGCTTTAGCCAGAAGGGTTAAAGGAACAGAGGCCAAGAAAGTCTTTGAAAAGACTGCAAGGGAGCTTAAGACTCTGATGGTATCTTTAAAATAGTAGCAAAATAATTCTGTATTTGCAACACACTAGCACATGTTCAAGTAAGTTTCCTTATAATTTCTCCCCACATTTCAGGGGAACAGAATCTCAAAGTAAATTTGCTGTTAATCACTAAATCTGTACTTCTTCCTGCTTGCAATTAAACCATTACAGTCCTTCCATGAGATGCGGAGCTTCTTTGGGCTCAAAGTTACACAGCTACAAGTTACCTTCCACATAGTGAATTGCAAATACAGGGATAAATATGAAATATTTTGACTGGCAAATAACTTTGCAAGGCAGAGACTGTGTTCATCAATGAGATGTAAAAGCAGTTTGGTATCTGCCAAGGCCCCCTTCCTACCCCCTTGTCAGTGCTATCTGTAAATCAGTACTTCTACCCCAGAAGATTTAAATTCACTTTCCTGAGGACAACACAACAAAAAAATAAGATTCTCTTGAAGATGGATATCAAAAGAACCAGAGATATCACTAATCAGATGCATGTATACATGAGCTATAAGCATATCATAGCAGGCATTGATAGATGAATGATTAGAAAGGCTCTTCTAGTACCATATAAAAAAAACAAAACAAAAAAACAACACTCAACCTCAGAAGTATTGCACACTTCAGGAGTTAAAGTCAAGCATTTGTAAGGACTTCCACCAAAAACTTGCTTACAGGGATGAGCACTGAGATGGGGACACATGCTTTAAAATAACTTTTACATAAAGACTTTAAAAAGTAGACTTTAAAAAGTAGACTGAAGGTAAAAATCACAGTACCTATTTCAAACTAGTTGTAACAGAAGCCAAGTAGTTGACTCATGTGTTCTTCAATTATTCTATAAAAGCATTTTGTTTTATTTAAACTCAGGATGTAGAGATTTTTCTTCTTAAAGGATTTATCAACCCACCCAGAGCCTCTGTTCAGATAAGCCATTTGATGTGGTTAAATGACAGTAAAATTTAGTAGGCTGTTTCAACTGCATACAATGCAGAAACAGAAAACGCTAAGTCTTTTGGGGCACAGTTAAAATTCCCAGTGTGCATAACAGTGAGGTATGCCTCCAGAAGCTGTTCCTTTTGTGTTTTTATCCTTTTTTAAAATGAATCATAACATACCCATGCAATAATATTTCTGCAGTGTTGCTAAATAAAACCAACTGCACTGAAAATTTACAATGTGGCAGAATTTAAAATTCGAAGAAATATACCATCTTACTCCAGCAAACTGGACTATGTTAATGTACAGATTCATTAAGGGGTCAGTCTTAAAAATCAACATTTTCACAAGAGCTTGTACACCACTGAGAAAATGTGTCTAGGGAAAAATTATATAAAAGCACAATGCCTGCAAGAAGTGGCAGGGCATTAAACGGGAAATGAGCTAGGCTGGTTGGAAGGCTAGGGTTATGGTTAGGTTAGGCTGGGCTGGTAGGAGGGCTAGGTTTATGAAGAGTACTCTACATTGGAGAAAATGCTTAAAAAAAAATTACAAAATGACCCCCAAGGTTTAGGCAATGATTTGAACATAAGTACACCAGATACTATAGCAAGGGAAAAAACACTGCAAAAAGTACTCTCTATTTACAGAAGAATGATTTAAAGACATTATGGTTTTCTTTACAAATAAATGTAGAACAGGAATAGTCCACATTTTTAAAAACTCTTTACATATTTATCTCTAGTAAGCCAACCTCTTCGATCAAAATCCTCCAACACACAAGCCTGTGCAGAAGGCATTTAACAGACTCTCCGTTAATTCTTCATTGGGTGGCCCTTGCTCTCTTGGAAAGTCTCTCTGGGCACAAGTCAAAAATAGATTTTTCTTTTGACCCGCAAATTAAAAAAAAAAAAATCTGCATAGTTCAGTCATCACTGTCAGACAGAGTCTCATATTGTGCTGAAAGCAGTGGTGCAGGTTCTCGCTCCCATATCCTGTTCTGTGGGTGAGTGGTTGCTTGGCTCATGGACGGTGGGGCACATGCAATCGATGTTGGAGGCGTACTGCTCAGCATCCGCATCGTCAACGGGTTGTAAGGGAACTGTGTCGACCCTGAGTTAAAGAGAGTTTCTCCAAGTCAAAAACATGAGCCGTTCTAATGGGCTATGAGAGATCCGTATGCTAAACCAATAATAAACCCCGAACTTTGGTTGTGACATCTAGCAGAAAACATTCACCAGAAAAACCCGTATTTCACAGATCTGTTTGCAGTGACCTGTTGACTCACGTAGCAGCGTTACAACAGGCCCACACCTGATCTTTCAATAAATACCTCGTGCAGTCTGTTAGCTTGAAAGAGAATCCCCATTTCTCACCTGTTGACGAGGGTCTGTCTTCCCAGGCCCACACGGGAGTCTGTCTGTGATAGTCTCCTTCCGAGTGTACAGATGAGACAGAGGAAGGTCTTTCAGTTCCTAAATATCCCTGTCCAGGAATCGGAGACTTAGACTTTCTACTATTTGACTTGCCAATTAGCTTCTGCTTGCTGACTCCCCCTCCTGGAAATAGAAGGGACAGATTTTTCCAAAGAGGTTACACTGAACTTTAGCCTCCATAAACTATCACTTAGCAGCAAAGAGAAGCTTCAAACTGGTGCTTTCCAGAGTGCTAATTTACTACAAGTAATTGATTGTAGAGGTTAGTCTTCTAAAAAAACACACTTTTTAGCAAACCCCTATTTTTACCAAGATGGGATTTATATTTCCCTTTTTAGGAAGGGGACCTTTTTGACTGAAATATAAGACAGCAGGAATGACATTTTTTGACAAGTAACACATTTGCATCTGGGATGTTACAGGTATGAGCTACATCCTTTTCTCTTATTCATTCCATCAGTGCTGTCATTCTCCAAGAAATATTGCCTAATGTTCCTGAAGTCACTACCATCATTTTAAAAGCCAGAAGGGCCAGAGGGAACAGAAACATCAACTTTACCACTTTCAGTGGACAGGTACTTACTTTTCAGTGACACCAAATTTATTTATACCCTTCATTTACTTTTATCCAAGACCACAAAGTATATCCGAGCTGCAATACCTCACCTGAATTTGGTGATGGATTAGCTTCTTCCCTACGTGTCTCATTATTTGCTGATACTGCAGCGCTGGAACTGCCAGGTGCCACCCCAATAGCCTGTTGCATCACAACACCATGATCTTCGCTCTTGTCATCGAAGTTTCCCATCAATGCTTTCCTAATAATGTCTTCCAGACCCAGATTACTGGCAGGATCTGCAAAGGAATGACCCCTAGAACTGACTGCACCTGGGAGATAAAAGAAAACATACGAGGAAAGGTGGGAGGGTAGGCAAAAAAAAAAAATCTCAGAAAATTACAAAGGGATATGGGAAAAGAGAAGCAGAAGGATGGAAGAAAAAAAAAAAAAGAAAAAAAAAAGATGAGTTTAATGCAAAGCCACATGCTCTGAAGCAATTCTTAACAGCTGTAAGTTAGACATGCCAGCAAATATTGAAGAGTAGTGCCACTATGTCAGGCTCTTTGCAGGAGGCTGTTTTACATGTTTAAAAAAAAAGGGTGGGGGAGGCAAAAAAAAAAAAAAAAAAAAAAAAGGCAAAGGAAGCTGAGCATGCTGATAGTGATCGCATATTTAAGCAAAATTTGCAGCTATTCCTCAATTGTAAGAGAAGAGACTGAAAGAATACTTCCCATATTAATGGAACATAATGAATTATTTTTATAAATACGTGGCCAATCCTTATTTCAAAATTCAACCTTCCATCTAAGTGGATGGCAATCCTTACTCTTCTCCATTTAAAACAAAAAAGCACTGTACCAAGAAGGGCAATGACTGGCCAAAACTATGCCAGGCAATCTGGGGTACTATTCAGTTTCAGATTTAGTAGCTCTCATCTCCCATACTTCAGAGTTCATTTCTCTGCCTCACCTGCCAATTTAGCATATTAACCTACAGCTTGCATTAATTTTTCTCTTTGTATACAAAGTATTTTTTAAAATTTATTGTAAAAAAAACACCTAAATATTTTAAATATACCAATTTACCGAGTATCCTATACTTGAAGAACTAAGCTCAATTTTTGTTTAAAGAGAATTTAAGAACACAGCAGTTAAGAGACACTACAAAACAAAGAAAAAAAAGATTGTTTCCTCTTTGCAAAGTACCCAAAAAATAAAACTTTCTTGCCCAAGTCTCCATTTAAATCTTTTCGAAAGTTTCCTTTTGTCGTTTCATTTTTCCTTACGATACAGAAAACAACATTTTCTCCATGGAGGATATTATTCTTTTTATTTTACATATTTTCCCTCATTTACTGGGCTTCCAAAGCATAAATGAAAGATACTGTATCTGTTTACCTTCTCTGAAACTTGCACTATTTGTTTTACTGAAAGAACTCACCCGAGGTAGTGACTGCTGGCAAATTGAATATTTCAGTTCCTGGTTGAGCAGCTGCTGCAATTAAAACATAACATATAAATGAGTTTTCCAGTACTGAAGATCACTACAAGAGTTCTAATGCATATGGGATAATTACTTTGACTTATTTCAATGTTCTGTTTTGACTTTCCTGGCATTTTAAGGTAAATATGTTTCTAAGTCTGAAGAAAATGAATCTATACTTCAACAATTTACTTCAGAAAGCAGACTGATTTTTTGAGTTTGAGCTATGAGTTTTCGAGTTTTCACAGTCACCTTTGCAACTTCAAAGTGCAAAGCTGCATTTAACTAGCTAGTGTTTTAACATATGAAAAGTGTAATCCGAGTTTTTGAATGTATCCCAAAATTCAGTGACAAGTTTGTAATGGCTACCAAACCCATTGCCCATATTTTGTCTAGAATGATTAGAAAGTAAAAATATTCATCCGTAACAGTGAATTCAATAAATGAAAAGATTACTAGTAACTGTGTACCAAATGTGTACAGACACAGAGCATGAACACAACATGGACCCAAACTACGCAGTGCAGCCGTTACATGCAGCTATGCTCTCTCAGATTAAGACATACATTTGATGTGCAGAAATGAAAAGGTAGTGACTCCACTCAGTCATATTACTAACTATAAAGTAGTATTCAAAACATGTGATTTCAACCACTATAAAGTTTTTTTTTTTCCTTTTAAAAAAAAAATCTTAAGTTTGCAAGACACTATCCAAAAATTTCAAAAATTAATTTGAAACATAGCTAGGTTAGGACACTTGTGAATGGCAGATATGTAGAGCTTGAGTTGGAAAAAATACAGTGAAAAAGCAAGTTCTGCATACCCATGTCAGAGTCACCTCCACTAGATGAGTTCAGCTTTCGAAAAATCTCCTGTTTCTTGGATTTCACCATTGGTGAAGTGTTCTCAAGTTTGGTGAAAAACGAAGGCAGGTAGCTCATACTACCCGGAGAGCGAGAGTCAGTCCTGTCAAGACAAACATGTGTTAAACAGAGAAAATATATTTTTCAAGGTATACAATCATTTTAAAAAGCAGTCCGTCAGAAACAGCCAGCTTTCACGCTCTTCAAGGGTATTTCTCCCCTGGGGACCAGACCAGTGTCATGATTCTTCAACAGAGACTTGCTTCATCCAAGAAACAGATAAAGATACAATATTTCACAGAAAAGGCGACAATGATGTTGTTTGTGAAGACTGGTAGAGAGACAGTGTGCACATGAATTGCCTCAGGCATCTCTGTTTCTTCTCTGCATACCAGATAAAATCTTCACTGAAAATTAGTATGTCAGTGAACATTCAAGCTAAAGGCCTGAATACTCATGCTGGCTGCTCCCATCTCCCTAAAAATTTCCAAGTCTTTTAGTCCTCCTCTCACTTTTGTCCCCAGTATGCCACCAGAAAGGACATATTTCTTCTCACTCTACTAACCCACCCTGGCACATATGGTCCAAACGAATAAGCTATTTCAGACATTCTTGGAAAGCAGATAAAAATAGCCATATGCTTTGGGATTTGGCACAAGAGCTGCCAATTAACCATCCTTGATCTATGGCACAATGTCAGGATGGGTGTTCAGTATTTCACATTCCTTATCAATTTTACACTCTCAGTAGCTGGCACAGTATCTTCCCATAATTTTTGTTATATTAAGGCACAATAAAATTGCTAAAGCAAATCCCAGACTAGAAAGACATGCCTTTTATCTTTGTGTCTCAAAATATTGATATTTGTAAGCTGTTTATAAAGATGATAAAGACACCAGTATTCCAACAACAGAATTTAACTACACACACACAAAAAAAAAACAGGTGAGAATCTAAGCTATGCATGTAGTTAACATCGGAGGCAGGAACAGACTGTACAGTTTCAAAACAAACAAAAAATATCAGCTGTAAATTATATTCGCTTTGGTGTCTATAATACTTGAGTTTGTTTAAGAAGGGTGGCAAGTCAGCTTTCAAGTCTCAATAAACCAAACTTTAAAAAAATCTAAAAACAAACTGAAAAGATTCTAGCTTTCCTAGAACCAAAATTATTAAAACTTTAAAAAGAGCAATTCCCTCTGCCATATTATTAAAAGTTTCTTGGCCTCTCGCTAGTGGCCATTAGGCACTACAGGAAACCTGCCTACAACTGCAGACTAAAAGCTTAAAGAAAAAAAAAAAAAAAAAAAAAAGTTCAACAGCATGAGCTTTAAATGATTCTCACCAGAGACTTCTTAAGAGTCCAGTTCCCCTGTTGTCACTTTTTGTCTCTATTCTAGAAGGAGAATTTATTTCTAAGCAATTAACCTTTGTTAAAGGTAAAATTTGTTTCTAGTTGATTGTTAAATTGCTTTAAAAAAAAAAAAAAAAAAAAAAAAAAAAGGTGCACAGTGTGTGTGCTGGCTGCTATTCCCCCTGCAGCAGGAGCCAGAAGCACCCATTGCAGCAGGCAGCTGCCAGACATTTGGGGAGCCAGCACTGGCCTGCCAGGGATCCTTCTGTTGCTTATCTGGCAGACTGAGAAGTAACCCTGGGAAACAGGGATGTGCCAACCTCCTGCCACCTCACTGTCCCACCTGCTGCAAATAAAACCCCTTAATCTAGTGACATTTAACATGACAAGCTACTCTGCAGTTAGGTGGATTGGAAGCCTGTGTTCCTCCACACTTTGCCACACAGCTGGACAGTAGCCAGGGTGCCAGGCAGGCAGGACAAGCCTCGATGATTTATGAAGGGACGACCTTCCTCACAAGAAATCTTCAATTTGGTAGAACCTATGAGGGTGGTTGTTCTAATGCTTTCAGTCAGACATGATACTAAACATGCTGCTTGTGACAAAAAAATAAGATAGAACATGAACATGTGAGATTTCTCTCAGGTCTCCCTAAGCATATCTCAGAAAACTTTGAATGCTACTGCAAAAGGATCAACAGTTGTCAAATGACTTGCCTGCTGTACTAGAGGAAGAGTGTTCAAAGTATTATTTTGTCATTAGAACATACAGCTCCATTTCAGAGATTAGATATTGTTTGCAGCTCAAGATGCAGAAAATGTTTATAAAATTCAGTTTTACACATACCTCTGTTCAGTAGGCTCAGTTCTTTGGGAGAGTAGTAAAACATTGTCCTGTTTCTCATGTACAGCTGGAACCTGAGGTGGTGAGATCGGCTCATAGGGCTCTGAAGAGACATGACTTCTCTCTGGAGACTTTCCAGGTCTACATTCATAGTTGAGACACAGATAACTACTCTTACTGCATGTAATCACATTCGAACTGTTATAACTAGACATAAGTATTTTTGTATCTCTTACATGCTTTAATATTCTTGGTGATATCAAAAACATGACTTTGAATTATCCATAATTATTTGGATTAGTTTCAAGTGATTAAGCACCTTCACTATAATGACTGTGAATTAAGTATCAGCAGTGAAGGGAACACTGTTATAAACAGTTATACATACAAAAAATTGTCAAAAATGGTACAAAAGTACAAGGCAGATATTGCCTTGAGGCATCTAATAAAAAGATTAAAGGATAGCTCTCACTCAGATCTAAATATTATCATACTAATTTTCACAAACACCTCACTTGCACAATAATAAAATTTGAGATTGAATTGATTACAAACATTACCTTCCCCTGGACTTGTCAGAGAGGTTTTCAGGTGACACTCTAGCACCCGGCCGCTGATGGTGGACAGCCTGCGACTGCGACTCAGGGCTGTAGCGGTTTGATGTCTTTGCCCGGCTAGAAACAGGCGCTGGAGCAGGGGTGGAATTCTGGAATGTACTGGTAGGAGGCTGCAAGGAGGCTTGAGAGGCTTGGTTTCTAGCAAAGTCTTGCGTAATAATTTGCTGATTTTGGTCAAAAAAGAAAGGAGACCTTGCTAAGACATTAACCAGAGTGTACTTGTTAAAGGACCATATGAATATGAGACTACTTGCAACAAATGAGACAATTTTAAAGTTCACCCACATTACTGTTTATCATATTCTCAGTACTACACCTGCAATTATTAGTTTTAACTAATGTTGCAGAAAATGTGTTCTCATAATCAAAATACAACTTTGAAGTGTGAAAAGATGCATGAAAATAAACCTACACAGATGTGGTCAGCAAGGGTGATGAGTCGATGGGTCCTGGGCACATGTCCCATCCCTTCAGCTTGTGAGGAAGGAGGTGGAGGTTGCTGAGGTGAAGGAGGTTCCTGTTGTGTCCTGTAACGGTGAATAGCCCCCTCATATTGCCTGTTTGGGTCACCTAGTTGAAGAAGAGAAGATCAACCTATTAAAACACTGTAATACTGAAGTGTAAAGATTTAAAATTTGTAAGTATATAACTTTTTTAAAAAAAGAGGTGTTTCTGTACTAGCTTTTAGGTATCCTGTGTGATTGCCATCTTTTCCCTATAACTTCAGACTCTGCAATTTAAGACAGATAATCAGAGCTTAATTTCACTATGCAGTGGAAATTCACCTCATTTTTCATCAGTAAGCTCTTCCATAATTGTTTGAGCTCTTCCGATAGATAATGAATGTAGACATCAACAAGTAAATTGAAAAAAGTAAAATTACTGTGCTCATCTTATTAAATAATACATTTCTCCTTAAAAGCAGCTAGACTATAAAAGAATTCTATTTAATGTCAAGTATCAGTTCTAATGCATTTGGCTCAAGTTCTTCCAGACAACTGCAACCACATACTTCCAGAAAAGTTTTTCAAAAGTCAAGAGTGTGGCAAATAGTGACTTAAAATGGCTTATTTTGAGTTCATGGTAAATATATGCAAGATAATCATTAGAATGTTTGCATATGCAGATGAACTTACTTTCTGCCTGGCTTGGTTTGGGTGCCTCTTGCTGATAGGGCTGCAGCTTTTCTTGAGTAGGTACAGGTGAATTTGCAGGGCTAATCACCTCAATGGCATCTCCAGGAGCTTCATACCGGTGGGAAGATACTGAGTATCAAACAGAGTTTATGGAATGAACTGTAAATATTGCTGAAGCCTTCTGTTGCCTACACATAGGAATGTTAATGCTTTCATTAACACCGCCACTGTTTTCTCATGACATACATGGTGAAACAAGAAATTACTTCCACAAAATAGTATTGCCATGTAAGCACAGCAATATGGAAAGGTCTTGTGACCTGTAACAAGTATGATTTTGCAAGAATTTTGAGAATATGCAAAGAATATGCAAAAGCTGCATTTGCCTATGAAGCACCTCTATTGTGCAGAGCTGAACATTTTAGCATTAAACTTCAAAATCATTTCACAGCTTATAATCTCTCTAAAAGGCTAAGACAAGACAGCAAAGTAGCTGATAGTTACTAAGATACATACAACTACTGGAAGAATCGGAACTCTGAGAGCCCCTGTCTCGTGCATCCTTGTCTGAAGCGATCTGTCGAGTGATGATCACATCTATGAAGTTAGCAGCAGTAATTGTGGTCTTTCCTCGAGTTCTCAGCTCTTCCTCGTACCTGGATTTAGGAGGAGGTCCTTTCTCTTTACCAGCCTCTGAATAGACTACTGATGAAGACTGACCTTGGGACTTCCCACTGGAAAAATTTGCAGACGTATACGGGCACTGAACAGGTCTTTTTTCTATCTCCAATGTTTTCTGTTCCATCTGTTGCTGCTCCGTAACCACAGCTGACCTGCGCCCTATGTTCTCTTCTATCCTTGTTCCTTCGTGCTTGCTCTCTTTTGCTTTGGCAACTTCCATCTGAGGAGCAGAGGCTGCAGCATCTACGAGGGCTGCAAGGGCATCAGCTGCAGTATTGTAACGGGAAGCAGGCAAGCCTTGAGTTATGGAGGGTGCTCCAGGGGTGAGCTGCCTGTTGGCAAATATCAAACATTCTGAATTACATCACATGAAAAAGAACTAAAGTCCGATCTCAAATACAAGTAAAGCTTCTGTGACACTAATTTCTATCCAAACTGACCTGGGTGAGAATGCAAGAGAGGTTCAAGAGCCATTGTATAGAAACCAATAATTCCTTCTCTTTTATAATTTCCCTCATGCTAAGTGCACCTTTACATGAGTTCAAATATGAAAAGACATGTCTCTGCAACAAGGATTTAGGAAACATACATGATTCGTAGCTGAGCAGCAGGATCCAAAGGTGTGATTACGCTTGTCCCATTGGTTCCTTGAAAAATACTAGGCCTTTGCTGCAGTATGTTTTCCTGGCTTCTGACGGAGGGGGATGGAGAGCGAACATATCCATGACTGCCAGGTCTGCCAGGCTGCTCTGCACCTAGAGAACATGGAGGGGGAGGGAAGAAACGGAAATATGATAAGAATGTTTTATATAATCCTATAAGAATTATGTATTAACACTGAATCCTTCTCCAGTTGCCTCCACTGCTTCAGATACGGCAGTAAGTGTATGAGTTATAAATGAGAGCGTTCTTTCCATAAAGCTCTAAATAAAATGCAAGTTTTAATAGCGATGACTGGGATTCACACCATTACAGAATCACAGAATTGTTGAGGTTGGAAGGCATTCCCTAGGTATTACATGAAAAAGAAGCAAGCTACTTGCTGGAGTTGCAATTACAACCAGGTCTACTAGGTGTTAGGAACCTCTCTGAAGTGCAGACTAAATCCAAGCAATGCTGTGTAATATGTTGTTAATAAGCATCATTTTTCTAATAGTGGGTACAGATAACAAGCAGGCACTGCCACAGCAAGGTGACCGAAATGCAGCAATTACCTGGACGAAGATAAAGCTCAGCAGGAACTGCAGCTATTCTCTCTCTCTCTCGTTCTCTTTCCCGTTCTCGCTCCCTCTCCCTTTCCCGTTCCTTCTCCCTTTCTCGCTCCCGCTCCCTTTCAGCGGTTGCAGCTGCAGAAGCTGCCAGATGTGTAGGGTGTCCTGGAAGGTCCACGAGATAAAGTGTTTAAAACAGCAAAGAGATATGCTCAAACCTTTAGCATAATGTGATGTATACACTTGCCATTATATTCTACCATCCACTTACAGCAAATTTCCCAAATATATTTCCTTTCCACAAGTCTATCCATCTACCTAAGAGGACAAAGGCTTAAGAGAATGAGACAGTGAAAAGCTCAAGTAGCCAGTTTATAGACCAAAATTCCACCCCTTACCACATGTAATATGAGATTAGGGAGGTCATATTATCAGATGACTATAAAAAAAGACCTGACAGAATGAAGCAAATTCTGAATTTGTCAGTGCTCCTTCAGCTGCTACTGCAACTATAAAGGACATCATTAACAAAACCTTTGCTATCCAAGTGAGAAGTGCATACAAATAGCATTACCTGAGAAAACAGCAAAACATGACATTAGTGACAGCTGAATAAAGATGGTAAATTATCTCAGAAGGACAGAGGATTAGAGAGATCATCAAATGATACCGGCTCATACCTGGTGACAGGGAAGCGGGATTGTAAGGCCTAGGAGGGAATGTAAGCTGGGTACCAGGGATATAAGTGATTCTCTCCATGGGTGGTGTGCTTGTTCCTCCAGGATGAGGCACTAAGATAGTGGGAGCCATATTATTCAGGTCGATAATTCCTGATAGGAGACGATATACATAAAAATTACCACTGAAAGACAAGCTAAAAGGTCCATGCAGTATATATTCTGTTCTGATAATGTGAGCAGTGATTACTTAGTGGAAAAAAATATAATAAGACAAGTTTAGAATTATTTACTCCTCCTGGGTGACAAACCTCTCAACTCGGCCAATCGTTAATTGGGAAATATGAAGTGAGAATTTGCATTTGTAGCACTCCATTTAATTGCCCTTAGCAAAAGTACACTTCACCTCTTCTAAAACATCTGATCTATCAGCAAAATGGTATTGACTCAACATTCAGACCTCTTATATTCATAAAACAAAATGTTGAAACGCACAAGTCTCACTGGAACTCTGATGCAGCTTCCTCTACTATGAAAAATAATCATTTACTCCTTTTCCAACCAACTAAAAGACTATGAGATCTCATATCTCAGCCTCAAGGCTATTTGATTTATCTAAGAGCTTGAGACTACCAAAACTTCTCAGAAAACTAAACACCTCACATAACTGAATTACTATTCTCCATACGCTCAGTCAATTCCCTCCAAGGAAATCTGTAAGTGACCAAAACCTATGTGTATGCACGCATATATATGTATATATGTATGCATATGTGCATATACAAATATGAAACAAGCAAAAATGATGCATCAAACCACTTGATATTCTTTAAAGCAGATTTTGGTTAAGAATATCAGAAAGAAAAAAAGAAAAAGAGGAAAAAAAGATGTACCTCTTGCTCCTGCATACGGGAGAGCTAAAGTTTGCTCTCTAGGAGATAATCCTCTGGTTACATCAGGACGTAAATTGACTTGCATCTGCTGTGAGGTAATGTAGTCATTGAGGATTGTCTGCCGCGTGTTTTCCATGGCGTAAAGCTGGTACTGACTCGGGTAGCCAGGCGTGGGCGAGAGCTGCCTTTGGAACAGGTAAGCAGCAGCAGCTGAGGATGAGGAGGGGAAAACAAAGTCTAGCAAGCAGCACAAGGGATACAGAAACCAAAGCTTTAGGATGTTTCTTTAGTTTCAACAGGAAGTGCTATTAATTCTTTCTAGCCAGCTCCAGAAAGAAAACCAGTATTTTCATACAAATGTTTTTGTGTTTCTGCACTGCACGTAGACAGAAAAAGCTAGACAATCCACACTGAGGATTTACGTCACAGAAAGGACTTAGATAAATTATAAATCCTGAAATTCTGACGTAGTGAAGGCTGAAATACCTGTAGAAGGTTTGAATACCTCACAGAGGTAGACTGGTCAATAAGCTAAATCTGGTGTATTTAGTATCATCTGAGGGTATTCTAGAGTAACCAGGTAACCCCCCAGTGAGAGTCCATCACAGTCCTGATCACACTTTTATTCTGCATCATCTTCCACATCCTTCTTTGTACAGCTTTTAGGAAAGCTTTTAATACATTTCAGAGATACTTATATCAAAATACTGTCTGAACTTTTAAAATAACAGAAGTGACCTGTCCATATTATAAAAGAAATCCTAAGAACTTTCCTAGCTAGATATTAACCCCTGAAGTGAAACCAAACCGGAGCACTATATATAATCTTTTATAAATTGTATCTATCCATTGATGTATGTGCTTTTTAGAGACAACTTTTCTATGCAAAGTATACATTTCTAAAATAAATAAACAAAGCAAACACCATATATTTACCAGGATCCAGAGCCCTGTGAAATGGCATAGCAGGATCTAAGTGAGGAGGGAGGTGACTCCTATAGACTTCAGGAGTGGCTCCTCTGTGATGGGGGTCAAAAGGACTGTGAGTAACTACAGGATCAACCCCTGGGACTGGAGATTTTGCAGGCACACTTTCTCTCTGGGTTGGAGTAAGTGTATTTTTCCTTTCATGATTTGCTGGCTTCCCAGAAGATATTCCAGCTAATAAAATAAAAAAAAAAAAAGCCAAAATCAGAAAATACATATTTCCAATAGAAGATTCAGCTATATGTATAAACAGGTGCCCAGGGAAGGTTCTGCTGGACTCTTCAGTCTGCTACAATAAATCATAGAACATTTTATAGTACAAACTTTCCCTGGTAGAAGTCCTCCAATCCTGCTAACTAGGGTGGGCCTGTCCTTGATCATACTATCTTCCTCATCTAGTTACCATTACCATTCACTAATTGCACCTACCCTCAAAACACTATGCTTGTAGGTAACCCTTGCAATGAGATCCAGAATGAAATGCAAATTGAGGCTGAACTACCTCCTATTTTCACACTACAGTACAGCAGACTTTCATTTTCTTATTTAACAGCTTAGGGCCTTTAAAATGTCTGCCAGCCACCCTCCAAACTGAACAGCATGATTAGAGTAAAAGTGAAGTGACATAGCTTACAGAAAATAGTTTAAAAATATATTTAAAATGAAATTATTCAAAATCCTTATCTTACTCCAAATAGGAATACCATACCTTCACTAACTCTATTCATCATAGGTGAACTTCTGGACATTGGACTCTGATAG
Organism: Tinamus guttatus; assembly: GCF_059628265.1. NCBI lineage: Eukaryota > Metazoa > Chordata > Aves > Tinamiformes > Tinamidae > Tinamus > Tinamus guttatus. The sequence goes on along the minus strand of NW_028289014.1, from coordinate 639,741 downwards.
TTCACAGGTGTTCTTCGTGCATTGGTATCATCATAAATCCCAGGGCTCAGCTGTGATTTGGGAGTTTCATGAAGAGTTGACCTGAGAACAGAGGGACCAGAGCTGACTACTGACGTGTGACGGGAACGTACTGCATCCCCGGTCTTCACATCTTCATATTTTCCTCGCTCCACCACCTTCACGTTTTCTGGCACCATTTCCAGCTGAGGCATTCCACGGGGTAGTTTGCTTGGTCCAGTGATTAAAGATTTTACATTGTGTTTGATTGCAGACTGGCCAGAGTTGCTTTCATATTTTATGGGGGTACCCTGCAAAAGTGAAAAAGATCAAGTGAGGCTTCCTTGCCAGTGTTCCACAACAGCTAAGAAGTATTATTTTTTTTTTCTCTCAATCACAGTTTGTTGCTTCTATCACATTTTCTAATGCTACAGCACACAATATAACTGGATCATAGTCATCATTATTTTTCAGCTCTCCAACACTTGCTCGCAAGGGTGTCCAATGCCCATGCAACATAAGGGCTTTCTAAATAAGCAGCAAATGTTTTAAGCTTTACTTGTAAAGCTTAATGGGTAGCTTATATAAAAACACAACAAAAACACCTCCCCATCTCCTGAACTGATGCATTATTGAGTTTGCAAGCAACTGTCTAACACTACTTTGTCTGTTTACCTGAGATATGGAGCCTTCTATGATTGGCCTGGTCGTCTGCACCATTTCAGGAGTCTTGCGACTTTCTTGGCTCAATAGGTCCTGTCTTGGGATTTCATGAATGGAACGTCCCATTTCTTTTATAGTAGTAACTCCATCGTATGGCTTCCCCTTAGTAATGGCTCCTTCAAATGTCCTTATGGGGGGTGACTCTCTCTTAATCTGTTTAGGATATTTCAGGCCCTCTTCAAAACTTTCAGCTGTTGCTCTTGGTGTGCCTTTTATAGAAAGAAAGAAAGTCATATCACTGGCACTAACACTCACTATGTCTCTTCCTTTGAGAAAGAAGAGTGACTAATTACATGAGACATTACTGCAACTTTTATTTGTTGTAGGCTATTATAATATATTTGGAAAACTTAGAAGAAAAATAAAAGAGCAAATATTCAAGCTCCTAAATGGATCACAAGTTACTTCAAATGCTGAGATAAAGGCAATAACATACATCTCGGATGTCTGAGGAATTATTAATGCTCACTTAAAAAAAAAGGTGCTAATTACCAAGTATTCATAATAATAATGACCTATTTTGCAAAAGGGAAACAATACAATGTATACGAATGAACTTGTATACAACATATCAGAAAGCTCCCCATAGAAAATTTGCCTTCTAAACAAGCAAAACTTTACCTTGCATTATAGAGCCAGACAACACTGTTCTCTCTTTTAGTTCAGCATGTGGGCTGCCCCTAGGTAATGCACGGCATATTAAACCTAAAATTAAATGAACGTAATTCAGAAAACTGAAGGACAAGTGTTAAAAAAAAAAAAAAAAAAAAATGTAAAATACCTTTTTCAATCCAAATATTCACCTCATTACTTTGCTGCAGGGCTTAACAAGTTTACAAAACACCAGATATTCACGTATTTTTATAATTAAGCTTAAATCTTCTCCAGAAACAGTCACAACTTCTCCATCTCCAGCACTCTGCTTCAGTTTCCTTGAAAGGGGCACGTGTGCACATGTGTATATGCACATATGCATAGAAATATATATATCTCTACACGTTCATGTGTGCGTATGTATGTATGTATATATATAAAAAAGCCAAAAAGCACTTATAGATGAGAAACAGAAAAAAGAAAAAAAAAACACCCAAAATATACCTCAGCATCACCAACTTGGTCAAAATTAAGACTGAATCATTGGAAGAGAGCTGAATTTACAGACCATACGAAGAATGTAAATCAAATCCCAAAGAACACATAATTTTCCACAGTTTGTAGAAGGAAAACATGTCAGTGATGACACTTGCATGCTACATTAGAGCAGCTTCTCGTATGTCAAACGAGACGGAAAGAAGAGCAGATGCATCAGGAACTTAAAGGTAGCACTGATTTTCTATCTACAGTCTAGAAAACTCTCCAAACCATATTGTTTCATCTGATGAAGACATACTCACAATACCCATTTGGGGCCAAGCAAAGATGGAACAAAATGCTCTATAAGAACAAAAACTTCTCCTACAGACTCGAGAGAATTTATCGAGAAAGTTTTTATTGCCTGTTTGTATTTGCAGGACATTCAGGAAGTTATTTAAGGGTTTGACTTGACTTTTCTGTTTTTAGTTTGATTCTAGTATATTAATTTGGCAAAAAAAAAAAAAAAAGTGAGGGAGGCCCAAAAGCAAGAGAAAGCAGGATATGGCAGCAGGTTTCTGCTTGGCATAATCTAAGCAAATGCACAAGGTCACACCAATCAACTACAACGTTACTCTGCCACATTTGGGAAGCAGTATTTAACTGAACGAGGGCATCCGTGGAGTCCACTGTTGCTGGGGCTGTACAAAACCAAAAAACGTGTTTTTGTAAATGTTGGCTGAATTACTGCAATTATGGGTACCTACTTTGCCAAAAGAAATATGAAAACTGTTATCTACTTCAGTACTATCTCCAGCCTGCTTTTATTGCGGCAGTTATTACATGAATTTGGTCAACAACATAATATTTAAACCTAATATCTCTTCCAGTCTGCCCTAGAAAACAGATCTTGACTCTCTTGCATTAATGCAAGAGACTTTAATAAAATACACAACACCTTAGAGGCAGATGTTTTACCTTCCAGTGGTGCAGACACTGGAGACTCCCGCATTGACATTCCTTGCTTTATATTTCCTTCCATTGTCTCATAACTTCTCTTTAAACCAATTTCATGAGCAGTTCTTGGACTCCTTGTTCCTTCACGAACATTTTTAATAGCTGCCAAAGTTTACAAGAAATGTAGTTAAGGAATGGGAACAATTGAAGAGGGGGTAGGAAGAGAGAAATGAGCAATCCATTTACTAACAGGACCAACAAAAATACAATTTCAATATAATACTGAAACACTGCATCTCAAAAGAGATTCTTCATGGTTTGTTAAAAACGTACGCTCAAAAAGTTACTTACTTATCAGTATTTGTATAAAAGTTAAAAGTTAAAGGACACATTTCTTTTGATTTTTTACATAGAGTCCTTTAAGTGTTTCCATAGCCTTCAAAACAAAAATATTCCTGGAGGATTTGGAAATGGATGGCACAGAAATTAAACAGGTTAATGGTATTTCAGCTACAAAGTAGAGAAGACTCAGAACAGGCACAGTTTCTGGATCATTTTAATTCCTACCCCCTCAAAATACACAGGCAGGTCAACGCTTGTCCCAGTCGGCACGCCGGTGACTGAGGTTTATACCTATAGACTTGGAGGAAGACATACTTCAGCTATAGATTTTAAAAGCAGAACTCACTGTAATCTTGACTTTGATTGGGGAGAATATATAAATACTCACTATCATAAGATAATATATGCCCACTTTTGCCTTCGTAAATAACATGGCCTTTGGCTGCAGCTTCCTCGCGACACTTTTCTGGGCTGCTGTCTTCTGTAGCTAGTCTGGTGATGGTTCCTTTCAATAACGCATCAGCTGCTATGCCAGACTGAGACAGAGCTGGTGTACCCTGCATGGAGATCAATCAAATAGAATTTGGAATATAAATGCTTAGGCAGAATAGGGAGCAGAAGAAAAATATATAAATTTTAGATCTAAGTAATTTATCAAGCACTATGCCTTAAATTCCTGCCTCCATTGTTAGAGGTTTAACCTAAATCTTAGTAAATTGATTAGTAAACAATTCACTGCCAGCTTGTAGAAGTACTTCAGGAAGAAAAATAGGAAGCATGATATTACTAAAGTGTGATGTGGAACATTTGTCCTAATTTGGAAAAAGTGGCATATACTACTTTACTTTAGGAAGCCATCAGGTTATATCCAAATTCATGGACAGACTTCAAGATTCCCTGAGAAGGGAATTGCTTCTGTGATTACAGGCTGGAGGAGAACCAAAATAGTAGTATTTATGAGATGAGACAAAAGGGTTTAATTTACCTTTTGGGCTTTAAACAGCACCCATGTAA